>NC_139814.1:27512160-27961016 GCF_963457635.1 Microchirus variegatus | reverse complement strand
TGACCTCTCACACACACACACACACACACACACACACACACACACACAATAACAATATCTCCTGCCTCATATATTTTAATGACGCCTCTTTTATGGCAGCGATAACGCACGTGTATGTGTGTGTGTGTGTGACGGCTTCAATATGGCCGCTAACGAGCGCTAATGTGGAGCGATGTCCACGAGCTGCAGCCACACACACACACACACACACACACACACACACACACACACTCCGTGGTCAGCCTGCAGAGCTCCGCCTTCCTTGTTTTGTGTCGTTGGCTCAGACTCGGAGCCACATTCCTGCTCGACTCCTGGGCAGGCGGTGGAGTTCAAGAGGTGAAGCAAGGAACTGTGGGAAAATAAGGAGGGGGTGGGGGGGGGGGGGTGAGCTGGCAGCAGCACCAACATGAGGGTCTGGAAACCTCAGGGAGATGCAGCCAATCAGCAACCAGGAGTTTACAAATCATGAAACATTTAAAGGAAGAGAACCAAGTTTGCCTCCTCTCTTCATCATCACCATCATCACCATCATCATCATCATCATCATCATCATCACACTCAGTGACAACATGGCTGAAACGTTTATAAACCACTCACTCTCACTCTCTTTGGTGTGGGAGAGTGAGTGACTTTGGTGTGTGTAGAATGTCTCTGTACAAACGTTGACTAAATCATGTGCAGCTCGTCAGGGTTTAGTCTCTGGGTCGAGTTCAAGTTTGAGAAGAAAAGTGTAGAAAAGTGAAGGTCGTGACACAGATGAGAAGTGAAAGGGAGGAAGAAACAAGAAGAAACATGGTGAGTGAAGCAGGACGGAGGAGGAGGAGGAGAAGGGAGGTGGAAGAGGAGGAGACGGGAGGAAGAGGAGGAGAAGGAAGAAGAGGAGGAGGAGGAGACGGGAGGAAGAGGAAGAGGAGGAGGAGGAGAAGGGAGGTGGAAGAGGAGGAGACGGGAGGAAGAGGAGGAGAAGGAGGAAGAGGAGGAGAAGGGAGGAGGAGGAGGAGACGGGAGGAAGAGGAGGAGACGGGAGGAGGAGGAGAAGGGAGGAGGAGGAGATGAGAGGAAGAGGAGGAGGAGGAGACGGGAGGAGGAGGAGACAGGAGGAGGAGGAGGAGAAGGGAGGAGGAGGAGAAGGGAGGAGGAGGAGATGAGAGGAAGAGGAGGAAGAGGAGGAGAAGGGAGGAGGAGGAGACGGGAGGAGGAGGAGGAGAAGGGAGGAGGAGGAGAAGGGAGGAGGAGGAGATGAGAGGAAGAGGAGGAAGAGGAGGAGAAGGGAGGAGGAGGAGACGGGAGGAGGAGGAGGAGAAGGGAGGAGGAGGAGAAGGGAGGAGGAGGAGATGAGAGGAAGAGGAGGAGGAGACGGGAGGAGGAGGAGACAGGAGGAGGAAGAGGAGGAGCCATGAATAAAAGTTATCACAGGAGTCCTCACTCAGACCTTCACAGAAACGTCAGCTAATGTTAGCTTAGCACAAATACACTGGAGTTTAAACAGTAGAGAGTGTAACTCAATGTTACCCTCAAAATATGTCACTCTCCCACACCAAAGTCGCTCACTCTCCCACACCAAAGTCACTCACTCTCTCACACCAAAGTCACTCACTCTCCCACACCAAAGTCCATAGAGAAATTTAGTCTCCATCACTAACTTACAATGACTGATTTTAGTGAATTCAGCTTTGAAAATATTTAATTTTGACTTAAATCAGTGACACAAAGTGACCACACGAGGCAGCAGAGGACCAGCAGCTCCTGTGTCCCTGTGAGCTAAAATCACTGGTTTACTCTATGGGCTTTGGTGTGGGAGAGTGAGTGGTTTATTAAAGTAAAAACAGTGGACGTGGCAGTGGAAACAGGAGTGCAGTGGTGGAGATAAAGGTGTGTCTCACTGACGTTCACCACACTCCTGCACCTGTCAGACTGGTCCACTTTTTGTGCTCGCGGTGATTTTATCACTTTGGCAAAACAGCAAACACTCTGGCAAAGACCGGAGAGGAGACCGGTGAGTTTGGAAAAACCGGCTGAAGAAAGTTGACTTCCTGTGACGGTGATGAGTCAGACAGAGACACGGCAGGACGGTGCAGGGCTGCATGCCTCTGTGCTGCCAAAGACTACGCCTAAAATAGTCCTGAGGTTCACGCCTCGTCTGCACCTTCACCAAAACCTGCACTTTACTGACACTTTAACAAGTAAAGAGAGGATTATAACGAGTGTGTGTGTGTGTTTGCTCTGGGTTTACACCTCGTCATGTTCTCACACACACACGCACACGCACACACACACACACACACACACACACACACACACACACACACACACACACACACACACACACACACACACACACACACACACACACACACACTTTAATGAAGCCGTTACAGAACAAAAACACATCAGTGAGAAACACACAATGCTAACAATGTGTCACTTCAAAATAAAACTCATTTTTAGGGAAAAAACTGACAACACTTTTTTTTTCTTTCTTCTTTTTACAAACACGACTTTAAAGTGAAACTTTTTTTCTTTTTTCCCCCTAGCTACATTTTCACGTTCCACCCGTCGTCCGATAATAACGTCAAGGTTTCACGACGCAATCATCGCGATAAAAACACCAGAAGTATTATTATTATTATTATTATGGACTAAACGTCCAGCGATTGTTTAGATTAAAATACCAAAAACACACAATCCAGACCATTACGACAAAGGTTTACGTGGTTGTACGTGGTTTTCGTACAAAACCACGTTACTACTGTTAACAACAGACGTAACAAACATTATAACAGAAGTTTCCAAATTTAAAATAGTACAAAAAAAATTGTCACCACTAACTAAAACAAACACTACGAGAAAAGTTTGTAAATACGAAATCACGTTTCTAACATTAAACACGGCTTTAAAGTGAAACAAACTCACACGATCGAGAGGATTACGACAAAACTTTGCATTATTAAATCGTACAAAACCACGTTACTTCCGTTACCAATAGACGTAACAAACATTGCGACAAAAGGTCGTAAATTTAATTGTACAAATACAAGTTACTAATGTTAACTAAAGACGTAAACAAACACTCCGACAAAAGTTCGTAAATTTAATCGTACAAAAACACGTTACCACTGTTAACTAAAGACGTAACAAACATTACGACAAAAGTTTGCAAACTTAAATCGTACAAAACCACGTTATTACTGTTAACTAAAGACGCAACAAACACTACGACAAAAGTTCGTAAATTTAATCGTACAAAACCACGTTACTACCGTTACCAATACACGTAACAAACATTACGACAAAAGATCGTAAATTTAATCGTACAAATACAAGTTACTAATGTTAAGTGAAGACGTAACAGACATTATGACAAAAGTTCGCAAATTTAAAATAGTACAAAAAAATTGTCACTACTAACTAATGACGTAACAAACTTTACGAGAAAAGTTTGTAAATACGTAATCACGTTTCTAACATTAAACACGGCTTTAAAGTGAAACAAACTCACACAATCCAGACGATTGCAACAAAAGTTCGCAAAATTAAATCGTACAAAACCACGTTACTCCCGTTACCAATGGACGTAACAAACATTACGACAAAAGTTCCTAAATTTAAATCGTACAAATACGAGTTACTAATGTTAACTAAAGACGTAACAAACATTACGACAAAAGTTCGTAAATTTAATAAAGTGTGTCGTTCTGGTTGTTTTTTTTCTTTAGTTTGGCTCAAACGTCTCATTCACTCCCACATTTTTTTAAAACTCTCATTTCTCTGTCAGTTCACAGCAGTTTGTCACTAATGTAAATGTGGGAGTTCCTGAAAGCCTCTCTCTCACACACACACACACACACACACACACACACACACACACACACACACACACACACACACACACACACACACACACACACACACACACACACACACACACACACACACACACACACACACACACACACACACACACACACACACACACACACACACACACACACACACACACACACACACACACACACACACACACACACACACGATGATGATGACGATGAAGAGGACGAGAGAGGTTTGTAACACGATTCAAATTAACGATCACGACATGAGGAGGGGGAGGAAGGAGGGGAGGGGTCTACAGCCAATCAGAGGAGGAGGAGGCAGTGTGTGTGTGTGTGTGTGTGCGTGTGCGTGCTGCTGGTCACTCATGTGTTGAGTAATTGAGAAACAGACACTGCAGGAGGCGCTAATGAGAAAATAAGCATTCTTTCCTTTTCCTCTGTTCATGAATAAAACACACACACACACAGAGAAACACACACACACACACACACACTTAATTAAAAAAAGATTTTCACAGACGTCAAATATTTTCGATTCTATTTTTTTTTCCATGGTTATTTTATTTCCGTATAACGATCTGTAATCTCTCAAAAGTGTAAATGTGTATAAAATAAATTAGTGACGATTATTAAATGTGTCACTAACTCATGGTTGTGTGTGTGTGTGTGTGTGTGTGTGTGTGTGTGTGTGTGTGTGTGTGTGTGTTGAACTATAATGAGTGTGTAGGCGTTCACAGTTAAAGAAGCTCAGTGTGTTTCATTACATTTGTCGTGTGTCAACGTTCTTACTTATTAGAATTAAATATAAAAACAATCATTTTATAACTTCTGACAACAGCTGTGGGCGGAGCTTAAACACATCGCCAACTATTCTGATGAGTTTCTCTCTCACACCAAAGTCCATAGAGAAAATCAGTGATTTTAGCTCACAGGGACACAGGAGCTGCTGGTCCTCTGCTGCCTCGTGTGGTCACTTTGTGTCACTGAGTTAAGTCTAAAGTAAATATTTTAAGAGCTGAATTCACTAAAATCAGTCATTGTAAGTTAGTGGGAGAGTGAGTGACTTTGGTGTGTGAGAGTGAGTGACTTTGGTGTGGGAGAGTGAGTGACTTTGGTGTGGGAGAGTGAGTGGTTTACAGACCGGCTGACGTAGCCAACATTACGACAAAAGTTCGCAAATTAATCGTACAAAATCACGCTAGTAACATTAAAATACGTAACAAATATGAGCAAAAAAATATTGTATAAAAACGTGTCACTAACGTTAATAAAAAGATTAAAAAAAACATTAGGATAAAAGCTCAGGAATGCTATCGTACGAAAACATGCTACAAACATTACGACAATAAAAAGGTTACATTTTATCAAAAGGAGGAAATAATTAAATAAATAAATAAATAAATAATTAAATAAATTCTAAACAGACCACAGGGAAAAGTCTCTCTCATCGTGAGATAAAGACGTGAACGTGTTTCTTAAAGACATCGTAGACTTTAACGAATCGCAGCGACGCGTCGGTCACTCGAGCAGCGACGCCGTCGCTTTAAAGCAGCAGCGTCATGTGACGTGAGGACGGGTCACGTGAGCAGGTGAGGAAACTGAACCAGGCTCAGGGTTTGGCGTTCTGAACCTCCTCCTCCTCCTCCTCCTCCTCTTTTCTATACTGCCCGGTGACAGCGTTGACATCCTCCTCCTCCTCCTCCTCCTCCTCCTCCTCCTCCTCGTGGCTGCACCACATGGCTCCAGTTCAAAGTGTGTCAGATTTTATTTTATTCTCTCTTTAATATTATCTCATCAGTTCTGCTCCATAATCACATCTTTCTCATTCAGACACTTTCCCTTTTTTCCCCTTCGTCTCATATTTTACTGCCATTGTGTCGCTGTCATGTCAGGCTTTTTAATCCTATGATATGGAAGCAGGGATCAGTCAGTCATGCTGCCAAATCACACACACACACACACACTCTCGCTCGCTGGCTGCTATTTATTTGTCACAAACGCCAACACACACACACACACTTTCACACACTCACACGCCAGCATCACACAGCTCTCGTGTGCTTTCCCTTCCTCACTTCAAGTCTTTGACACTCACACACTCTCACTCACACACACACACTTCCTCTTCCTGCTCTGACACGCTGATATTTCTTTGACGCACACACACACACACACACATACACACACACACTCTTTCTCACTGAGATCCAGCTGTGATTTGATGTTGCCACCTGACCTTTCAGCCCCCTCACACACACACACACACACACACACACACACACACATTATTATTATTATTATTATTATTATTAATAATAATAATAATAATAATCATTTATTGCACGTTAACATAAAAAAAAAATCATGCTGTCCATTATCGACATGATCAAATCGAACGGACAAAATCATCACAATATTTAACGTTAGCGACTTGAAAACGTCAGCGTCTAACTATAGACAGTCCTAGTGACTTATTTTGAAGTGCCACAAGGGGGAGCCGACAAAAAGATGCAACAAACATTGCGACTACAGTTCGTAAAAAAATGTTAAATCGTACAAAACCACGTTACTACCGTTAACTAAAGACGTAACGAGCATTATAAGTGTGTAAATTTTGTCGTACATTATTTTTTTTACTCCTGTTAACAATAGACGTTACAAACATTACAACAGATGTTTGTGAATTTAATCGTACAAAAATCACGTTACTACTGTTAACTGAAGACGTAGCCAACATTACGACAAAAGTTTGCAAATTAATCGTACAAAATCACGCTAGTAACATTAAAATACATAACAAATATCAGCAAAAAATCTTGTGTAAAAACGTGTCACTAACGTTAATAAATAGATAAAAAACATTACGATAAAAGCTCAGAAATACTATCGTACGAAAACACCCTACAAACATTACGACAAAAAAAGGTTACATTTTATCAAAAGGAGGAAATAATTAAATAAATAAATAAATAAATTCTGCATCAATCATTTCTAAACGTCGTCCACGTCTGGTTTCAAAGTGCAGTTTCTCTGCAGACGACTCACTAGCGCCACCACCTTCTCTTCAGTGGTGCCACGTTTAAAACATATTTGTTTTTTACTGGACATGTTTTGTGTCAAATATGAGCCTCGTCTTATTATTCCTGATCTTTATGTAACGACAAACAGGTCAGTGAACACACCGTGAACTCCATCAACTCATCCAACAAAATCATCATCATTATTATTATTGTAATAATTATTATTATTATTATTTTCAGGATTTTCTCGTTTCTTCTCCTGAATAATGGAAATGTCAGAAAACGCTGCCTCACGTGTGCAAACCACAGGTTTTAGATGATTTTGTTTTTGTTCCAAATGAAACAGTTAAACGTGTTAAAAAATAATAAAGCGAGAAGCTGCAGACGCTGGAGCGATGGAACACACCCTGACACCAACACACTTCTGTCTGCGAAAGGAATTCTGTGTCATTTCTTTGTGGAGAAGAAAAGGAGCAAAGAAAGAAGAATAAACTGGGGGAAAAAACACAGATTAAATGTTTGTTAAAATGAACAGTTATAATCCAAATTCATGTCGGCTATAAAAACAAATCAGCTGACAATGATGTGACGGTGAACGAGCGGCAACTTGTGATTATTTTCATTATCAAATATTTCTTCAATTATTTTCCCTCGTATGCTTTTGGTAAGATGGTGAAATATAAAACATATAAAACATATTCACATTTAAGAGGCTTTATTTACATCAAAATATCCATTCTAATAAATGGTGACTGATTTAAAGATTGAATTATTGTTAGGGGACATTAGTGATATTTGAATGATTTTATATAAAACACAGAATGCTGTGGCTCGGTATAAATAAATATAAATAATCAGTTATTTACAGCATTACACTGAATAAAGAAGAGAAAAGTGTTTTTATATTTCATTTTAAATTTTTTACTTTTTTTTTTATTACTGTAAATAAAGACATTAAATCAACGCTAAACTGAATAAATAACAACTGCGTCGACATTAAACCGTGAAACGTGTCAAAAAGGATCAACTTTAACAGTTTCGTGTGAAGCTAACAGTGACTTTTAGCCGCAGACGGTGCCGTCAAGCGCCGACACCAAAACGCTCCGTTTCCGCACAAAAAGCCCCTTAAAAGCGGCTCTAACGTTCACGACAGCGGCTCAAAACGGATAAAAGTGTGAAATCGATGTTTAAAAGTGAGTGGTTGTCCGTGTGGACGCGGGGAGAGGCGGCTCCGTGCTCCGTGTGTTCACGGCGCCTCACCTCAGATGACCCGGGCAGCCAGACGGGCTGTCTGCTAGCTTAGCCCCGTTTGAACCGCGACAGCGGCGGCGGCGACGCGACACCGGGACCGCCGCAACCAACACAGCCGGAGCTCCGGTCGTAGTCACGGAGACACCGGGGGGCACAGAGGCGGGAGGAGGGGGGAGGGGAGACGATTAAAAAACACCGGGAAGTAACGCTAACTAAGTGTAGGAGAGGAGGCGGAGGAGGAGGAGGAGACGGGAGGCAGCCAAAACAAACGCCGACATGGAAGCGCCACATCCAGGGGGAGGGTTGCCGCGCTCCCCGCTGAAGCCTAAAAGCTAAAAACGCGTTAGCTTCGCCGCTGCTGTCCGTCATTAGCAGAGCGGGGGCTAACCGGCTAACAGGCTAGCTCCGCTGGCTAGTGTGTTTGTTGTGTGCACTTTCACCGGGGGTGGAGGAGGCGGAGGAGAGCACGGGAAAAGTTAGCTTCCCGTTAAATTTAAATAAATAAATAAATAAACAAATAAACATACAAACAAACAAACAACCGTGTGACAGTCAAGTCAAACAAAGCGACAACAAAGTTCCCCTGACAGCCAGGTGTTCCACCGCGGTCCCCCCGCAGCCTGTGATGGAGGGGGCGCGGAGGCTCGTTAGCAGCGGCAGCCGCCGCCGCCACCGCGGCAGAACACGGACACACACACACACACACACACAGCCGGGGCAGCGGAGCTCGTCTGCCGCGGCCGCAACTTCACTTTTGACGCGGCTCCACGGAGGAGTTGTAAATAAGAGGAAGTTTCCCCCCCTCACCCCTCACCCCCCTCGGGTCCTACCTGAGTGTGCAGCGGCGGCGGCGGCAGCGGCGGCGACGACGCGCTGGAAGTTATTCCCAGAGATCCAGCGGCGGAGCGGCAGAGCGGCGCGGGGCGCATCCGTGCAGCGGCAGCGCCGAGTACAGTAAAGAAGAAGAAGAAGAGGAGGAAGAGGAAGAGGAGGAAGAGGAGTGTAGCATAGCGTAACCTAAAGACGAGAGAGAGAGAGAGAGAGAGAGAGAGAGAGAGAGAGAGAGAGAGAGAGAGAGAGAGAGAGAGAGAGAGAGAGAGAGAGAGAGAGGCTCGCTCTCATAGGGGGAAAGACGACAAAAACCACATGATCTTTTACGTCAGCTTATATTTGCATAGGATCCAACATTTATGTTTGAGTCCAGGTGAAGTTTAATGTGAACCATTAACGTCAAAGTGTCTCTGTGAACGACTTTGACTCCTTTACTTATTATATATATACATATATATATATATGTATATATTATTTAATATGTATATTATTCTATCATTTATAGGGACAGTTGTATTATTATTATTATTATGATTATTATTATTATTATAATAACCACACAGCAAACCAGCCTGAATAATGTAGCCTCAATCACAAAAGAAATAAAACCTATTAAGAACACGTTCACATCTTTATTTCACTGTTAAACTGTTTGTAAACCACTCACTCTCTCACACCAAAGTCACTCACTCTCTAACACTAAAGTCACTCACTCTCTCACACCGAAGTCACTCACTCTCCCACACCAAAGTCACTCACTCTCCCACACCAAAGTCACTCACTCTCTCGCACCAAAGTCGCTCGCTCTCCCGCACCAAAGTCACTCACTCTTCCACACCAAAGTCACTCACTCTCTCACACCAAAGTCGCTCACTCTCACGCACCGAAGTCGCTCACTCTCACGCACCAAAGTCGCTCACTCTCCCGCACCAAAGTCACTCACTCTCCCGCACCAAAGTCACTCACTCTCCCGCACCAAAGTCACTCACTCTCCCACACCAAAGTCACTCACTCTCTCACACCAAAGTCACTCACTCTCCCACACCAAAGTCACTCACTCTCCCACACCAAAGTCACTCACTCTCTCACACCAAAGTCACTCACTCTCACACACCAAAGTCACTCACTCTCCCTGCACCAAAGTCACTCACTCTCCCACACCAAAGTCACTCACTCTCTCACACCAAAGTCACTCACTCTCCCTGCACCAAAGTCACTCACTCTCCCACACCAAAGTCACTCACTCTCCCACACCAAAGTCACTCACTCTCCCACACCAAAGTCACTGTCGAATTCAGCTTTTAAAATATTTAATTTAGACTTAACTCAGTGACACAAAGTGACCACATGAGGCAGCAGAGGACCAGCAGCTCCTGTGTCCCCGTGAGCTAAAATCACTGGTTTTCTCTATGGGCTTTGGTGTGGGAGAGTGAGTGGTTTTATAAATGTACGTTTTAAAGTCAAGATCATATTCTTCAGATATCATAGACTTAAAGAGAGTGAGTGACTTTGGTGTGGGAGAGTGAGTGACTTTGGTGTGAGAGAGTGAGTGACTTTGGTGTGAGAGAGTGAGTGACTTTGGTGTGAGAGAGTGAGTGACTTTGGTGTGAGAGAGTGAGTGACTTTGGTGTGGGAGGGAAACTTCAGTCTAACACTGAGATAAAGACGTGAACATGTGACATAGACATCATAGACTTAAACTGACGCAGATTTTATTATTTGCTAAATTTATTGGAGCTGTTTTCATGTTGCTATGTTGAATTTTCCAATTGTATTTGACTTTTTACGATACGACATAATTCACATTTCAATCTCTTAACAGTTTAAAGAAGATATTTTTAAATTACATCGAGCGTCGTCTGATTTCTTTGATCCTCAGACAAAAATAAATGTTCACAAAGACGCGAAAATGTCAGGAATTCACTGTTTTATTATTTTCTCCTGACACTGGATCATCTTCATCATCATCTTCATCATCATCATCATCATCATCGTGTGTGTGTGTGTGGGTTTGTGTGTGTGTGTGTGTGTGTGTGTGTGTGTGTGTGTGTGTGTGTGTGTGTGTGTGTGTGTGTGTGTGTGTGTGTGTGTGTGTGTGTGTGTGTGTGTGTGTGCACTGTGATAAATCTTTAATTGTTTCAATGTATTGAACGAGCTGAAGCTTCACAGACTCAAAACATGTCAAAGAGCGACACCCGCAGGTGAAAGTCAGCGCTGCAGTCTTCACTCCTGCACGTGTTCAAATCTTCTCTTTTTTTTTTAAACCCTGAAGGTGACGTGACCTTTGACCTCTGCACTAAACCTTTTATTCTTCATGTTCACTGACCTTTGTTTGTTTTTATTCTTATTGTTTGTGTTTTTTTCATCCTCAAAAATCTGAGAAAATATTCACATTTAAAGGCACAGTTCAGCTTTGTTGGAAGCATTGACTCATCGTCAGACTGTGAGCGCCCCCTGCTGCTGAGAACCAGCCTCTCCCACACCAAAGTCACTCACTCTCCCAAACCAAAGTCACTCACTCTCCCACACCAAAGTCACTCACTCTCCCACACCAAAGTCACTCACTCTCCCACACCAAAGTCACTCACTCTCTCGCACCAAAGTCGCTCGCTCTCCCGCACCAAAGTCACTCACTCTCACACACCAAAGTCACTCACTCTCCCACACCAAAGTCACTCACTCTCTCACACCAAAGTCACTCACTCTCACACACCAAAGTCACTCACTCTCACACACCAAAGTCACTCACTCTCTCACACCAAAGTCACTCACTCTCCCACACCAAAGTCACTCACTCTCCCACACCAAAGTCACTCACTCTCCCACACTCACTCTCCTTCACCAAAGTCACTCACTCTCACACACCAAAGTCACTCACTCTCCCACACCAAAGTCACTCACTCTCTCACACCAAAGTCACTCACTCTCACACACCAAAGTCACTCACTCTCACACACCAAAGTCACTCACTCTCTCACACCAAAGTCACTCACTCTCCCACACCAAAGTCACTCACTCTCCCACACCAAAGTCACTCACTCTCCCACACTCACTCTCCTTCACCAAAGTCACTCACTCTCCCACACCAAAGTCACTCACTCTCTCACACCAAAGTCACTCACTCTCCCACACCAAAGTCACTCACTCTCCCACACCAAAGTCACTCACTCTCCCACACCAAAGTCACTCACTCTCCCACACCAAAGTCACTCACTCTCCCACACCAAAGTCCATAGAGTAAACCAGTGATTTTAACATCACAGTTCACAGGAGTTGTTGATCCACTGCTGCCTCCATCACTAACTTACAATGACTGATTTTAGTGAATGAAGGCTTTTAAAATATTTAATTTAGACTTAACTCAGTGACACAAAGTGACCACATGAGGCAGCAGAGGACCAGCAGCTCCTGTGTCCCTGTGAGCTAAAATCACTGGTTTTCTCTATGGACTTTGGTGTGGGAGAGTGAGTGGTTTACAAATGTCACTTTCCTGTTCTAACATTGAAGATAAAATCGTGAACATGTTCTCAAAATGGCGGCCACGTTGTCACTGAGAGTGAGCCCGTGTGTCTCAGGCGTGCTCTCAGCAGCAGGGGGCGCTGTGTCAGCTCACACTCTTTATAATGTGTATTTCCAGAGTAAAAACAGAGGACACTTCACTCTTCTTCCTGTGTTGCAGCTCTGCAGCTGTAAACGCGTCACATTGTGACACAGCTTTGACGACCGTGGCTTTAAAAGCTGATTTTTGTGGATCAGGACTTTATTCACAGTTTGTTTGTTGACTAAACTAAATCAAACCTGTCTTTATTGTCACACGTGATGCGTTCAGGGTCTGAAACAAAGCCTTTCAGACGCCACAGCCTGAGCCATCTTTGCAGAAGAGTGTTCTTGTTTATTTATATATTTATTTTTTTTTATTGCAACTGGAAGTGCTTGCCAGTGTCTCCAGAATACACAATCAGGTGATGTTGCCAGGCAAACGTGCCGGCTGCAGCCAATCGGCAGAGTTTTGGCCAACATTGCTTAGCAACAAAAGTTAAAAACTGATCCACTCGAGGCTCAAAATAGTCTTTAAAATAGTGATCAAGAGGCGTCTGCCAGAGGCCACGCCCCCTCCGAGGCCACGCCCCTTCAACAAACACATGAACGTGTCAACAACAAACAAACAAAGTGTTTGTTTATGAAAGAGAACGTCAGAAAGTTGGTCTACACACACACACACACACACACACACGTACAGACACACACACACACACAGGCACACGCGCGCACACACACACATACAGACACACACACATGCGCGCTCACACACACACACATGTACAGACACATGTGTGTCTATACATGTGTGTGTGTGTGTGTGTGTGTGTGTTCTTGTACTTGCTGCATACTGAGGACCAGTGAGGGATTTTTAACCATCAAAGTGAGGTCATTTTTACAAAGTGAGGACATTTTGTCCGGTCCTCACTTTGTCTTCATTTAAATCACATCCTTGGGTTGTAAACAGGTCCTCACTTTGGTACAAAACACGTGTTTTCCAGCCCTGGTGTTTCACACACTTTTTGCTCTGGGGCTCCACCTGCAGACATGTTATGGTACTGCACCCAGTAGTTCTTTATAGATGTCATTCATGAAGTAGATATTTGTAATTGTGTTGATTTATGAAGTGGAAATGCTGTGTGTGTGTGTGTCTGTATGTGTGTGTGTGTGTCTGTATGTGTGTGTGTGTGTCTGTACGTGTGTGTGTGTGTCTGTATGTGTGTGTGTGTGTACGTGTGTGTGTGTCTGTATGTGTGTGTGTGTGTGTGTGTCTGTACGTGTGTGTGTGTGTCTGTACGTGTGTGTGTGTGTCTGTACGTGTGTGTGTGTGCGTCTGTACGTGTGTGTGTGTGCGTCTGTACGTGTGTGTGTGTCTGTGCGTGTGTGTCTGTACGTGTGTGTCTGTACGTGTGTGTGTGTGTGTGTGTCTGTACGTGTTTGTGTGTGTGTGTCTGAACGTTTGTGTCTGTACGTGTGTGTGCGTCTGTACGTGTGTGTGCGTCTGTGTGTGTGTGTGTGTGTCTGTACGTGTGTGTGCGTGTGTGTGTGTGTGTGTGTGTGTGTGTGTGTGTGTGTGTGTACACCTGAATGTTTCACTCAAACAGGAAACAGTTTCTCAGGCTGGAAAACGATTTACGTACGAGACATAAAAAAAGCTCGATCATGGTTTAAAAAAAGAGAAAAGAAAAACTGTTAAACAGTTTAACATCACAGCACACGGGAGTTGATGACTGATTTTAGTCAATTCGGCACAAAGTGACCACACGAGGCAGCAGAGGATCATCAGCTCCTGTGTCCCTGTGAGCTAAAATCACTGGTTTTCTCCATGGACTTTGGTGTGGGAGAGTGAGTGGTTTTTAGGGTTCCTCTGTTGTCTCCTGCAGATACAGTGTAAGGTCTCCTCGTCTTCTCCTTGATGCTTTATTCATTGTGAGGACGAGGAGGAGAGTGACGTGCTGTCTGGACACATTTACATACAAATGAAGTGAGGATTAATTATTTACACACACACACACACACACACACACACACACACACACACACACACACACACACACATTCTTGTAC
Organism: Microchirus variegatus; assembly: GCF_963457635.1. NCBI lineage: Eukaryota > Metazoa > Chordata > Actinopteri > Pleuronectiformes > Soleidae > Microchirus > Microchirus variegatus. The sequence continues at coordinate 27,946,474 of NC_139814.1, read as the reverse complement.
TTGCTGCATACTGAGGACTGGGTTGCTGACAAAGTGAGGACCAGCATTTCCACTTCATAAATCAACACAATAACAAATATCTACTTCATGAATGACATCTATAAAGAATTACTGGTTGCAGTACCATAACATGTCTGCAGGTGGAGCCCCAGAGCAAATAGGGCTGGAAAACATTTTTTTTTTTTTTTTATTATTATTTTTTGGTCCTAAATTTTACAAAAATATGTCGACCAAAATTTTGAAAAAAAATTTGACCAAAATATTTTGGTCCAAAATTTGACAAAAAAAATGTTGGTCCAAAATTTGACAAAAAAAAAATTGGTCCAAAATTTGACCAAAAACATTTTGGTCCAAAATTTGATTAAAAAAAATGTGGTCCAAAATTTGACAAAAAAAAAATGTTGGTCCAAAATTTGACAAAAAAAAGTTTTGGCCCAAAATTTGACAAAATGTCACACTATACTATGTTGTCCAAAATTTGAAAAAAAAATTTGATCCAAAATTTTGCACCAAATCGAGGACCTCTGTTAAAAACAGAGTATAGCATGTTTACAACATAAGGAAGTGGTTTCAATGAAAACAAAGTAAGGACCGTCCAAAATGTCCTCACTTTGTAAAAATGACCTCACTTTGTTGGTTAAAAACCCTCACTGGTCCTCAGTATGCCGCAAGTACAAGAACGCACACACACACACACACACACACACAGACACAGACACACACACAATTAATCTGTGTGTGTGTGTGTGTGTGTTTCCCACACCAAAGTCCATAGAGAAAATCAGTGATTTTAGCTCACATGGACACAGGAGCTGCTGGTCCTCTGCTGCCTCGTGTGGTCACTTTGTGTCGCTAAAATACACCAAAATGAGGGATTTCAAAAGCTGAATTCACTAAAATCAGTCATTGTAAGTTAGTGATGGAGGCAGCAGTGGATCAATGGACTTTGGTGTGTGAGAGTGAGTGACTTTGGTGTGGGAGAGTGAGTGACTTTGGTGTGGGAGAGTGAGTGACTTTGGTGTGAGAGAGTGAGTGACTTTGGTGTGGGAGAGTGAGTGACTTTGGTGTGGGAGAGTGAGTGACTTTGGTGTGAGAGAGTGAGTGACTTTGGTGTGGGAGAGTGAGTGACTTTGGTGTGGGAGAGTGAGTGACTTTGGTGTGAGAGAGTGAGTGACTTTGGTGTGGGAGAGTGAGTGACTTTGGTGTGGGAGAGTGAGTGACTTTGGTGTGAGAGAGTGAGTGACTTTGGTGTGAGAGAGTGAGTGACTTTGGTGTGGGAGAGTGAGTGACTTTGGTGTGGGAGAGTGAGTGACTTTGGTGTGAGAGAGTGAGTGACTTTGGTGTGGGAGAGTGACGTAGATATCATAGACTTAAACTGACGTAGATTTTATTACCTGAGACTTTTGTAAATTGGCTAAAATCTGTTTCTGAATTTGGGGTTATAAAAAAAAAAGGTTGAATTATGTCTTTAATCCAGTTAAATTGTGTAGATAATTATCTACAGTCATTTATGATGAATAAATCAAGAATGTTTAACATTAAAAACAGGAAAAAAGAAAGAAAAAGTCAGGTTATACACCTCCTCCACCACAGGAGGGCAGCAGTCAGTCAGTGGAGAAGCTGAGATCAGCTCCAGCTTCCTCTCTTCCTTCCTTCCTTCCTTCCTTCCTTCTTCATTAGCTAAAATGTCTCCAACAATCCTTAAACCCATAAAAATCCATATTCAAAATAAAAGTAACAAACCATCATATCAGTTTAATCTGAGATACAGTTGCCACGGAGACAAACACACACACACACGACAGCAACAGTCACACTTCACTTTTATTGTTCTGAGAAAATCAATACCAAGTAAAAAATAAATTACTTCCTTGATATTTTTAATATATATATATATATATATTTATATATATTTAAAAACAACCTGGTTGGAGGTGAATAAGAAACATGAAAGACTGTTTTTTTACGTTCATTTCCTCATGAACCTGAACGCCTCACGAACATCACACTGAGAATAAACCCAACACACACCTGTCATACCACTGATCTCCAGCAGGGGGGCAATCAGAACAACAGAGAGAGAGAGAGAAGCCTTGAGTTTGTGAATCAAATTGACAACATCTAGCTAATCTGGATTACCAAAAATTACCAAGAGTTACCAAGGGTTAGGTTGTATTACCAAAGGTTACCAAGAGTTACCCAAGATATACCATGGATTACCAAGAGTTACCATGGATTACCAAGAGTTACCCAAGATATACCATGGATTACCAAGAGTTACCATGGATTACCAAGAGTTACCCAAGATATACCATGGATTACCAAGAAGTACCCAAGATATACCATGGATTACCAAGATATACCATGGATTACCAAGAGTTACCATGGATTACCAAGAGTTACCCAAGATATACCATGGATTACCAAGAATTACCTCAGTAAAATCTGGGGGTTCTGTGCAGAATAAAGAGTCAGTGGTAAAAAGTAATTTCCATATGAGTTTGTTTTTGGACATTAATACTGAGACATTTATGTGGATTTGTTAAAATAAAAGTTTTTCTGGCTTTAATAGTTTTGAAGAATAAAAGAATATTATTATTAGTTATAATAATGATAAATCTGAATGACAGCACAGGTGACAATACTTTAATGTTGTAAAAACATGTTTCCACGTGTGTTTGTTTGTTTGTTTATCATCAGTGAATATTCGTGAACTAACCAGGTACAAAATAACAATTTAAAAACAAATGAACGTGACGACACAAACAGCTGATCCTGTTGCCATAGAGACGCGTTGATAGAAACAAAAACAGGTTAATTCAGTGGCATAGATGACCTGACAGCCCCGCCCCCTCGCCAAAGTCCACATCAGGCACTTGTTGATTTGTCCATGAGCTCAAACCGTCCAATCAGAGGACGGCAAAAGGCCCGACATCCTCCGGTCCGTTAGTTAGTCACTCCTCTCTTTAGTCGCCTCTTCGGCCCGACCCTTTGCTCCTCCCCCTCCAGGCTCCGTGAGCTGCGGTGGACGCCGGGGGACGTCAGCTCAGCGTCGTCCAGCGCGGGGTCGTCGGGCGACACGGGCCGCGGCGCCGGGTAGTTGGGTTGGTAGTAGCGGTAGAGGTCGTCGTCCTCGACCTCGCCGTAGTTCTGGAAGACGTTCTGCGGCAGTTGCACTGCGGGGACAGCGCCGCCGTGAGTCACTTCCTCATCCTCTGCGTTTGTCAGCCAACGCCAAACAGGCAGAGCGTTAGTCAGAGCCCAAAACAAACATGGCCAACCCGCCACCGCAGGAAGCAACGTTGGATTATGATTGGGTTAGCGAGACAAAGAGGGAAGGAGCAGGAGACACAAGGGGGAGGACAAGGGTTAATATGGGTTACTGAGAGTTAACCAGGGTTATTACTACTATATTAGCTAAAGTACTGCAGCTTAGCAAGAGTTACAGACGGTTACCGAAGGTTAGAGGGAAGTTTACGACAAACTGCAGCAAATTAAAAGTTACAAAAAGCAACAATTTTAGATGTGAGAAACATGTTAGATTTGTTAACCTTTAACTCACCATCGAAACATTTGGTTAATTCAAAGCTTTTCCGGAGGAATCACAGCATGCACACCTTACTCACACGAGCGCCCCCTGCAGGCTGCAAGCTGCACAGAACCACTTAGGCCGCTGTGCGACCTTTAACCTCCACACACGCGATCATGCGTTTAAGAGACACAGATGAGTCTCCAGACGTCAGCGAAAACAAACGTTCTGCGTTCACATCGAGGGACGACAATCCACAAATACTAGCATGGAGCTAACGACGGAGCTAAGTGTGTTGATCGTAAAACCAGGAGCAGGAGTTTGGATGAAGGTGTCGCTCACAGCTGCTGTACATCTTCATCTCTACACTTTTTAAGACTCAAATTGCTCATTTTCAATAATCTAATCTAGTCTTTCACACTCGCATTCATTCATATATTATTTAATGCTACTTATATTCTATATATTATTATAATAACTGTTTTCTGATGTTACTCGTTGTTCGCGTTGTTGTAGCGAGGTTTCGCTTGTTTTCATGGTAAAATAACTGTCAGATACACGATATCACTCATATTTAATATGCTCCAGGTATTCCACCAGAGGGAGCCATTTTCAGCCGTTAAAGTCAGTATCCAGGTCTTTTGGCAACTAATGGACTGAATTAGACTTGTGCTAATATTTCAGTGATTAATTATCATTGAAAAATACTATTGTTTGGAACTCGTTCCCCAAATTTTCCTCGTTGACATCCGATAAAACAATTATACGTATGTATTGTTTACGATCTGACAAACGTTAGCGCAAACAAAAAGTGTGTTTTCAAACAAATAAAACACTAGATTTTTCAATGACTAAATACGTATTCTATTTGGAAATTGTGCATTTTTGTTTTTGCTCATTCATAAAGTGTTTGAAAATATTAACACAAATCTCATTCACACAATGGCTACCGTAGCATAGATGCTAACAGCTCTCCTTTAAAGGAAAGACACAAAGATCAACAATCAGCAAATATCTCATGATTTCTCAGGAGAAAAGCGCTGCCTCTAGTGGCAGCAGAAGGGAAATACAAGTATGCGTGTTTTGCTAAATGTATCAGTTATTTTAAGAGTAAACGTGCAACTGTTTACTGCCAACAAGCGCAGTAATTGCTGGCTGGAGTATAGCGCCCTCTGTTGTCCAGGATCCACAAATCATCTATTTATCCAACCGACGTTAGCAACTTCTACCGGTAAACAAACAAACAAACATCAGCAGTTTAAGAAGGCTGACCCCTACTGGTGAAAATAAGAAGTGTCACTGTCATGAGGGGATAAAAACGCGGTGTCATTTTGTTCAGTGTGTTGTTGCTGGAACGTCCTCAGCCTAAAACGAGACCTTCCCACATACCTCCGACGTTGTAGCCCACACAGGAGTTGGGGTCACAGTATCCCGGTGGCCCCGCAGGGCCAACAGGTCCAGGGATACCGGGCCGACCGGGGGTTCCGGGATTCCCTGGTCGCCCTGATGGACCCTGGTTCCCGGGTCTGCCCTGTCCCTGTGCACCTGGGGGGAGGAGGACAAGAATCCATCACCTCTTTTCAACACATTATTATCATTCTGTGAAGGAGGTCTTCATTTACCAGGTGGTCCTGTTGGTCCTCTGGGGCCTTGGATTCCAGTCCCTGGTGATCCCTTATCGCCCTTCTCTCCTAGTTGACCTGGTTAATGAAACAACATTTTCAGCAAAGGTCCGGCTACATTTCCTCCGTCTGAACATTGAGCTTCAGGCGAGAACATTGTCTTATTCTTATTCTTATGCTACATTGTTCTTAAGGCAATTATTTTGCTGCTGTTGTGAGTGCAACCTAACCCCGAACCCAAGTTCTTCCCTGCTCTGGTGGTCTTCTTGAATGTCTTACCTCTTTCTCCAGGTTGCCCGTTCTGCCCGTTCTGTCCCGGGAATCCAGGTCTTCCTGATGGTCCCTGCTCTCCCTGAGGCCCCGGGGTTCCCTGACGACCAGGTTCTCCGGGGGGTCCTGGCACGGTGCGGATGGACACCGGTGGACTGGGTGCGTGGTTCAGGATGGAGTTGTAGCGGGCCATGTGACCTGGAAAACAGAGGTCAGAGGTCAGGGAACATGAAGTCCAGGAACACGTGGAGAACCTGAGTCCACTGATCTTCAGGATCTTCCTCAGGATTTCTTATTCTACCGCGTTTGCTTCGAGCTGGAGCCGCGATTACCTTCAAACAAACACTGGTGACTGAACTAGCATGTGTGCGTCATTGTAATGAGAATAAGGCGAGTCGTGATTAGATCCAGGCAGCAGGATGTGCAGAGGAGGAAAATACGAAGCAGACCAATCACAGCTTCTGTTTTCTCGGACGCTGCGACGCCTACTTACATTTACCAGGGTAAGATAACCACCTGAATCTGAGGTCAACCAAGGCGCGGGAACCCCGATTTACACACAACGCTCTGCATACGTAGCTAACGTAGACGTTAGAGCATGGAGACATAATTCAAACAGGACTCACTCTGGATCAGCTGCTCGCAGACTTGTCTGGCGATGTCCTGAACGGACGCCGTGGACTGAAGGTCGCCCTGGAAACACGAGCAGACGAGACGGTGACGTGTCTTTTCTGTGTTAGCGTCGAAAGACGTTGATGGTTTCACAGCAACAATGAGACAAACTGGGATTGTTCCTTCTTACCCGTTCACCTTTATCACCCTTGCCTCCTGGAGGACCCTGCAACAGAGAAGAGCTGAAATATCAACGACTGTGTTTGTAGACGATCAACGACTGTGTTTATAGACGATCAACGATCAATGACTGTGTTTGTAGACGATCAACGATCGACGACTGTGTTTATAGACGATCAACGATCGACGACTGTGTTTATAGACGATCAACGATCAACGACTGTTTGCAGACGATCGACGACTGTATAGATGATCAATAACTGTATATATTTTTCAGTTCTTGGAGGATCCTAACATTGAGCACATGTCATTGCTCTGTATTTCTGTGTTCTCTGTGCTCAGGTGACATGAACATGAACCCACTCCACTCTGCACCAGACCTGGACTTTCAGAGACGACAGACTCTGTTAATCTTCTCGTCTCCTCAGACAGGTTTGTTTGAATCGTCTACGACTGACGGACTCACCGGAGGACCCAGATCTCCCTGTTTCCCTGAAGCACCAGTGTTTCCTGGAGCTCCGGGGCCTCCTGGCGTTCCCTGAAGACATGAAGACAGATCACTTGATGTTCCCACTTCCACAGCCACAGTTAAAGGGACAGCGCTTGACATTTCAGCGTCATCATCACTGTAATAAACACGAATCGTCACTCACGATGTTTCCTGTGGCGCCCGTTCTGCCCTGCAGGCCGTCTTTACCCGGCAGACCCTGTGAAACACAAGAACATCTGCCGATCATCGACATACTTCACGTCTAAGAAGTGTTAGCGTCGTAGTTTTTTAGCAAGTAAGGTAAGCGTCCAAGTAACGTTAGCGTTGTGGTAGTAACAGTGTTTTTTAATGTGTTGCCACTCACTCTGGGTCCCGGTGGTCCCTCTCTGCCCGGCGCTCCAGGTCGACCAGGAACTCCCTAGAACACCAGCAGGAGGTGAGAGGTCAGAGGTCACAGCCTGATAATCTGATCACAGGTCAGTTCACATGCTAGTCCTTTAACGTGTCGTTAAGCTGTTTTCAGAAGATCTCAGAACAAGTTCTGAAAACCACACCGACTGAAAACAGTGACGGTTCTTACCTGCGTTCCTTGTTGTCCAACATCACCTTTCTGTCCCGTCTCTCCTGCTGAACCCTGCAGGTGAAAACAATCACAACATCATCAAATCAAATGTGCGGTGGGATCCTCCACCAGGGGGAGCCCTGCCTAGGGATGGGTTTCTTTACGATGATAATGGTCATATTTTCTTTATCATGAAGTCTTTCTGAGGGGTTTCAATCTTACTGGAGGCCCAATGATGGAGCGTCCACTGGGTCCTTGTGGTCCTGGAGGTCCTTGAGGTCCTGGAACGCCGTTATCACCGACTGGACCAGTGGGGCCCTGGAGAGAGAGAGAGAGAGAGAGAGAGAGAGAGAGAGAGAGAGAGAGGGTCATTGAGTTTTATATTTTTGAATTGTTGTGTTGCTTTCAACTAACCTAAACACACTAAACCTAAGGTTCAACTAACCTAAACTAATCTAACCACAACTAACCTAACTTTCATTTAACCACAGTTAACCTAACCTTCAACTAACCTAAACTAATCTAGTCACACTTAACCTAACCTTCACCACATCCTGTCAGAATCACTGATGTAAATCAGTGCCAGAAAAGAAAGAACTCGTCGCAGCTTCTAAACGCAGACGGACGACGAGTCACACAAGAAACAACTGAGCTGGAAAATGTCCAACATTTATGAAGATCCAGACGTGACGCTCGCAAATATGAGATTCATCAAAAGAGTCGGAGACGACGGAGGAGAACGAGCCGAGAGGATCGTCGACATATACGAGAGCGCGGGGGATCAGGAGAGAGGTTCGTCAGCCGTGAACTTCTCAAAGTGTTTGTTGTTGTTGATGATGATGATGATGATGATGTCAGCTTTAAACTTTAATCTCAGAATCCTGACTTAATCCTAATTTTAGAATTCTGACTTTAATATCAGAATCTTGACTTTTGTTTTTAGAATTCTGACTTTGATCTCAGCGTCCTGACTTAATCCTAATCTTAGAATGCTGACTTTAATCTCAGAAATCAGATTTTAATCTCTGAATCTAGACTTTTTTTTTTCTATTATTTTGTAATAAAATATTTTGATACTAATGCAATTTTAAACTTTATGATGAAAAAAATAGTTCTGTCTAAAACATAAAACTGAGCTAATGTACAGTTTTTCCTTTTAAATCAATATGTTATTAAACACACACACACACATATACCTATATATGTGTGTATACTATATATACTATATATAGTATATATGCAAAAGTTGAAAAGGGAAAGTTCAGGACTTTGAGTCGCCGTGGTAACCAGAGGATAAGCTCAACAACAGGATGACGAACCAGAGGCACTTCCTGTTCAAGATTAGGACGAGAGATAATGTTTCACACATGAATATGACCTAATATATATATATACGACGAGAACATCTCTATCTCACCGTGTCACAGACTGAAGTTTGTAAAGCACTCACTCTCCCACACCAAAGTCCAACAGTGAGATAAAGACGCGTTTGAACGTGTTAATCTGAGTTTATGTCTGTGTTTGTCTGCAGCTCAGAAGCCTCGAGTCGTCCAGAGCGAGACTTTCAGAGCGTTGATCGTAGGCGTCGTGGGTTTCCTGCTCGTGGTGGTGATTATCATCATGTCCAAACTCTGTGAGGAACTAACACCAGCCTTTTAACTAACCTAAACTAATCTAACCACAGTTAACCTAACCTACAACTAACCTAAACTAATCTAACCACAGTTAACCTAACCTACAACTAACCTAAACTAATCTAACCACAGTTAACCTAACCTACAACTAACCTAAACTAATCTAACCACAGTTAACCTAACCTACAACTATCCTAAACTAATCTAACTACAGTTAACCTAACCTACAACTATCCTAAACTAATCTAACCAGTTAACCTAACCTACAACTATCCTAAACTAATCTAACCACAGTTAACCTAAACTACAACTAACCTAAACTAAGCTAACCACAGTTAACTTAACCTACAACTATCCTAAACTAATCTAATCACAGTTAACCTAACCTACAACTATCCTAAACTAATCTAACAGTTAACCTAACCTTCAACTAACCTAAACTAATCTCACCACACTAAACCTAAAGTTAAACTAAACCTAGTCTAACCCTAACCACAGTTAACCTAACCTACAACTAACCTAAACTAATCTAAACACAGTTAACCTAACCTACAACTATCCTAAACTAATATAACAAAAGTTAACCTAACCTACAACTAACATAAACTGATCTAACAACAGTTAACCTAACCTTCAACTATCCTAAACTAATCTCACCACACTAAACCTAAAGTTAAACTAACCCTAACCCTAACCACAGTTAACCTAACCTACAACTTACCTAAACTAATCTAAACACAGTTAACCTAACCTTCAACTAACCTAAACTAATATAACAACAGTTAACCTAACTTTCAACTATCCTAAACTAATCTAAACACAGTTAATCTAACCTTCAACTATCCTAAACTAATCTCACCACACTAAACCTAAAGTTAAACTAACCCTAACCCTAACCACAGTTAACCTAACCTACAACTTACCTAAACTAATCTAAACACAGTTAACCTAACCTTCAACTAACCTAAACTAATATAACAACAGTTAACCTAACTTTCAACTATCCTAAACTAATCTAAACACAGTTAATCTAACCTTCAACTATCCTAAACTTATCTCACCACACTAAACCTAAAGTTAAACTAACCCTAACCCTAACCACAGTTAACCTAACCTCTCTCTCAGACGTTCAGATCTTCCAGGAGAAACATCAGCTTCAGATCAAGTACGACACAGATGTGTGTGTGTGGGCTGAAGGTTGGAGAAGGTTTGGCTGTAGTTGTTATTACAGATCAACAGAGAAGAGAAACTGGGATCAAAGCAGAAACGACTGTTTGAACAGAGAAGCTCGTCTGGTCGCCATCGACGGCCGAGACGAACAGGTGAGTCTTCGTCTTCACCTGCGTCATCTGACTCTTCTACAGCTGCGTAACCACGGCGACCCCTACAGGCCTCATAGCTCTCCGTCCTGGTGCCGGATACGCCACGCAATACCCCACCCGATCAGCAGGGGTCGCTACGCAAGACCGGCCGAGTCCCATGACGGTCGGTAACGTCGTCGGTTTCTGGGCGACGACGTTACCGAGAGAAAGACTGTTGTTGTTGTTGTTGACCCTGCTGTATAATCTAAACTAATCTAACCACAGTTAACCAAACCTTCAACTAACCTAAACTAATCAAACAACAGTTAACCAAACCTTCAACTACCCTAAACTAATCTACCCACAGTTAACCTAACCTTCAATTTACCTAAACTAATCCAACCACAGTTAACCTAACCTTCAATTTACCTAAACTAATCCAACCACAGTTTACCTAAACTTCAACTTACCTAAACTAATCTACCCACAGTTAACCTAACCTTCAACTTACCTAAACTAATCCAACCACAGTTAACCTAACCTTCAACTAAACTAAACTAATCCAACCACAGTTAACCTAACCTTCAACTAAACTAAACTAATCCAACCACAGTTAACCTAACCTTCAACTAAACTAGACTAATCTACCCACAGTTAACCTAACCTTCAACTAAACTAAACTAATCCAACCACAGTTAACCCAACCTTCAACTAAACTAAACTAATCCAACCACAGTTAACCTAACCTTCAACTAAACTAGACTAATCTACCCACAGTTAACCTAACCTTCAATTTACCTAAACTAATCTAACCACAGTTAACCTAACCTCCAACTAAACTAACCTAAACTAATCTAACCACAGTTAACCTAACCTCCAACTAAACTAAACTAAACTAAACTAATCTAACCACAGTTAACCTAACCTTCAACTAAACTAAACTAATCTAACCACAGTTAACCTAACCTTCAACTAAACTAAACTAATCCAACCACAGTTAACCTAACCTTCAACTAAACTAGACTAATCTACCCACAGTTAACCTAACCTTCAATTTACCTAAACTAATCTAACCACAGTTAACCTAACCTCCAACTAAACTAACCTAAACTAATCTAACCACAGTTAACCTAACCTCCAACTAAACTAAACTAAACTAAACTAATCTAACCACAGTTAACCTAACCTTCAACTAAACTAAACTAATCTAACAACAGTTAAAATGATTCAACTATCGTTAACCCTTCAGATTATTATTCTAGTCGTGTTTATGTGCTTATTTTTCAGGGCGTTAACGAGCATAAAAACTCCTGAAACTTGGCGTGGAGGTGAAAATGCGATATTGACATAGTTCCCGGAACCGTGCGCTCTGTAGCGCCCCCTAAGGTGAAAACAGAGGCCAAATTGAGTTCCACCGAATTTCCCGAAACTTGGCGAGAAGATGTTGGCGACCATGACGAACAAAAAAAGTCCACCGTGACCATGGCCTCAGCTCAACAGGAAGTCAGCCATTTGGAATCTTGGCGTCCATTTTGTCCATTTGCACTCTACATAAACGAGCTAGCTTCCATTTGCAGTCTTTGATTTTACGATTTTGTTGTTTTGATAACAAACCTAATCCCACGTTATAAAAACCAGTGAAACCATGTAAACATGTCACATGAACACATCTGTGATGCAAACGTGATCTGTTTTCTCTGCCCAAACTCTCAGGTGTTTGTCAGCGAGATGAGCAGAAACGCTGAGTCGTGGATCGGTCTGAAGTCAGAGAAGAAGGAACATAAATGGCCTGAAACATGCGAGTGGACGTGGGTCGACAAGACTGAGCTGAAATATCAGTGAGAAATCCTTCTTTCCCGCCTCGTACGCCTTCGTTTACGATCGCAGGCAAAACAAATGATCAAAAATGTCTCCGTCTTCTTCTTCAGTCACTGGAGCTCTAGCGCCACCAGCTGCCTGGAGGCGACTCACGGCTCCACGGCTTTCATTGACCTTCAGGGAACATGGTCTCACACCCAAAACGGAACCAAACACTGGATCTGCGAGAAACAGATCTAGGACCAGAGCCACGCGCCGACCATGTGACTGCGATGTCACACCGCTAACCCGTTTACCCCCCGGGTGCCGATAAGCAACAACATGTTAACCAAATAAAACTCGAGCAGCACTAATGCTGCGTTCCAGAGCTCATCCAAACCAGTTGGACGTGGGACTTGTCCTACTTCCAACTAGAAAAAGTGAACTGGAATGCCTGTCGAAGTGGGACCTCCTACTCACGACTTACCCCGACTTCACCAAAATGACGTCGGAGAATAATGGCGGCGACCATGGAGTCACACCAATACGCTATAAACTGAACTTTTATGTGTGCACAGTTGTTTTAGACACTCTGTCGCCGCTGGTTGTAACATAATGTTTTCTGTTTTTTCACATAAGTAGGATTCAGATATCCAGGATGATTAACTGAGCCTGGATCAACAAATCCAAAACAACTGTGTCCAGGCTCAGTTGGTTCCACAAAGACCAGGACGATCGGACACGGATTCATCAAGTCAGGTTAAACCAATCGTGGATCAGTGCGCGAGCACATCGTCCTCTAATAGATTCTCAGATTCACCATGAAAACTGAGGCTGAAATCCTCACAGAGGAAGTGAAAGAGCAAATCAAAAAGAAATGAAACACGATAACAAACCAACGAGAAAAAGCGATCGCCTGAATGCGTAAGTAGTGCGGAAATACACGTTAATTTCTACTATTATTATATTATATTATATTACATTTACAATTCAAAAAGTTATTTAACATCTCTGATAACGTAGTTGTTCTCTGATAATGAGTTGAAATATTTATATTTATTCATATGTTCTATAATTTGCTTTAAATTGGTTCTTTATGTCTTTACTGCGTTTTATTTTGTAAGAATATATACTAAAATGAACTGTCAAATAAAAAAATAAAAAATTATTTTACATAAGACTTACCACTAAAAATGCACATTTGCACGATGCACAACACGTTTTAATCAAAATTTTGAATCAGCGAGTTCCTAACAATAAGAGTCACAGAGACAGAAAAACACGAGCAGTGACAATCGGAACAAAGTTCAGTTGGTTCTTTAGCACGTCGGCATTTATCGTAAAAATAAAAAACGACGAGTAAACTGAGGTTCAGACGTTGGAGAACGAAGAGCAGCAGACGACGTTTGACTTGACTCGATGGATGAAGTCTAATGTTAAGCATCGATATGTTGTTGAAAAACATCACAATATCGTCGACGTATCGAGACACTTACTGTTGTTCATTTGTCCGTTTCATTAAACATAAACTTTGACTCATTGTTTGCAGGTTTAAATTGTCCATCGGTTTCATTCGCTATTGTCGTGTTTATTTGTTGTGTTTTCTTCGTTCTCTGTCGTTTGAATCCTCGTGTGTTTTCTGTAAATAAACGTCTTTGTTTCCCTCTGGTGTGTTTACTCACCTTCAGGACTCAGTGAAACTTACCGAGCTAACGACGCGATACAATTGAATCGCATTGAATTTGGCTTCTTGAAAGCGTTTTTCGACGTTTTTTCCTCAGTGAGAAACAAAGAGCGCCGACACTCATCACATTAGATCAGAGAACTAAACGAAGCACTCACCACTGGACCTGGCTCACCACGATCTCCTCGGGCTCCTCTGATTCCTGGGCCTCCCTGTGTTAAAAAAAACAAACATCGGACGTGAATAATTTGCAGCACGTTGACGTTCTGTGTTCTGTGTTCTGTGTTCTGTGTTCTGTGTTCTGTGTTCTGTGTTCTGTGTTCTGTGTTCTGCGTGAAGACGGAACACGTGTTTTAATGTGCAGCGATGGCGTCAAGTAAAGAACAGTGTCTCACTGGAGGTCCAGCAGCGCCGGCAGGGCCTTTGCTGTCCTGGGTGCAGGTGCAGGCTTTGGGCAGAGCCGGGCAGTCGACCTCCTTCCTCTGGATCATCGATCGCAGCAGTGATTGATTGATTGATTGATCGATTGAGGATGATGCAAACACAAAAATGAGATTTTAATAAGTACCACAAAATAATAACTATAAAAATTATGATTTTCTAGCTCTAAACAACAAATGATCTAAAAAAATATTGACGAAGTTTGTCAAAAACCTTAACCCCGTGGTTCCCAAAGACTGGGTCGGGACCCACAGGTGGTTCACAGGACATCATTTTTGGGGTCCCAAACAAATTTGCAGAATTTTGCCGAACGCAGTTTAGATTTATTTGTACACAGCAGCAGTTAAATAGCATGTGAAAAGTGAAGTATTTATGTATTTACTCGATAAAAAATAACGTCAGAGACAAATTTGCTCTTTTCACGAGTTATATTGAGCTTCGGCTCTTCACAAACGTGGGCAGACACATGGAAGATTTGGGAAACACTATGTGAAACTTGTGATTTTTCTCTCAAAAATAATAGAATATGGTCCTAAAACAATGACTTAGTATTTCAAAATAAGACAAAAAAAGACTTCATAACGCAAACAATTACAAATGAACGCAACATTATGTCATTTTTTTAAAGAGTACGTCACTTTGTTTTCACGGCTTCCATAAATATGACGAAAGTGAATTCCTTCAAACAACTGCTTCAATATTATTTTATGGGTAAAGTTTGACCTTTGACCTCACCAGACCAGGAAGTTCACAGCACTTGTCTCTGTTTGCCCACGACGTGCTGCACACGATGTCAAAGAGCTGGAGCTGGAACTGTGGACGAGGAAAAGTCAAAAAGAACATTCATGATGGTTTAACCCTCACACATGAAGAAAACAATCAAACACCTGATGGTTATGAAATTAGCATGAGCTTAAAAACTGATCTTCATGGAAAGGGTCCAAAGACTTGGGTCAGGGTTAGCTTTAACAGTTAGCTTTAACAGTTAGCTTTAACAGTTAGCTTTAACAGTTAGCTTTAACAGTTAGCTTTACCTTAAGGTTTAAAAAACTGTTCCCTTTATGTAAAACGCTAACTTTGCACAAAGTTTAACCTCATGTAAAGTTACCCTTGATCCATTAAAGCTAATCATTCATTAACAGTTAAAGGTTAGCGTTTAAGACTCGGATTTAGATTTAGATTGATATTGAGATATTCTGCTGTCATTAAAGATGAATTCAGGATCGTTGTGGCCTCCATCACAGCATTGAAGTCTGTTAAATAATCTGTGTATATGTTTGAGTTTATATGATGATATAAAGGAGATGTATGTGGATATAAAGCTGCACACAGGCTGTTTCACTGCACTCATGAAAGGTTTGAGAGTGACAATACACTGTAAAATAGACTGTAAATACACGGTAAATAAACTGTAAAATACACCGTAAAATAGACTGTAAATAGACTGTAAAATACACTGTAAATAGACTGTAAAATAGACTGTAAAATACACAGGAAATTCACAGTAAATACACTGTAAAATACACTGTAAAATACACACCAAACCAAACCATTTTGAGTTGAACCGTGCTGAGGCGAGCTGTGCCGGGACTATGTCGTGGTAAAGCGCCAAGAGTGTGTTCTTGTACTTGTACTGGTATACTGAGGACCACTGAGGGGTTTCTAACCAACAAAGTGAGGACATTTTTACAAAGTGAGGACATTTTGTCCGGTCCTCACTTTGTCTTCATTCAAATCACTTCCTCAGGTTGTAAACATGTTATACTCTGTTTTTAACACAGGTCCTCAATTTGGTACAAAAACCCAGTTTTCCAGCCCTGGTGTTTCACACGTGTTTTGCTCTGTGGCTCCACCTGCAGACATGTTATGGTACTGCACCCAGCAGTTCCTTATAGATGTCATTCATGAAGTAGATGTTTGTAATTGTGTTGATTTATGAAGTGGAAATGCTGGTCCTCACTTTGTCAGCACTTATACCTGGTCTTCAGTATGCAGCAAGTACAAGAATGTGTGTTTGTGTGTGTGTGTGAGTGCTAGTCACCGGTGCAGAGTTGTCCTTGTTCCCTCTGGAGCGAACCATCCGGCCCAGGACCTCCCTCCCGTCAGTGGTGATGTTCCCCGCAGCGTTGATGGTTTTCTCCGCCACCATCTTGCAGTCGATCATCACTCTGGCGCTCGTCTTGCTGATGGCGACGTGAAGCTGAAGAAGAAGAAAAAGACGCGTGTGTTCACTCCATCACTCAACTTCATACTGTTTGTGTGTGTGCACCAATGTTTACACTCTTCACTCTCCCACACCAAAGTCCATAGAGGAATTCGTGTGGTCACTTTGTGTCACTGCAGTGATTCTGAACGAAGGATTTTCTAAAGTCGAATTCACAAAATGACAGATGTGAACTCAGTGATGGAGGCAACAGAGGATCAACAACTCCTGTGAACTCCTGTGTGGAGTTTATGACACAAGTCTGTTTCACCCTCATGTGTCTGGTTCTCGGCAGCAGGGGGCGCTCATGTGCACCCGCCCAGGACAGTGTTGAGAAAACGTGAAAATAAAGTCACTTTTAGACGCTTCTATACTGGGACGTAATTAAAATTCAGCACAAATGAAGGTCGTGTTTGAATATTTTGGCAGAGGAACACACACACACACACACACACACACACACACACACACACACACACACACACACACACACACACACACACACTAAAGAAAACAGGTCATAAACCTTAAAATAAAAGCTCCTCTGTAATTTTCTAAATATAATTGTGACGACTGCAGCTGTCGCACTCTCACACCACACTGATGTTCTTTATGTGAACACAGCATTTTTCTTCCTTTGGAGACAAAAGGACAAACAAACACACAAACAAACAAACACACAAACAAAGAAACAAACAGACAGACAAACAGAAAAATAGACAAACACACAAACAAACAGACACACAGACAAACAGACAAACACACAAACAAACAGAAATACAGACAAATACAAACAAACACACAAAAAACAAACAGACAGACACACAAACAAACAAACACAGAGACAGACACACAAACAAACAAACACAGACAGACACACAAACAAACAAACACAGACAGACACACAAACAAACACACACAGACAAACAGACACACACAAACACACACAGACAAACAAACACACACACAAACAGACACACAAACTGACAAACAAACAAACGCACACAAACAAAAACAGAAATACAGACAAACAAACAAACAAACACACAAACAGACAAATAAACAAACAGACAAACAAACAATAAAAACAAACCAACAGACAAACAAACAAACAAAAACAGGAACAGACAAACAAACAAACAGACAAAGACAAACAAACACACACACAGACAAATAAACCCACAGACAGACAAACAGACAAACAAACATAAACAAAAACAGGAACACACAAACAAACAAACACATAAACAAACAGACAGACAAACAAACACAAACAAACAAAGAGACAAACAAACAAAGAGACAAACAGACACACAAACTGATAAACAAACAAACGCACACTAACAGAAACAGACAGACAAACAAACAAAAAACAAACACACACACACAGACAAATAAACCAACAAACAGACAAACAAACAAAAACAGGAACACACACAAACAAACAAAAATACAAACAAACAAACACAAAAACAAACAGACAGACAGACAAACAAACAAACAGACACACAAAAACTACCGTGAGCTCGTTTTGCCCAGTTTTATCTACAGGAAGTAGTCAACATATAAACAGTCGGTGGCTCTTATTTTGAAGGGCACAGTGAGAGGAAGTAGTTAATGAACCACTCACACAAACATAAACACCTCGACAAATGTCATACGAATAAAGAATAAAACAAAAGAGAAGATAAAAACGTGTTTGTGTCACATTTAAATGTCACAAACCTTATGGAAGCTGCCGTAGAAAAGCTTTTTGATTTCTGGACCTTCAAACGTCACCGTCTGAAACTCTCCTTTGTAGTCGTTGTTGAAGAAGGTCAGAGTTTTTCCTCCGTCTGCAGACAAACAAACAAACAAACAAACAAACAAACGTGTCTGAAATGTCCTGCTTCATTTCCACGACTGCGTGGTCACACACACACACACACACACACACACACACACACACACACACACACACACTCACACACACACACTCACTGTCCAGGATGACGCCCACCATCGGCTCGTCGCTCACGTTGAGGATTTCCCAGAGTGCAAAGGGTTCCTCAGGTGTGTTGGGTAACAGCCTGAAGAGCAGTGTGATGGTGTAGTCTGAGGGGAGACCTTCAGGGTGGATGAACCTGACAAAGACACGCCCACATCCCTCCTGTTAAAGGTCTGCACTTCACCCATAGAGGGCGCAAAACAGCTCAAAGACCACAGTTTACGTTCATAATTAACTACATGGCTAATGTAATAACTGCTACATCAATAAATACAGAGAAATATTTCATTTTATTCCATACCAAATGTCATTAAGGCTAAAGTAGCAGCTAACTAAAGTACACAAGGACATGTCCTAGCTGCTAGCTGCTAGCTGCTAACTGGTCATGGTGTCTCATGCTGTGGCTGCTAAATGTACAGCAACAAAACAAACACAAACTAATACACAAACATTTATTTTATATCACATCAAAGGTCATTGTGGCTAAAGTAGTCGCTACCTTAAGTAGATAAGGACATGTAGCAGCTGCTAACCAGTCACGGTAGCTGATTTAGCACCTGCTAACCGGTCACGGTAGCTGATTTAGCACCTGCTAACTGGTCACGGTAGCTGATTTAGCAGCTGCTAAATGGTCACAGTAGCTAATTTAGCAGCTGCTAACTGGTCATGGTAGCTAATTTAGCACCTGCTAACTGGTCACGGTTGCTAAATAAGCAGCTGATAATTGGTCACAGTAGCTAATTAAGCAGCTGCTAACTGGTCACGGTAGCTAATTTAGCACCTGCTAACTGGTCACGGTTGCTAAATAAGCAGCTGCTAACTGGTCACAGTAGCTAATTAAGCAGCTGCTAACTGGTCACGGTAGCTAATTTAGCACCTGCTAACTGGTCACGGTTGCTAAATAAGTAGCTGCTAACTGGTCACGGTTGCTAAATAAGTAGCTGCTAACTGGTCACGGTAGCTGATTTAGCAGCTGCTTACTGGTCTTTGACCGCGTTAGAAGTTTGAATCAAGCTAGCGCGTGAATACCTGGTGGGCTGAGCGAGGAGCGCGTCGCTCTGCACATGGAAACACGGGAAGGCGTTGAAGGTTCCGGGGAGCATGGAAACACCGGAGACGCTGCCGTAGCGATTCTCCACCAGTCCAAACAGCTCCATCATGTGAAAACCTGACGACAGGTGGAACAAACGCAAGCGTGAGCGACACCTAAAACCGTCCTCACGGGCCACCGTAGGTTCACGCCGCGCTGGTTCCTCTCACCTGGCATCATGCTGCCGCTCATCGGTATGGACGGACACGCTGCGGTGACAGAGTGGAGTCGTTAAGAACAAACGGCTAACTGCTCTTTGTTGTGGTGTATTATGGGTAATAACTCACTGGCTGTTGCAGCTTCACACACAAACGTCACCAGCTTCTCCTCGATCTTCTTGAAGGCGTCGAGATCGTCCACGAAGAACACGTGTCTGTCGCTGGGTTTGCTGGCGATGCTCACCAACTCGCCGTAGTCGGCGTCGGCGAAGCCGATCGCAAACACGATGTAACCTTCGCGGGAGAGAAGGACTTTTATTTTCTTAACGCAGTCGTGTACAGTGTAAAGTACTTTAAAGTGATACTTTCAGAGTAAAAGTACAACTATGAGAAAATGTCACTTTCTGTAAGATTACTGCAGTAAAAGTCTTAACGTTTATGACGTTTACTAAATTAAAGTACTTTTCTGATATAAAATGTACTCGAGTTCTCAAACTCAAAAAAAGTGAGTGAGTGAGTGAGTAAATGTGTGAGTGAGTAAATGAGTGAGTGAGTGAGTAAATGAGTGAGTAAATGTGTGAGTGAGTGAGTAAATGAGTGAGTGAGTAAATGTGTGAGTGAGTGAGTGAGTAAATGTGTGAGTGAGTGAGTAAATGTGTGAGTGAGTGAGTAAATGTGTGAGTGAGTGAGTGAGTAAATGTGTGAGTGAATGAGTGAGTGAGTGAGTAAATGAGTGAGTGAGTGAGTAAATGTGTGAATGAGTGAGTGAGTAAATGTGTGAGTGAGTGAGTGAGTAAATGTGTGTGTGTGTGAGTGAGTAAATGTGTGTGTGTTAGTGAGTGAGTAAATGTGTGAGTGAGCAAATGTGTGAGTGAGTGAGTAAATGTGTGAATGAGTGAGTAAATGAGTGAGTGAGTAAATGTGTGAGTGAGTGAGTGAGTAAATGTGTGAGTGAGTGAGTGAGTAAATGTGTGTGTGTTAGTGAGTGAGTAAATGTGTGAGTGAATGAGTGAGTGAGTGAGTGAGTAAATGAGTGAGTGAGTAAATGTGTGAGTGAGTGAGTGAGTAAATGTGTGAGTGAGTGAGTGAGTAAATGTGTGAGTGAATGAGTGAATGAGTGAGTGAGTAAATGTGTGAGTGAGTAAGTAAATGTGTGTGTGAGTGAGTAAATGACTGAGTGAGTGAGTGATTGAAGGTGAGTGAGTGAGTGAATGTGTGAGTGAGTGAGTGAGTAAATGTGTGAGTAAATGTGTGAGTAAATGATTGAGTGAGTGAGTAAATGTGTGTGTGAGTGAGTAAATGTGTGTGTGAGTGAGTGATTGAAGGTGAGTGAGTGAGTAAATGTGTGTGTGATTGAGTGATTGAGTGAGAGAGTGAGTGAGTGAGTAAGTAAAACATAAACATGTGAGTTCATACCTTCCATCTGCATGACCTTAGAAACCTTGTTGACGTCGTCCTGTGATCGTCCATCAGTCAGAACCACGAGGACGTTAGGTATTCCTCGCCTGACTCCGCCCTCTGACGTGAAGATCTTATCCTTCACGTGTTGAATGGCTCGACCTGATTGGACGAGCAGAGACGACAGTTCACGAGTCCTGAACCTGACCAGAGCCTCGGAAATGAGGTTCTGCCTCATTAGGACCAGGTTTTGGTCTCCATGAGGACTACTGGTCCAGACCAGGTCAGTGTGTGTGACAAACACACACATTCTTGTACAGCATCCTTAGTGAGGACACTCAGCTTTATTTGCCACAAGGGGGAGCTGCATCTTTCCTCATGACTTATTATGATCTAACTAAAATGTATTATTTTTCTATCCACACACACACACACACACACACACACACGCACACGCACGCACACACACAAACACACACACACACACACACACCTGTCTTTGTGTTCCCTCCCTTGTAAGAAATCCGTTTGATGGCGTCCAGCAGTCGTTCTTTGTCGTTGTACGAGTTGAGTTTAAACTCAGTGCGAGCGTCGTCACTGAACTGGACCATGGCCACCTGAGACACACACACACACACACACACACACACACACACACACACACACACACACACACACACACACACACACACACACACACACACACACACACACGTCAATTATAAGATAAATAAATTTACGTTAGTCGTGATGTTATTAATGCGTTTGTCATTGTGTTATTGATGCGTTTGTCGTGATGTTATTAACGTATTTGTCTTGATGTTATTAACGTGTTTGTCGTGATGTTATTGACGCGTTTGTTGTTAATGTGTTTGTGATGTTATTAACGCGTTTGTCGTGATGTTATTAACGCGTTTGTTGTTAATGTGTTTGTGATGTTATTAACGCGTTTGTCGTGATGTTATTAACGCGTTTGTTGTTAATGTGTTTGTGATGTTATTGACGCGTTTGTCGTGATGTTATTGACGCGTTTGTCGAGATGTTATTTACGCGTTTGTCATTGTGTTATTGATGCGTTTGTCGTGATGTTATTAACGTATTTGTTGTTAATGTGTTTGTGATGTTATTAATGCATTTGTCGTGATATTAACGCATTTGTCGTGAAGTTATTAATGAGTTGGTCGTGGTGTTATTAACATGTTTGTTGTGATGTTATTGTGTTTGTCGTTAAGTTATTAGCGCGATGGTCGTGATGTTATTGTGTTTGTCATTGTGTTATTAGCGCGATTGTGTGTCGTTATTGTTTGTCGTGGCGTTATTAACAAGTTTGTCGTGATGTTATAACGTGTTTGTGATGATCTTATTAATGTGTTTCTCGCGACGTTAACGTGTTTGTGGTGATGTTATTCGGATGTTATCAACGTTTCCGTCGCGACATCATTCACGTGTTTGTGGCGACGTTATTACGATGTTATTCGCTTAGCGCGAGTGAAGTGGACCCGTGGTCACCTGTGTGCCGTCCGGCCCGATCCGGTCCAGAGCGCCCACGGTGCTGTGCAGGAAGCGGATGATCTTCAGGAAGCTTTCGTCACCGATGCTCCAGGACCCGTCGATCAGGAAGACCAGGTCGGCTTTAGCCGCCTTACACACTGAACAGAGGGGGAGGAGTCACAACCGTGACATCATCGTCACATTTGTGTCCGACAGAACCACGAGGCTGCGCCTTGGCGCTCTTACCTTCTTTGGCAGCAGGGATTGTGGGTAGTGGCGTGGTGGTGGGCGGTTTGGTCGGCGCCTGGGTCGGGACAGGTACTACACACACACACACACACACACAGTGCATTATGTGAATGAATGTCCTCACTATGAATGCAATACGTGTGTGTGTGTGTGTGTGTTCTTGTACTTGCGGCATACTGAGGACCATTGAGGGTTTTTAACCAACAAAGGTAATTTTTTACAGAGTGAGGACATTTTGGCCGGTCCTCACTTTGTTTTCATTGAAATCACTTCCTTAGGTTGCTATAACATGCTATACTCAATTTGTCAAAAAAAATTAAAATTTTGGACAACATAGTATAGTATGACGTTTTTGTCAAATTTTGGACCAAACATTACCAAAAGAAAAAGTTTTCCAGCCGTTTTTGCTCTGGGGCGCCACCAGCAGACATTTTATGGTACTGCAAACAGTAGTTCCTTATAGATGTCATTCATGAAGTAGATATTTGTAATTTATAAAGTGGAAATGCTGGTCCTCACTTTGTCAGCAACTCGGTCCTCAGTGTGCAGCAAGTACAAGAATGTGTGTGTGTGTGTGTGTGTGTGTGTGTGTGTGTGTGTGTGTGTGTGTGTGTGTGTGTGTGTGTCCTCACGTGTCCTCTCCACAGCAGTGACAGCAGGTCCTTCAGTGCCGTCCTGCAGTTGAGCGTAAACACTGATCTTATACTGAGTGTTCGGCTTCAGGTTGTTGAAACAGTGTCTGTTTGTTCCTCCGCTCAACTTCACTTCCTGTTTCTGACCGTCTGCACGGAGTTAAGAGGAAAACCATCACAACTGCTCAATACACACACACACACACACACTTAGAATTCCAAAATCTACTTATAATTCCAAAATGTACTTAGAATTCTAAATTCTACTTAGAATTCTAAAATCCACTTAAAGTTCCAAATTCTACTTAGAATTCCCAAAAAAATCTACTTATAATTCCAAAATTCACTTAAAATTCTAAAATCTACTTATAATTCCAAATTCTAATTAGAATTCTAAAATCTACTTATAATTCCAAATTCTACTTAAAATTCTAAAATCTACTTATAATTCCAAATTCTACCTAGAATTCTAAAATCTACTTAGAATTCCAAAATCCCCTTAAAGTTCCAAATTCTACTTAGAATTCCAAAAAAATATACTTATAATTCCAAAATTCACTTATAATTCTAAAATTCTTCTTATAATTCCCAAATCTACTTATATTCCAGAATTATAAATAGAATTTGTAATGATAAGTAGATTTTTTTTTTTTAACCAAAATCTACTTATAATAATAATAAGCAGTAGTAAAGATTACAGCATCCTGTGGCGACACAATAGACTTAATCAGATTATAATCTTGAACAGCTCATTGGATGGAGTGAAGCACTTAGTCTGGTTGAGAATAAGGGGCGTGGTCAGATCAGAGGTGGGCGTGTACTCACTGAGCAGAGATTCCAGGACGACTCTGTAGACGCTGGCGTGTCGCTGCGTCTGCCACTGAGCGCACACACTGCTCATCCTCACCTGGTACACGCTCAGATTAGCCACGCCCAGGTACACTGACACACACAGAGGGGGCGGAGTTTAGGAAGATGTGACGCGTCGTCCTCGTAAACAAAAACGCAACAACAACAACGACGACGACACCATTAACAGTTACAGATTAACAGATGAACAGTTACTCAGTGACACAGACAGACTCTGGTTCCACTTTACTGGACTAAGTGTGATCTGGTTCACTAAGACAAGCGGATCAGATCCAGGTTCTGGTTCTGAAGGGGACTCACGGGTCTTGGCTCTTCCTGACAAAGCGTCACTGGATCCCGTGGAGTACGAGGCGATGACCTTCACGCTGTAATCTGTGCCACTGAGCAGGTTCACGATCAGCATCGTGTTCACGTCTTCACCCACAAACGTCTCCAGAGCTGAACCAGGAGCTGCAGAGAGAGAGGAACAGCAGCAGTCACCTCATCTGACCATGTCTCATCTGACTACACTTTGTCTAATCTGACTACATTTAATCTGACTACACTTAATCTGACTAACTCTAATCTGACCACGTCTAATCTGACTTAATCTAATCTGACTACATTTAATCTGACCATGTCTAATCTGATTTGATCTGATCTGTGTAATACTTCAAGTAATACTTGAGTAAAAGTACAAGTGAAAAAGCAATTTGTCTTTGTTGTGAGAAATATGTGTGTGTGTGTGTGTCTGTGTGTGTGTGTGCGTCTGTGTGTGTGTGTGTGTGTCTGTGTGTGCGTGTGCGTGCATGCGTGTGTGTGTGTGTGTGTGTGTGTGTGTGTGTACCAGACAGAGGTTGGTAGACGACCCTGTATCCCATGGTCGCTGAGGGCGGAGCCTCCCAGCTGATCCTGAAGCGATTGTACCATTCCTCTGACACTCGCAGGTTCTTCGGTGATGAAAGAGGAACTGAGAGAAAGAAAAGACGACTTTTTGTGGAAACTTTGTTTCTTAAATGAATAAATAAAATCTGAAAGACTCACATCTGTTACCATGGTGATGTGCTACGTTCATGCTGATAGAGTTATTACGTTATTTTTAACTTTATCTTCACTGTTAGACAGAAGTTCCCTTTGTGTGTAAACTGAAGCTCATAAACCACTCACTCTCCCGCACCAAACACCACAGGGACACAGGAGCTGCTGTGTCACCTCTGGTGCTAATGGCTAATGTTAGCATCCATGTCTAATACGTTAAACTCCCCATTCGCCGTTATTTTGAATGACATATTAGCACGTTAGCATACAAATCGCTTACTTTGCAGACACTTAACCTCAATCTCAGTAACAACAAAATGGCCGCCTTAAATAAATCTGTCAGATCTGCTTAATTAATAACCTCATCATAATTTACAACCTTTGACAGTAGATGGTCGTGTGTGTGACTCATGTTCACGTGTTTATCTCACAGTTGTAAACAAAGTCTAACAGTGAGATTTAATATCATTATAAAAAGCTTCATAATCTTAATCTTAATCTCTTACGTGTTCGTCCCGTCCGTGACGCCGCCGGTCCGTCGCCCTCGGAGTAAACGGGCGTGACGGCGACTTTGTACTCGGTGTCAGAGAGAAGAGGCTGAAGGATCAGGCTGTTCTGTCCACTGGGAACTGTTCTCTGCAGACGACATCCCATAATATACCATCATATCAGAATAACAATCATTCTGACGGTTTCACCATTTTTTTCATTACTATGTTAAAACCTGCTGAGGCTCGAAGAAGGTTTGTCTAAAGATAATCTGATGAAAAAGATGATTTTTTAATGTTCACAAACTGTATAAACTCACCTGAGCAGAAAGTACGATCTTTTTATTCTTTACCGATACGAAGAACGCGAGTTTCTACTTATTCAGATACCACAAAAACGCAACTTTCTACTTATTCGGATATTCACACTAACCCTAACCTAACTGGTCCAGTCTGAAACTGCAGGGAAAGTTGTCCAAACTGCCGTGTGCAGATCACTCTGTATCACACACATCTACAGCAACATCAGTGAAGAGATCCTTATTTTCTGTATAAAAGCAGGTTCTTCCACCAAATACAACCTTTCACAGTGGTTTCCCTCCATCATTCACCCTTCTTCATGCTGCATGACGCCCTCAACACATGGAGTCAGTCGCCCACATTATGAACAGTTGCCCATCACTTAAATGACAGTATATTGTCAGACATCACAGATTCCCTGTGTGTCTGATGTAAAGCTCTATAAACACACTTCAGTACAGTCTGACTGCTTTAACTCACCTGTAAACACTTTTGCAGGAATTCCAAATACACCAGATATTGTTGTCATGTCTCAGCATTCCAGAACAATTAGGCTGTTTGAAGTAACATGTGCTTTTGACCTGTTTATGGAGGACTCTTACCTTTCTAAGACTGTGAAATATCAATCATTAATATCCACCATTGAAAACCTTGGCTACAGATGCCGTCTTATTGTGCTGGTGTTTGATCTAAGGCATGAACTCAGGCTGCTGATCCAAGGGCTTTGCATTGAGGGTTTACTTAAAACAAGAGCCAAACAGTTGGTAAAGTACTGCTCAATTTCAGCCATTATCAGACTCATGTTTATCTGGAAAAGGAGATGTTTTCTGTGCCCATGAAACTGTGTCATACATAACAATGTGTTTTAATCTGTTTGATCATTCAAAATATTTGATTCCTAATTCCTAACCCTAAAATTTACTTGTTATGTGGAATTAAATATAGTATCTAAACTGTGTGTGTGTGTGTGTGTGTTCTTGTACTTGCGCCATACTGAGGACCAGTGAGGGTTTTTAACCAACAAAGTGAGGACATTTTTACGGAGTGAGGACATTTTGGTCGGTCCTCACTTTGTTTTCATTGAAATCACTTCCTGAGGTTGCTATAACATGCTATACTCTGTTTGTCAAAAAAAAAAATCAAATTTTGGACGACATAGCATATAGTATGACTTTTTTGTCAAATTTTGGACCAAACATTTTTTGTCAATTTTTTTTTCAAATTTTGGACCAGACATTTTGGGTCAAATTTTTTTTTTCTAATTTTGGACCAAAAATTTTGCATCAATTTTTTAATTTCAAATTTTGGACCAAACATTTTGGGTCAAATTTTTTTTTTTCAAATTTTGGACCAAAAATTTTGCGGCAATTTTTTTTCAAATTTTGGACCAAACATTTTGGGTCAATTTTTTTTTTTCAAATTTTGGACCAAAAATGTTGCATCAATTTTTTTCCAAATTTTGGACCAACAATTTTGGGTCAATTTTTTTTTGAAATTTTGGATGACAGTATAGTATGACGTTTTTGTCAAATTTTAGGTCAATTTTTTTTTTCAAATTTTGGACCAAACATTTTGGGTCAAATTTTAGTAGATGTCATTCATGAAGTAGATATTTGTAATTGTGTTGATTTATAAAGTGGAAATGCTGGTCCTCACTTTGCTCTTTTACCCGGTCCTCAGTATGCAGCAAGTACAAGAATGTGTGTGTGTGTGTGTGTGTGTGTGTGTGTGTGTGTGTGTGTGTGTGTGTGTGTGTGTGTGTGTTGCTGCCTTTTTCATCAGACTGAGCTGGAATTGATTTGTCAAGGCTTGCAGCGTTGTTGTTTTTTTTACTTTCTTATTCAGGAAGTGAAGACGAGACTGAACACGCTCAGAATGCAAAGACACACACACACACACACACACACACACACACACACACACACACACACACACACACACTCATGAAGAATTTTAGAGTCTGACGCTTAGACTAAAGAGTGAAAGAGTCACAGTCGAGTGAACACATGAAAGTGTGAGTGAATCATTCTGATGCTCAAACTCAACCCTGTTAACTCGTTAAAATGTTCTAAAATGAGCACATGTGGGCGTGTCCAACAATACCATAACGATATCATTATCACCAAAGCAAGTTTCTACCAATTCTGATACCACGAACGCGAGTTTTTACTGATTACAATACCACAATCGCGAGTTTCTACCAAATGCGATACCACAAACGCAAGTTTGAACTGATTCCTACAGCACAATCGCGAGTTTCTACCAATCCCGATATTACAAACGCGAGTTTCTACCGATTTCCAAAACCACAAACACAAGTCTCTACCAATTCCTATACCATAATCACAAGTTTCTACCAAATGCAAAACCACAAATGCGAGTTTCTACCAATTTCGCTAGAATGAGAATCGACACAGACATTTTCTCAGGAATAAAAAAAAAAAAATCAGATTTTCACCGTTTCAAACACTGTTTTGAAAAATATGTTTGTTTGTTTGTTTTTTATCTCTACAAATAAATAAATATTACCTACAATAGCTTTAATCTCTCCATAATCCCAGCAGGGGGCGACATTTAATCACCCAGACGTGTAATCGCTGGTGCTGATCATCGTGATATTGATCCAGAATCATTGAGAAGAGATTGTTTTTTTGGTGATTATTTTGCCGAAAGGCATCGACGAGCGACAGGTGCATCATGGGAAGTCTCTGTTCTCTCAGCTCAGGCAGAGTTTTTGTGGCTCCGATGGAAAATTTAATGGAATCACAGTCGAGTTTTTCAGCTGAAATTTGATTTGAGTTTTTTGTTTGTTTTTTTGAAACAAAATGAGAGAGAGAGAGAGAGAGAGAGAGAGAGAGAGAGAGAGAGACAGTGACGGTGAAAAACCCTCAGGATCGACTGAGCTTCAATTTAAATTCAAATGACTGAGGAAACATAAATCCTGTTCCATCAAATCAGTAAAAATATTCAGGTTGTTGTTGTGGCTGAAAACTGAGGAAGATTAGTTTAAATTCAGTGGTTCACGAGCAGATTTGACCTCTGACCTCTGACCTCTGACCTCTATATATAAACAAACATTTTCACACACCTTTGTTTGAAAAAAATGTTGTAGAAATCATTTTCACCCACTGATCGTCATCAATAAATAAGACAAAGAAATAACGTTGTAAAAAACATGTTACTATGGTAACAAAACATGTTGTTTTAACGTTGAAAAAAATGTTGCTAAAGTTACAAAAAAAATGTTGCTAACATTACGAAATGTTTTTACAAAAATTGGGAGAAAAATATGTTACTAAAATTACGGAAAATGTTAGAAACATTACGAAAAGATTTTTCTAACATTACGAAAAAATATTTTACTAAAATTACAAAAAAAATGCTACTAACATTACGAAATGTTTTTTACTAACATTGCGAGAAAAATATGTCACTGACGATAATAAAAAATGTTACGAACATTACGAGAAACAAATGCTACTAACATTACGGAAAAAAGTTGCTAACATTACAATTTTTTTTTTACCGACATTACGATATAATGTTGCTAAAGCTCTGTATTTTCAAAAGCTGTCATTATTGAAGACGACGTCTCACCGTCTCCTCTGCTCGGTCTCCCTTAGCGCTGACGTAGCTCAGGCGATAATGTCGGACGTTCCTTGAGTCGGCCGGCTGCCACGACACACGCAGACTGTACGTGGTTTCATCGTCGATCTTCATGTTCCTCACACCGAAGCGAGCGGCTGGAGCACGAACCAGAGAAGAAGAAAAAACATCGTCAACGTGTCCGACAGATTTGACGATGATGACGATGAAGAAAAACAACCAGTAAATACTTTATATTGTTTATCAAATTATTATTTTCCACGTTTAAGAATGAGGAACTTTATATAAATTCACCCATTTTCTAAATTATATTAAATTGAATTCATTTTATTTTTTGTTAAATAATCAATTTCCTGTTGTGTTTGTCGTCTCTTCCTGCCAGAGTTTCAAAATAAAAGCCGTTACAAACACGGATTTGACCTTGACCTCCACAGACGGAAGCATCTGTGAGAGGGGGAGGAGCCAGGAAATAGCTTTACCTGATGTGGTCGTGGTCGTCGTGGCGACGGTCGTTAATCTTTCAACTGAAAATTGAAAATAGTTACAAAATCAAGTTGGAAACAAAATAACTAACGAGACAAGTGTTTTATCTTTAGCAAAAGTTAGCATAACAATCAAACATCATATTTGAGTAGAAGCTACAGTAGCGGCTCCTAGCTGCTAGTATTTGAGCTACATCAAACACCCATGCTACAGTGTTTAGCTACAGTAGCTGCTAACTTCAAACACACGCTACAGCATTGAGCTGCAGTAGCTACTAATATAATTAGCTACAACAGCTGCTACCATCAATCACACATGCTACAGTGTTTAGCTACATTAGCTGCTAACTTCAAACACACGCTACAGCATTTAGCTGCAGTAGCTACTAATATAATTAGCTACAACAGCTGCTACCATCAATCACACATGCTACAGTGTTTAGCTACATTAGCTGCTAACTTCAAACACACGCTACAGCATTTAGCTGCAGTAGCTACTAATATAATTAGCTACAACAGCTGCTACCATCAATCACACATGCTACAGTGTTTAGCTATATTAGCTGCTAACTTCAAACACACGCTACAGCATTTAGCTGCAGTAGCTACTTATATAATTAGCTACAACAGCTGCTAACATCAATCACACATGCCACAGTGTTTAGCTACAGTAGCTGCCAACATCAAAAACACATGCTACTGTGTTTAGCCACATCAGCTGCTAACGTCAAACACGCATGCTACAGTGTTTAGCTACATCAGCTGCTAACGTCAAACACACATGCTAACGTGTTTAGCTACATTAGCTGTTAACTACAAACACATGCTACAGCGTTTAGCTACAGTAGCTGCTAACATCATTAGCTACAGCAGCTGCTAACAACAAACACACATGCTACAGTGATTAGCTACAGTAGCTGCTTACATCAAACACAGAAGGCGCCCCCTTCTGTGGATTATAACTCACTACATTCCCCTCAAACATTCATTAAACCTGAGCAATTCACATTTAAAAGTGATTGTTTTGTCAAATTTACCGGTGGTTTCCATGACGATGGCCTCGTCGCTCTCCACCTCGTTAGCGTAGATGGCTGCGAGGAGGATTTCGTACTCTGTGGCTGAACTGAGTCCTTTTATCAGGTAAGTGTCGATGTTTCCATTCAGCAGAATCTGAGACAAACAACAACAAAACATCATCGTCATCATCATCATCGTCATCGTCAAAGTCCGTCAGACGTCACGTGACAAATGTTCACACTGACGTTTATCACATCATTTGCTAACATTAGGAAATGTTTTTGCTAACATTACGAGAAAAAATACGTTACTATGTTAATAACATTACGAGAAAATGTTACTAACGTCATCGTCATCAAAGTCCGTCAGACGTCACGTGACAAATGTTCACACTGACGTTTATCACATCAGACAAAATGTCAGGTCAAACTAAATAAATGTTACTAACATTACGAAAAAATATGCTACTAACATTACAAGGAAAAACTTGACGAACAATAGAAAATATTTTTGCGAACATAGCGAGAAAAACATGTTGCTAACATTTCAGAAAATGGTGCTAAATTATAAAAAAAATAACGTTTTTATGACATTACGAGAAAAACATGTTCTGACACACACACACACACACACACACACACACACACACACACACACACCTCCTCACTGTCTGCTCCGTCAGTGGACGTCCAGGTGAGTCTGTACTGAACCACATCAGTGGCCGGATGTTGCCATGACACCCTGAAGCTGTTGGTAGTGATGTCACTGGTCCTCATGTCCAGCGGGTCGGGCACAGTCTCTACACACACACACACACACACACACACACACACACACACACACTTATCGTCATGGTAACAGTGGAGTGGACATCCCGTGTCGCGAATGGACAGGAATCACTCGTCGGCTCCTACTTGTGGTGAAACTGTCCGTCACGGCATCGGCTTGTCCTTCGTCGTAGAGTGCGAAAACACCGAGCGTGTACTCTGTCAGTGACGTCAGGTTCCTTAGCAACCAGGTGGTCACACGGCCGACGTCCACCTGTGAACACACTCTGTTAGCATCGAGCTACAGCGTCACACACAGGTGAGACGGGGAGGCTCTGAACACAGAGAAAACACAGGAGCTGCTGGTCCTCTGCTGCCTCGTGTGGTCACTGAGTGAAGTCAAAACAAAGGATTTTCAAAAGCCGAATTCACTAAAATAAGACATTTGATGTGTTAGCGATAGCAGTGGATCAACAACTCCTGTGATAACGTTATCAAAAACACGTAACTATGGTAACAAAAACATTGGAAAAAAATGTTATTAATTTAAGAAAACACGCTACTAATTAGTACAAAATAACATGTTGCTAACATTAGGAGAACATTTTACCAACATTACCAAAAATGTTGCTAACATTACGATATGTTTTTACGAACATTACCAGAAAAATATGTGACTATGTGACTAACGTTACGAGACAATGTTGCTAACATTCCGCAATGATTTTACTAACATTGAGAGAAATATATGTTACTATGTTACTAACATTATGAAAAAGTGTTCCTAACATTACCAGAAAAATATGCTACAAACATTAGGAGAACATTACGAGAAAAATATGTTACTGACATTCCGGAAAAATGTTGCTAACATTACAAACATTTTTTGATTGAAAAAACAACATGTTGCTGAAGTTCTGTATTTTCAAAGGCCGTCATCACTGGATTAAAATGAGATTATTCAAGATGGCGATTTTCTCTATGGGCTTTGGTGTGGGAGAGTGAGTGGTTTACAAACTTCAGTTTCCTGTTGGAAAAGTCTGTTTAACAGTGAAGATAAAGACGTGATAGTGTTCTTAAATATATCGTAGACGTTAAACTGACCCCCGCCTGCTTCTCACATGAACTTTCCCTTTAAACCTCAGTCTCACCTCATTGGTCTGGACCCCGTTGGTCTTCACGTACATGATGCGGTAACCTTTGACCTTCCTGGAGGCGGAGTCCCAGGTGAGCTGGGCGGAGCTGTGGTGGACGTCTGAGAACCGCAAGTTCCTGGCCGGGGTCAACGGGACTGCGAAAACACAGAAACATAGAGAAAACCAGTGATTTTAGCTGCTGGTCCTCTGCTGCCTCGTGTGGTCACTTTGTGTCACTGAGTTAAGTCTAAAGTAAATATTTTAAAAGCTGAATTCACTAAAATCAGTCATTGTAAGTTAGTGATGGAGGCAGCAGTGGATCAACAACTCCTGTGAACTCCTGTGTGCTGTGATGTTAAAATCACTGGTTTACTCTATGGACTTTGGTGTGGGAGAGTGAGTGACTTTGGTGTGAGAGAGTGAGAGACTTTGGTGTGAGAGAGTGAGAGACTTTGGTGTGGGAGAGTGAGTGACTTTGGTGTGGGAGAGTGAGTGACTTTGGTGTGAGAGAGTGAGTGACTTTGGTGTGGGAGAGTGAGTGACTTTGGTGTGGGAAAGTGACTTTGGTGTGGGAGAGTGAGTGACTTTGGTGTGGGAGAGTGAGTGACTTTGGTGTGGGAGAGTGAGTGACTTTGGTGTGGGAGAGTGAGTGACTTTGGTGTGGGAGAGTGAGTGACTTTGGTGTGTGAGAGTGAGTGACTGGTGTGGGAGAGTGAGTGACTTTGGTGTATGAGAGTGAGTGACTTTGGTGTGGGAGAGTGAGTGACTTTGGTGTGTGAGAGTGAGTGACTTTGGTGTGAGAGAGTGAGTGACTTTGGTGTGAGAGAGTGAGTGACTTTGGTGTGAGAGAGTGAGTGACTTTGGTGTGGGAGAGTGAGTTTCCTGTTGTTAAAGACTGTCTAACAGTGAAGATAAAGACATGAATGTGTGATGTAAAGCGTCATTTGGCGGAAACTATTTTACCCCAAAAAATACATTTAGAGAACCCCCCCCCCCCCCCCACCAAAAAAACCCCCCATAAAACCTAAAACAGCCCCTGCGTCCTGATCAGACCTGCATTTAAAGGACAAACACGCATCATAAAGACATAAATATGTCCTGACTCAAAGCCACAGACCACAGACCTTAAAGCAGACTTCATAAAACAGTAATTAGTGAGCAGCTGGTGAATCTCATCCAGATTCTGGTCTTTGTAGACCGCTCACTCTCCCACACCAAAGTCCATAGAGAAAAGCAGTGATTTTAACATCACAGCACACAGGAGTTCATAGCAGTTGTTGATCCTCCTCCTGTGTGCTGTGATAAACACGTAACTACGGTAACAAAACATGTCTGCTAACTTTTTTTTTTTAGAAAACACAATACTAACTAGTACAAAATTACGTTACTAACATTACAAGAAAATGTTGCTTACAACATTACGAAATATTTTTACGAACATTCTGAAAAAATGTTGCTAACATTATGAAAAACATTTGCTCACATTAAGGAGAAAAATTACGAGAAATGAATATGTTACGAACATCACGGAAAAATGTTGCTAACATCACAAACATCTTTGAGTTGTTGATCCACTGCTGCCTCCGTCACTAACTTCACGTCTGATTTTAGTGAATTCGGCATTTTAAAATCTTCGTTCAGATTCCCCTACAGTGACACAAAGTGACCACACGAGGCAGCAGAGGACCAGCAGCTCCTGTGTCCCTGTGAGCTAAAACCACTGGTTTTCTCTATGGACTTTGGTGTGGGAGAGTGAGTGGTTTACAAACGTCAGTTTCCTGTTAAAGTCTTTTCCATACCATTACACACACCTGCCACCTGCTGACCTGGAGTGTTACTGCATCTCGTACATATTCAGATTTATTCGTTTTTTGTTTGCAGCGCACAGAGCAGTGACATCACAGTGTGGGCGGGGACTCACGTGTGGTCTGCTGACTGGTCATAGGGTCACTGGCCTCCTCGCCGTACATGGCGTACACCGTCACCGTGTACTCTGTGGCCGGAGTCAAACCCTCGAGCTCCACCTCGTTCACCGAGTCGTCCACCTTCACCTGCACACACACACACACACACGTTTATACAGCTCTCTGCCTGTAGGGGGCAGCAGTGATGATGGTGGCGAGCGTAACGAGGTCTGATGGTCGTCATGTGACATAACACACACACACACACACACACACACACACACACACGCTCCTCACCTCCTTCTCGTCCGCAGGGTCTCCCTCAGTCAACGGCGCGTACAGGATCATGTACCCAGAAGCCCCGGCGGCGATCTTCCAGCGAACCGTCATGGTGCTGTGAGTGATATCAAACAACTCCAGGTCGTTGACCGTGGGCAGGGCCACTGCAACACACACACACACACACACACACACACACACACACACACACACACACACACACACACACACACACACACAACATCACCGACTGACAAATAATGAGCTCATCTTCAAATACAGCATCAGGCTGGCTGCCAAATAATGAGCTCATCTTCAAATCCAGCATCAGGCTGGCTGCCAAATAATGAGCTATTCAATACATCTATCAATGGACCGACTGCCAAATAATGAACTTTAACAAAAATCCAGCATCAGGCTGGCTGCCAAATAATGAGCTATTCAATACATCTATCGATGGACTGACTGCTAAATAATGAGCTTTTCTAAAAACCCAGCATTAGACTGACTGCTAAATAATGAGCTTTTCAAAAACAAAAAAACAAAATCCAGCATCAGACTGACTGCTAAATAATGAGCTTTCCCAAAAAAAATCCAGCATCAGACTGACTGCTAAATAATGAGCTTTCCTAAAAAAAATCCAGCATCAGACTGACTGCTAAATAATGAGCTTTTCAAAAAAAAAAAGTCCAGCATCAGACTGGCTGCCAAATAATGAGCTTTTCTAAAAATCCAGCATCAGACTGACTGCTAAATAATGAGCTTTTCTCAAAAAAAAATCCAGCATCAGGCTGACTGCTAAATAATGAGCTTTTCTTAAAAAAAACAGAATCAGGCGGACTGCTAAATAATGAGCTTTTCTTAAAAAAATCCAGCATCAGGCTGACTGCTAAATAATGAGCTTTTCTTAAAAAAAACAGAATCAGGCTGACTGCTAAATAATGAGCTTTTCTAAAAATCCAGCATCAGGCTGACTATCCATAGCTAAACAAACGAATTGCTCAATAGTGAACTGTTCCATACATCCACCAAGAGAGAGAGAGAGCCAAATAGTGAGCTAACCTACACATCCATGGACAGAGCGAAGGCCAAAAACTATTTTTGCACAATTTTTCCAAACTTTAAGTTAAGATTTATTCATATATGTTGTTTTTTGTTTTTAGTCTTCATTTACCATTTAACATAAAAATCTAATTAAAATCATAAAAGGCTGTAAATGAAGTCATTATTCTCAAACTTTCTCTCTTGGTGATTTGAAGACTGCAGAACATCTTCACATTTTTAAAGATGAGCGTTTGCTTTGTTTTCATTTATACATTTTCTGTTGAACTTGATCATAAAGAAAGAAGCAAAAAAAAAAACAAACAGCAAAAGTCATGAACACAGACGTACATGTGGTGGCGCTCCCGCGCAGCGCCTCGCTGGCCGAGCTGCGGTACACGGCGAACACGGCCACCTGGTACTCGGTCAGAGAGTTGAGGTAATTCAGCTCCACGTTGTTTTCTGAGCCCTGAACCACCTGAAACACACACAACGGAAAGAACGTTCAAAAATAACTTTAATTAAAGGACGGACGCGTCGCCGACACCTCGTCGTGTTACAGGCGAAGACGAGAAGGCGGAATTTTAAAGTTCTTTTCCGAGCATTTCAATGTCAAGTTTGTCGGAGCGCTGAGGCCACGCCCCTTTTACGCAGAGAAAAAATCCTCCGTCTACATTTAATCGTTAACTTGTCTAGAACATGTGGACCAAGTTTGACGCAGCTAGCTCAAACGTGCTAGGACGAGTTAGTTCAAATGCTACAACTAGCACCGCTTGCTCCAATGCTACAAACATTTGAGTGTTGTTAGCATCTGAGAAAGCAGGGTTAGGGTTAGGGTCGCGTTCTAGTCCGACGGTGTCAACCTCTGACTCCTCAAACAGTGTTTGCTTGTCGTTAGCCTGCCGCCTGTGGCTAGCGTTAGCCACGTGGCTAACTTTCGGCCGGTTAGCTCACAGTCCACAGGAGAAAAATCCTCTGACAACTTTTAATCGTCAACTTGACTAAAACATGTGGACCGAATTTGACGCAGCTAGCTCAAAAAAGCTATAACTAGCTCCGATGCTACCAACACGCAAATGTTGGTAGCATCAGAGAGAGCCGTGACATGTCGCGTTCTAGTCCGATAGAGTCAACCTCTGACTCCTCAAACAGAGTTTGCTTGTCGTTAGCCGTGTGGCTAACTTTTGGTCAGTTAGCTCACGGTCTACAGCCGACTGTGTAAACACAGACAAAACTGATGGAAAATTTGTCGGAGCGCTAAGGCCACGCCTTTTTACGTAGAGAAAAATCCTCCGACGATTTTTAATCGTTAACTTGTCGAGAACACGTGGACCGAGTTTGACGCAGCTAGCGCAAAACGTGCTAGGACGAGTTAGGTCAAATGCTACTACTAGCACTGCTAGCGTTGGCAGCTGATGCTAGCAACATTTGCGCGTCTTACTATCCGTGCGGTTTTGACATCTGTGAGATTATTTCGTGTTCATGTACTTTTTCCTCGGGCTGTCCAGCGCTGGCCGGGTAGTAGACCACGCGGTACTTCTCCACCTGACCCGGCGCGTGGGTCCACTTCACGCGGAAACTGCGAGCCGTGATCTCGGAGGTCACCAGGTCGCGGGGCGGAGCCACAGAAGTGGGCGGGGCAGCGGGCGATCCACCTGGACGGGGAAGACAAACGCAGACGTGTGACCTGCCGATTTTCCTTCTTTTTCCATTTCAGCGTCACGTGCGCTAACCTTTGATCTGTCGGTCCAGATGTTCCACTCGCTCACACACCGTCTTCGTCAAACCCTCCACGATTTCGCTCATCACGCTGAAGTCGGCCACGTTGTAGACGTGCGTCTCCTCGGGAGGAGAAGCGATGGACTTTAGCTCGTACTCGTCGGCGTTCTTCACACCTGGACGAAGACAAGGTACAAGGTTTTTTATCATTTCAACGAGGCGAAGCTAAAGACACCAAAAACAATGATAATCACATCCTCGCTAACCAGATTTTAGATTTCCTCGCAGGCATTCATTCATTCACTCATTCATTCATTCATTCATTCACTCATTCATTCATTCATTCATTCACTCACTCATTCATTAATTCACTCATTAATTCTCTCATTCATTCATTCATTCATTCACTCATTCATTCATTCATTCATTTTCTCATTCATTAATTCTCTCGTTCATTCATTCATTCACTCATTCTCTCATTCATTAATTCTCTCATTCATTCATTAACTCATACATTCACTCATTCATTCATTCATTCACTCATTCATCCATTCACTCATTCACTCACTCATTCATTCACTCATACATTCACTCATTCACTCACTCAATCACTCATTAATTAATTAATTAATTCACTCATTAATTCACTCATGCATCCATTCACTCATTCATTCATTCACCCATTCACTCATTCATTCACTCATTAATTCATTCATTCACTCATTAAGAATTCATTCATTCACTCATGCATCCATTCACTCATTCATTCCCTCATCCATCCACTCATTCATCCATTCACTCATTCATTCATTCATTCACTCATTAAGAAATTCATTCATTCACTCATTTACTCATTCATCCATTCACTCACTCATTCACTCGTTCATTCATTCACTCATTCATTCACTCGTTCATTCATTCACTCATTCATTCACTCGTTCATTCACTCCTTCATTCATTCATTCACTCGTTCATTCATTCACTCATTCATTCACTCGTTCATTCACTCCTTCATTCATTCATTCACTCGTTCATTCATTCACTCATTCATTCATTCACGCCAACACACTATAAATAATCTACTTGTGAGGCTCATAGTGAACTCTTGTACCGATGGCAAACAGCTCTATCCCAGCGTTCCTCAGACTCTGAGCCGGTGGGATCACGTCGTCCTGGGATTTTCCGTCCGTGATGAGGATTCCTACTTTGGGAACGCCGGCTCTGGATCCGGACTCTGGTTTGAAACTGTTTTCCAGGATGAAGGTCAGAGCCAAACCTGGACAATGGGAGGACAGAGGGGACAGATTCAGGTGAGATGACTGATTGTTTCCTTGTGTCCTTGTGTCCTTGTGTCCTTGTGTCTCCGTACCAGTCAGAGTGTTTCCTCCTTTGTAGGGCAGATGTTTGACAGCGTCGATCACGGCCTCTTTGGTGCTGTGAGCGTTCAGATGCCACTCGATCCTCGGGTCTCCACTGTACTGAGCCAGACCTGCACACACACACACACACACACACACACACACACACACACACACACACACACACACACACACACACACACACACACACACACACACACACACACACACGCACATGCGCACACACACGCACACACACACACAAATACATGTCTTAAGCACATTTCCTTGTTGGGACCGGGCATAATGTCCTCACAACGAAAAATGTCCCCACTAAAAGGGTGTTTTCCTAGGGCCTGGTCCACACAAGCATAGAAAACAAGAGCACAAACACACACACGTCCTTACCACATTACCTTGTTGGGACTGGCAAAAATGTCCCCACAAGGAAAAATGTCCCCACTAAAAGGGTGTATTGCCAGGGGGTGGTCCACACAACCATAGATAGTCAAGAGCACAAACACACACACACACAAATACATGTCTTTACCACATTTCCTTGTTGGGACCGGGCATTATGTCCCCACAACGAAAAAATGTCCCCACTAAAAGGGTGTTGTCTTAGGGCCTGGTCCACACAAGCATAGAAAACAAGTGCACAAACACACACGTCCTTACCACATTACCTTGTTGGGACTGGCCAAAATGTCCCCACAAGGAAAAATGTCCCCACTAAAAGGGTGTATTGTCAGGGGGTGGTCCAAACAAGCATCGAAAGACAAGAACACAAACAAACACACACACACGTCTTTAACACATTACCTTGCTGGGACAGGGCAAAATGTCCCCACAAGGATGTGGTAAAGACGTGTGTGTGTGTGTGTGTGTATGTGTGATTCTATTCTTGTCTTTCCATGCTTGTGTGGACCACCCCCTGGCAATAAACCTTTTAAGTGGGGACATTTTTCCTTGTGGGGACATTATGCCCGGTCCCAACAAGGAAATGTGGTAAAGACGTGTGTGTGTGTCTGTGTGTGAGAGTTCTTGTCTTTCTATGCTTGTGTGGACCACCCCCTGGCAATACACCCTTTCAGTGGGGACATTTTTCCTTGTGGGGACATTATGCCCGGTAAATTAAAGAGTGCTGTGAACAGTAGGAGGCGCCGTAGACACACTGAAACCAAAGCGTCCTCACCGATCCGGGTCTTGTCGATCTCCACGGTGAAAGCCCGCACCAGGTTTTCCAGGAAGGTCCTGACCAGCCTGAAGTTGATGCGTCCGATGCTCCAGGATCCGTCGACCAGGATCACGATGTCTGCGACGGCGGCGCTCGAACACATGAAGCCGACTTCAGCTGCACACACACACACACACACACACACACACACACACACACACACACACACACACACAAACACACACACAGTCAGAGGCTGCAGGAAGACGACAGGAAGTAAAACGTGTTCGGAGACGAATCTGCGGCGTGAAAACATGGAGCATGTGATCAAGTCTGAGAGTGTTTTATTATCTGTTATTAAACCCTGGAGGACATGAGTGTGTGTGTGTGTGTGTGTGAGACACTGTGAGTGTGTGTGAGACTAAAATCTGTTTTGACACACCACTCACTCTCTCACACCAAAGTCACTCACTCTCCCACACCAAAGTCACTCACTCTCCCACTACCAAAGTCACTCACTCTCTCACACCAAAGTCACTCACTCTCCCACTACCAAAGTCACTCACTCTCCCACACCAAAGTCACTCACTCTCCCACTACCAAAGTCACTCACTCTCCCACACCAAAGTCACTCACTCTCCCACTACCAAAGTCACTCACTCTCTCACACCAAAGTCACTCACTCTCCCACACCAAAGTCACTCACTCTCCCACTACCAAAGTCACTCACTCTCTCACACCAAAGTCACTCACTCTCCCACTACCAAAGTCACTTACTCTCCCACACCAAAGTCACTCACTCTCCCACTACCAAAGTCACTCACTCTCCCACACCAAAGTCACTCACTCTCCCACTACCAAAGTCACTCACTCTCCCACACCAAAGTCACTCTCTCCCACTACCAAAGTCACTCACTCTCCCACACCAAAGTCAATCACTCTCTCAGACCAACGTCACTCACTCTCCCACACCAAAGTCACTCACTCTCTCAGACCAAAGTCACTCACTCTCTCCCACACCAAAGTCACTCACTCTCCCACACCAAAGTCACTCACTCTCCCACACCAAAGTCACTCACTCTCCCACACCAAAGTCACTCACTCTCCCACACCAAAGTCCATAGAGTAAACCAGTGATTTTAACATCACAGCACACAGGAGTTCACAGGAGTTGTTGATCCACTGCTGCCTCCATCACTAACTTACAATGACTGATTTTAGTGAATTCAGCTTTTAAAAATCCATCGTTCAGATTTACCTCAGTGACACAAAGTGACCACACGAGGCAGCAGAGGACCAGCAGCTCCTGTGTCCCTGTGAGCTAAAACCAATTTTCTCTAGGGGCTTTGGTGTGGGAGAGTGAGTGGTTTACAAAGTCTGTCTAACAGTGAAATAAAGACATGATCATGTGACGTAGACGTCGTAGACTTAAAATGAAGTAGATTTTTTAACTTGAGTCTTTGACTCTGATCATGTGACGACTTCACTGTATACGAGCAGCCGCTGGCATCACATCACTGATCCTCATGTATAAGAGAATATTTCCTTCAGGTTACAGCATGTTGTCAGGGTGTGTGTGTGTGTGTGTGTGTGTGTGTGTGTGTGTGTGTGTGTGTGTGTGTGTGTGTGTGTGTGTGTGAGACCATCCTTCAGCAGCGTTTCATTCATCATTGACAGGAACAGAGAAGTGTATCACACTCCTTACAAGTCTCTACAGTGTCGGAATTCAAAAACCTCCTGCTGCTCTATCACTCTTTACCACTTCAGTGGGCATGCACACACACACACGCACGCACACGCACGCACACACACACACGCACACGCGCACACACACACGCGCACACACACACACACACAGTTGTGAGCTCCACATTCATGCTCCAAACGAACACTGAGCGTACCACAGAAGACATCGTGAATCAGGAAAAAAGAAAAAGACAGGAAACCTGCACCAAAGTCACTCACGCTCTCACACCAAAGTCACTCACTCTCTCACACCAAAGTCACTCACTCTCCCACACCAAAGTCACTCACTCTCTCACACCAAAGTCACTCACTCTCCCACACCAAAGTCACTCACTCTCTCACACCAAAGTCACTCACTCTCCCACACCAAAGTCACTCACTCTCTCACACCAAAGTCACTCACTCTCTCACACCAAAGTCACTCACTCTCTCACACCAAAGTCACTCACTCTCCCACACCAAAGTCACTCACTCTCCCACACCAAAGTCACTCACTCTCCCACACCAAAGTCACTCACTCTCTCACACCAAAGTCACTCACTCTCCCACACCAAAGTCACTCACTCTCCCACACCAAAGTCACTCACTCTCTCACACCAAAGTCACTCACTCTCCCACACCAAAGTCACTCACTCTCCCACACCAAAGTCACTCACTCTCTCACACCAAAGTCACTCACTCTCCTCACACCAAAGTCCCATCGTGACAAACGTGTTTACGGAACTCACAAAAACCCTTTTTTCGTAAAGTTCTCAGACAAAAAACGCAGTAAAACAGATGAGAATAAAGAACTGAATAAATTTCCGCTAACGTTACAAAGAGGATTAAAAAAACACGTTACTACCTTTAGAAAATACTGAAAAGACGTTACAAAGACAAACGCTACAAAAATACTTGTAACTCACATCGCGACAAACGTGTTTACGGAACTCACAAAAACACATTTTTCGTAACGTTTAAGGTTTAACGTAAAGTTTTCAAACAAAAAACGCGATAAAACACAGGTTAATACCAAAAAAAATGCTATTTACAAAAAACAAGCTGACGTTACGAGAAACACGGTGAGGACGAACGATACAAAAAAAACGTGTTACAAAACAGTTTTTCGTAAAGTTCGGTTAAATATAATGTAAAGTTACTAAAGTCGCTAATGTTTCGAACAGAAAACGCGA
The DNA here is from genome assembly GCF_963457635.1 of Microchirus variegatus. NCBI lineage: Eukaryota > Metazoa > Chordata > Actinopteri > Pleuronectiformes > Soleidae > Microchirus > Microchirus variegatus. Next base: position 27,903,065 of record NC_139814.1, on the reverse strand, counting down.
TAAAACAGGTGAGAACAAAGGAATGTTTCTCATGACAAAAATATATTATATATTTAAAAAATATATAAAATATATATAGTGTATTTTATTATAACGTTGCAAAGACGATAAAAAAAAACACGTAACTACCTTTAGAAAATACTACAAAGATACAAAAAAAACATGTAACTCACATCGTGAAACACTGACGTGTTTTTTTACGAAACCTACAAAACAAACTTCTGATGTTTCGAGGAACGCGGTGAAGACTTTAAGGAAACAAAGTTACTGACGATAAAATAAAATATAGCTTAGGAAAAAAGAAATGTTTAACGATTAAAGTGACGCAGAAGAATCACGGGGAAAAGAGCGCCTCCTGCAGGAGGAGGCTGATAATCCACCGTGTTCCTCGAATCCTCACGACACCATCGTCCATCATATAAAAACCATTAAGAAGGGACTCCGCCCCCTCTGACTACAGGACGTGTTGGGGGGGCGGAGTCACAGCGAGACTATCTCACCTGAGGCGTCAGCGTGACAGATTTACCTGACACGTCGGGGGGGGGGGGGGGGTCACAAGGTCATGGGGTCACGGCTGCCACGGCGACGGAAAACGCTCGCGGTCGTCGTCGTGGCAGCTTTAACAGCACAGGTGGTTTCACTGCACCTGCAGTTAAATCCTCACTGCAGGTCCATAATCTACTCAGAATTCCATAATCTACTTCACTTAGAATTCCATAATCTACATATAATTCCATAATATATTTAGAATTTCATAATCTACAGAAAAGTTCAGCTCCGTGAAAATAAATAAAATAATAATAATTAAATAAAAAATAACTCACAGGTGAAGTTTGAGGTGACAACGAAACCTGCGCCGCTGTTTTTCACGGCGACAACGACGAGTTTTCACAGGAACACACTGTGTGTGTGTGTGTGTGTGTGTGTGTGTATGTGTGTGTGTGTGTGTGTGTGTGTGTGTGTGTGTGTGTGTGTGTGTGTTACTTTAGATTTATTCAAATATCACGTGAATAAAATGTTTTCATTCGTCTCTGGTTTATTTAATCAAAATAAGACAATGTGTCACAGAAACAGCCGTCGAAGGTTATATTAAGGTTATATTAAGGTTATATTTAAATATTGTGTCAAAGAAACAACTGAACTAAACTAACTACATGTCAGTTGGACCCTACACCAGCTAGACTCCTTAGAGACGCTCTACCCACTGTGTGAAACACAGGGGGGTCTGGGGGGGTTAGACCCCTGATTAACACTCGAGAGCCCCTGAAAGCCTCAAAGGCAAAATTTGAGGGGGGTCGAAACTGGACGATTAATTGAATTCTATTCATGATTTGATTTTGGCTTCTCACGAACATAAAAACATTATAATCGAAGAAAAATTATTTATGCGCCCCATGACGCGGCAGTGTTACGTGTGTGGAAAAAAAATAATTAAATTTTTTATATTTATATATATTTTATAGTCGAGATCTTGAGTTTCCAAAAAATGATGGAAAAAAAGATTAAAAAAAAACAAAAAACTTTTTCATATTTTTTTGGGAACTCGAGATCTTGACTTTGAAACTCGAGATTCCAAAAAAAAATAAATTTTGTCATTTTTTTTTTTCCTCATGTCACCTCGGGAGCTCCGTCATTTCTGGCTGTTCTTTTAAATTATATTTAAAGTTCAATTTTGGTGATTCAATAAATACTTTGAAATCGATGAATATCGTGTCTATTAATCATGATTTCAATATCAGTCAAAAATAATTGTGACTAATATTTTTGCCATAATCGTCCAGTCCTAATTTAAACATGTTACAGTGTCATTGAAAAACATGTTTTTTTTTCTAATTTCAGTTTTACATAAACGATCTACATACATAAGACACTTTGCATGTTTTCTTATCCTTTATAACCAGACAAAATGTAAATTATTTTAATTGTAATTTTGCAAATAGCGCTGTAGAAAAGGCCACACAAGCCTGACAGACATCTGACAGGAAAAATAGCGTGGCACTTGTGGTGAAACAGTATTGCTCAACAAATGGGAGATGGGATACGATAGATCATTGGTTCTCAAAGTGCGGCCTGGGGGCCAATGTCGGCCCGCAGGAACATTTCTGGCGGCCCCGCAATGAATTACAGTTGATAGTTTTAATCCAGGAGCTACTAAGCTTGTTACATGTTTATTGGACATTACTGGATACAGACCAATAAGTGTAAACTGTACAACTGTATTTACTATGTCATCAAATTTTGGACGACATAGTGACACAGTATAGTATGATGTTTTTGTCAAATTTTGGCATTTAAATTTTTTCCCAAAAATGTGGGACAGCATATATGTCATTTTTGTCAAAATTTTGGACCAAAATTTTTTTTGAGAAAAAATGTCAAATTTGGGACGACATAGTATTGTACAACGTTTTTGTCAAATTTTGGACCAAAAACTGTTTTCCCCAAAAAATTGTAAAATTTTGAACGACATAGTATAGTATGACATTTTTGTCAAATTTTGGCATTTAAATTTTTTCCCAAAAATGTGGGACGGCATATATGTAATTTTTGTCAAATTTTGGACCAAATTTTTTTTGGGAAAAAAAAATATTCAAATTTGGGACGACAGTTTTGTACAATGTTTTTGTCAAATTTTGGACCAAAAACTGTTTTCCCAAAAAAAATTAAAAATTTGAACGACATAGTATAGTATGACGTTTTTGTAAAATTTTGGACGAAAAAAAAAAAAAAAAAAAAAAAAAAAAAAGTCACATTTTGGACGACGTAGTACAGTATGTCGGTTTTGTCAAATTTTGGACGCCATAGTTATTACAAATAAGATGTATTTCAGTTTTTTTTCTTTTTTTTCCCTTTGGCGGCCCTCAGTCCAATGTTGGGTTCCTAAATTGACCCTCAGGTATCAAAACTTTGAGAACCCCTGCGATAGATCATGAGATCCTGCTACATAGACTAGAACAAGACGTTGGGATTAGAGGATCTGGTTCTGGTTCAAGTCCTGTTTATCGGACAGATTTCAGTTTGTTAGTGTAAAAGAGGAATCCTCCATATTCACTAAGGTTAACTATGGAGTTCCTCAGGGTTCTGTGCTCGGACCTATTCTTTTTACCCTGTACATGCTGCCATTAGGCAACATTATCAGGAAACACAACATAGATTTTCATTGTTATGCAGACGACACTCAGTTATATGTATCTGTACGACCGGACGACCCAAACCCATCTGTTAAACTCCAGAATTGTCTCATAGACTTACAGACGTGGACGACTCGGAACTTTCTGATGCTTAACACAGAAAAAGCTGAGGTTACGTGAATGTGAAATAACACTGATAAAAAAAACTGGTTAGAATAAAGAAAAATCACTCAAAATACAAAAAAAACTTTTCTTCAGTAACGTTACAATGACGATAAAAAAAAACATGTTACTATAACTAGCATTGTAACTAGCATTGTGACAAACGTGTTTTTCCAAAAACCTTAAAAAACAACATTATGAAAAACACGGTGAGGACTTTGCGGAAAAGATGCTAACGTTAAATGAAAATCTTAGCTAATGTTCCCAACAAAAAATGCATTAAAAAACACGTTACTACCATTAAATTAAAATACGCGTAACTAGCATTGCAACAAAGAGGGAGGAGCCATTAGTCTGTCTCTAAGGGGGGGGCGGAGTCTGAACAAACCCCCCCCCAAACAAAAATAACACGGCGTTAAAAGAAACTGCAAAACTTTCAAAGTTTCAAAATGGAAGTGAAGTCTTTAAGACTTAGCGTAGCCTAGCGTCGGTGAGCGTAACCATGGCGACGGCGAGGTTCCGCTGCAGGCGCTTCGCCGCAGCTGCTCCACGCTGATTTATCGTCGGTGTGCGATTCTCTCACCTTTGCTTGACCCCGACTTCACTGCTGATGCCTGTCAGGACGCTATGTTCAGGAATGTGGGAACACGTGCACGCCCACACACACACGTGCACGCCCACACACACACGTGCACGCCCACAGTTTCCAGGCTGCACAGGTGAGTTTATGACGACGATGATGTCACCACAGAGTCGAGGGTAATTCAGCTGAACTCTTACCCTGGAGTCAGTGAGATGACTAACCTTAACTAGTCAGTGACTAACCTTAACTAGTCAGTGACTTAGGTCCTAATCCCTCCCCTAACCCTACATTTTTACCCTAACCCTACGACCCTTACCTACGTTCTCGTGTAGCTTGGACCAAGATTTTCTCCTTAAAATCAACCCTCAAAACGTATTGAGCTCTTGTGAGGGCTTAAAAAGAAGTGGACGATGAAATTACCCATGATGCTGTGCGACTTCAGCGAGCCGGCTGATATTTTTCAACAAAGATGGCGGCCACATCTGCCCGAGGAACATTTTTGTTGTGATACACTTTCGCAAATAAGCGCGTTACGATGTGGAATTGTGTTGGAATACGTCGGTTTGATAAACATCCAAAGGACCGTTGAGCTTTGAACACTAATGTCAGAAAATAAGTGACCATTTATGAAAGCAGCTAGCTAACGAGCTAGCTAGCGGCTATTTGCCGAGTGCTTTGAGAGCGTTTGTCCGTCATGTAGAGCTGCATCACGGGCAAACGCTCTCGAAGCACTCGGTAAACAGCTGCTAGCTAGCTCTGCTACATGTGTGTAGTTTTGTCAGTGTGTAGTTTTGTCAGTGTGTGGATGTGTGTACCGACGTTCACGTGAACACAAATACTCTGGATTTGTCAGATTTCAATCACATTCATTATTTAGAGTTTTCCCTGAATGTAAACAGTGTCACGCTCCAGCCGTAGAATTGTCAACATGTGACGTAGGTTAGCACGTTCGTTACGTTCACTGCGCTTATTTGCATAAAGCGTTGTCCCGATACCACTTCCCTCAACGAGGGGAATTTATGGTTTGTTTTTCCTGTGGTGAAGAATGTGTCGATTTAGACGAACAAACAAACAGAGTCGATCTCACTCTGGTTTCCGACGCCGTCATTTAGGTTTGAGGCTTTTTTTAACGTCCGACCGCGACATCACTCACGTCCTCGTGTCCTCGTGTCCTCACATCACACACGGACACGTGTCACGCTTTCAAAAACTTTATTTCACTTTTATGTTTCATGGCACAGTTTCCTTCGTTCCTCTTCATTTTCCTCTCTTCTCGTTCATTTCCTCTCGTCTGGATTCTCTGGTTTTTATTTCCTCTTCTTCTTTTGTCTCGTTGATAACGTCAGGTCGATCACACCAGGTGATGAACAAACGCTTCTTCTTCTTCAGTCGCTTCAAAGATCCGTTCAGAGGGCTTTTATTGTGAAAGGTCTCCTCGGTCGTTTCCTTGACTTTCAAAGATTTAAAAAAAAAATTTTTCCCTCGGGCGTTTGTTCGTACCGATCTTTCTTTTCCCCGCGTCGGACTTTCTCGTCGCTTGCTCCGCCTCCTGTCGAACGGGATCTTACCTTCCGTGATCTCGTTGTTTTCCGTCTCCGTGGCGTCGCCATCTTGTCTCCTCTGCGGCTGAACCACCTCGACGCCTGAACGCTGAGCTGGAAGAAGAAGAAGAAGAAGAAGAAGAAGAAAACGTCCAGATTATTGTTTATTCTTATGGAATTTAAGATCCTTCACCTTCGATCACCTCAGTTTAAACAGATGTGTGTGTTTGTCCAAGTGAACGTGAGACAAAATTTTACTGAACGAATTCTGAACGATTCCAAACGAACATTTGTGACAGGATTTAAGTGAATAAATCAAATTCATAAAACCACCATGAAGTTTGGCCGTAAACATGCAACGAGTGAGTCCAGGTGAACGTTTGGTGGATCAGGTGGTTTTAAAATTGTGCGTTTTATTGAATGAACTGAATACAAGTGAACGTTTGAGTCTAAATTTGACAAACTAATTCATTCCAAATGAACATTTCTGACATCAGTGAACGGACTAAATCAAATCCATAAAAGCAACGAGATAAACGTGCAACGAGCGAGTCCAGGTGAACGTTTGAGCCAAAATGTGTGGTTTTAAAATTGTGAGTTCTATTGACTGAACTGAATACAAGTGAACGTTTGAGTCTAAATTTGACAAACTAATTCATTCCAAATGAACTGACATCAGTTAAAGGACTAAATCAAATCCATAAAAGCAACGAGATAAACATTAAACGAGCGAGTCCAGGTGAACGTTTCCGCTAAATTTGAAATAATTTATCGTGAGTTGGTTTTAAGATCGTGCATCGACGCACACTCCGAGTACAAGTGAACGTCTCTACGTCGCAAATCTGAAAAAAATGATCCAAATGAACGTTGTTTTTTTTTCACTTAAGTTCGTAAGGATGGCCTGGTGGCGGTTGTGTGGTATTGCAGTCACACATTTATTTGACCTCTGATGTTCCCAGGTGTGAAGTGGGCGGAGTTTTCCTACCTTCGTGTTTGGCCAGCAGAGGTTTGCTCTCTCGTCCTCCTCCGACTGCGATGATCTGAAAGTCGTATTGTTTTGACGAGTCAAAGTCGGAGATGATGAGCTTGGCTTCCTCCTTTGACACGTGAACTTCCTCCTGATCGCCACCTGTTGACCAAAAACACAACAACAACAAAAACACGGTCAGGATTTCAGCAGAGTTCAAACATCGCAAAAACAAGCGAACGGAACAAACGTCAATAAAAGTTCTGTCGTCGGCCAAAAGAATGATGAGAATTTGACTTTTTTACTGTGAGCAGAAGACGAGCGAAGGACGAGAGAGTGAAGGAGACAAATGAAGAGAAGACGGAGGACAAGACAAGACAAGACAAGACAAGACAAGATAAGAAGATGAATGAAGTGAAGAGACGAAGGACAAACAGAAGGAAACATGTCCAACAGTTAAAGTCCACAAACTGTCACTCAAGAGACGTCTGTGTGTCTTCTGTCTGTGTTGTTTTACACAAACAGAAACTCGGTCTTTTATTTTGAAAACTACACAGTGTTATTTTAGTGTGGACAAACAAACTGAGTCTATTATTTTGAAAACTACACAGTGTTGTTTTAGTGTGGACAAACAGAAACTCAGTCTTTTATTTTGAAAACTACACAGTGTTGTTTTAGTGTGGACAAACAAACTGAGTCTATTATTTTGAAAACTACACAGTGTTGTTTTAGTGTGGACAAACAGAAACTCAGTCTTTTATTTTGAAAACTACACAGTGTTATTTTAGTGTGGACAAACAGAAACTCGGTCTTTTATTTTGAAAACTACACAGTGTTATTTTAGTGTGGACAAACAGAAACTCAGTCTTTTATTTTGAAAACTACACAGTGTTATTTTAGTGTGGACAAACAGAAACTCAGTCTTTTATTTTGAAAACTACACAGTGTTATTTTAGTGTGGACAAACAGAAACTCAGTCTTTTATTTTGAAAACTACACAGTGTTATTTTAGTGTGGACAAACAAACTGAGTCTATTATTTTGAAAACTACACAGTGTTATTTTAGTGTGGACAAACAAACTGAGTCTATTATTTTGAAAACTGCACAGTGTTGTTTTAGTGTGGACAAACAGAAACTCAGTCTTTTATTTTGATAACTACACAGTGTTATTTTAGTGTGGACAAACAGAAACTGAGTCTATTATTTTGAAAACTACACAGTGTTATTTTAGTGTGGACAAACAGAAACTCAGTCTTTTATTTTGAAAACTACACAGTGTTGTTTTAGTGTGGACAAACAGAAACTCAGTCTTTTATTTTGATAACTACACAGTGTTATTTTAGTGTGGACAAACAGAAACTCAGTCTTTTATTTTGAAAACTACACAGTGTTATTTTAGTGTGGACAAACAGAAACTCAGTCTTTTATTTTGAAAACTACACAGTGTTATTTTAGTGTGGACAAACAGAAACTCAGTCTTTTATTTTGAAAACTACACAGTGTTGTTTTAGTGTGGACAAACAGAAACTCAGTCTTTTATTTTGATAACTACACAGTGTTATTTTAGTGTGGACAAACAGAAACTCAGTCTTTTATTTTGAAAACTACACAGTGTTATTTTAGTGTGGACAAACAGAAACTCAGTCTTTTATTTTGAAAACTACACAGTGTTATTTTAGTGTGGACAAACAGAAACTCAGTCTTTTATTTTGAAAACTACACAGTGTTATTTTAGTGTGGACAAACAAACTGAGTCTATTATTTTGAAAACTACACAGTGTTATTTTAGTGTGGACAAACAAACTGAGTCTATTATTTTGAAAACTACACAGTGTTGTTTTAGTGTGGACAAACAGAAACTCGGTCTTTTATTTTGAAAACTACACAGTGTTATTTTAGTGTGGACAAACAGAAACTCAGTCTTTTATTTTGAAAACTACACAGTGTTATTTTAGTGTGGACAAACAGAAACTCAGTCTTTTATTTTGAAAACTACACAGTGTTATTTTAGTGTGGACAAACAAACTGAGTCTATTATTTTGAAAACTACACAGTGTTATTTTAGTGTGGACAAACAGAAACTCAGTCTTTTATTTTGAAAACTACACAGTGTTGTTTTAGTGTGGACAAACAGAAACTCAGTCTTTTATTTTGATAACTACACAGTGTTATTTTAGTGTGGACAAACAGAAACTGAGTCTATTATTTTGAAAACTACACAGTGTTATTTTAGTGTGGACAAACAGAAACTCAGTCTTTTATTTTGAAAACTACACAGTGTTGTTTTAGTGTGGACAAACAGAAACTCAGTCTTTTATTTTGATAACTACACAGTGTTATTTTAGTGTGGACAAACAGAAACTCAGTCTTTTATTTTGAAAACTACACAGTGTTATTTTAGTGTGGACAAACAGAAACTCAGTCTTTTATTTTGAAAACTACACAGTGTTATTTTAGTGTGGACAAACAGAAACTCAGTCTTTTATTTTGAAAACTACACAGTGTTATTTTAGTGTGGACAAACAAACTGAGTCTATTATTTTGAAAACTACACAGTGTTATTTTAGTGTGGACAAACAAACTGAGTCTATTATTTTGAAAACTACACAGTGTTGTTTTAGTGTGGACAAACAGAAACTCAGTCTTTTATTTTGAAAACTACACAGTGTTATTTTAGTGTGGACAAACAAACTGAGTCTATTATTTTGATAACTACACAGTGTTGTTTTAGTGTGGACAAACAGAAACTCAGTCTTTTATTTTGAAAACTACACAGTGTTATTTTAGTGTGGACAAACAAACTGAGTCTATTATTTTGAAAACTACACAGTGTTGTTTTAGTGTGGACAAACAGAAACTCAGTCTTTTATTTTGAAAACTACACAGTGTTGTTTTAGTGTGGACAAACAGAAACTCAGTCTTTTATTTTGATAACTACACAGTGTTATTTTAGTGTGGACAAACAGAAACTCAGTCTTTTATTTTGAAAACTACACAGTGTTATTTTAGTGTGGACAAACAGAAACTCAGTCTTTTATTTTGAAAACTACACAGTGTTATTTTAGTGTGGACAAACAGAAACTCAGTCTTTTATTTTGAAAACTACACAGTGTTATTTTAGTGTGGACAAACAAACTGAGTCTATTATTTTGAAAACTACACAGTGTTATTTTAGTGTGGACAAACAAACTGAGTCTATTATTTTGAAAACTACACAGTGTTGTTTTAGTGTGGACAAACAGAAACTCGGTCTTTTATTTTGAAAACTACACAGTGTTATTTTAGTGTGGACAAACAGAAACTCAGTCTTTTATTTTGAAAACTACACAGTGTTATATTAGTGTGGACAAACAGAAACTCAGTCTTTTATTTTGAAAACTACACAGTGTTATTTTAGTGTGGACAAACAGAAACTCAGTCTTTTATTTTGAAAACTACACAGTGTTATTTTAGTGTGGACAAACAAACTGAGTCTATTATTTTGAAAACTACACAGTGTTATTTTAGTGTGGACAAACAGAAACTCAGTCTTTTATTTTGAAAACTACACAGTGTTGTTTTAGTGTGGACAAACAGAAACTCAGTCTTTTATTTTGATAACTACACAGTGTTATTTTAGTGTGGACAAACAGAAACTGAGTCTATTATTTTGAAAACTACACAGTGTTATTTTAGTGTGGACAAACAGAAACTCAGTCTTTTATTTTGAAAACTACACAGTGTTGTTTTAGTGTGGACAAACAGAAACTCAGTCTTTTATTTTGATAACTACACAGTGTTATTTTAGTGTGGACAAACAGAAACTCAGTCTTTTATTTTGAAAACTACACAGTGTTATTTTAGTGTGGACAAACAGAAACTCAGTCTTTTATTTTGAAAACTACACAGTGTTATTTTAGTGTGGACAAACAGAAACTCAGTCTTTTATTTTGAAAACTACACAGTGTTATTTTAGTGTGGACAAACAGAAACTCAGTCTTTTATTTTGAAAACTACACAGTGTTATTTTAGTGTGGACAAACAAACTGAGTCTATTATTTTGAAAACTACACAGTGTTATTTTAGTGTGGACAAACAAACTGAGTCTATTATTTTGAAAACTACACAGTGTTGTTTTAGTGTGGACAAACAGAAACTCAGTCTTTTATTTTGAAAACTACACAGTGTTATTTTAGTGTGGACAAACAAACTGAGTCTATTATTTTGATAACTACACAGTGTTGTTTTAGTGTGGACAAACAGAAACTCAGTCTTTTATTTTGAAAACTACACAGTGTTATTTTAGTGTGGACAAACAAACTGAGTCTATTATTTTGAAAACTACACAGTGTTGTTTTAGTGTGGACAAACAGAAACTCAGTCTTTTATTTTGAAAACTACACAGTGTTGTTTTAGTGTGGACAAACAGAAACTCAGTCTTTTATTTTGATAACTACACAGTGTTATTTTAGTGTGGACAAACAGAAACTCAGTCTTTTATTTTGAAAACTACACAGTGTTATTTTAGTGTGGACAAACAGAAACTCAGTCTTTTATTTTGAAAACTACACAGTGTTATTTTAGTGTGGACAAACAGAAACTCAGTCTTTTATTTTGAAAACTACACAGTGTTATTTTAGTGTGGACAAACAAACTGAGTCTATTATTTTGAAAACTACACAGTGTTATTTTAGTGTGGACAAACAAACTGAGTCTATTATTTTGAAAACTACACAGTGTTGTTTTAGTGTGGACAAACAGAAACTCGGTCTTTTATTTTGAAAACTACACAGTGTTATTTTAGTGTGGACAAACAGAAACTCAGTCTTTTATTTTGAAAACTACACAGTGTTATTTTAGTGTGGACAAACAGAAACTCAGTCTTTTATTTTGAAAACTACACAGTGTTATTTTAGTGTGGACAAACAGAAACTCAGTCTTTTATTTTGAAAACTACACAGTGTTATTTTAGTGTGGACAAACAAACTGAGTCTATTATTTTGAAAACTACACAGTGTTATTTTAGTGTGGACAAACAGAAACTCAGTCTTTTATTTTGAAAACTACACAGTGTTGTTTTAGTGTGGACAAACAGAAACTCAGTCTTTTATTTTGATAACTACACAGTGTTATTTTAGTGTGGACAAACAGAAACTGAGTCTATTATTTTGAAAACTACACAGTGTTATTTTAGTGTGGACAAACAGAAACTCAGTCTTTTATTTTGAAAACTACACAGTGTTGTTTTAGTGTGGACAAACAGAAACTCAGTCTTTTATTTTGATAACTACACAGTGTTATTTTAGTGTGGACAAACAGAAACTCAGTCTTTTATTTTGAAAACTACACAGTGTTATTTTAGTGTGGACAAACAGAAACTCAGTCTTTTATTTTGAAAACTACACAGTGTTATTTTAGTGTGGACAAACAGAAACTCAGTCTTTTATTTTGAAAACTACACAGTGTTATTTTAGTGTGGACAAACAAACTGAGTCTATTATTTTGAAAACTACACAGTGTTATTTTAGTGTGGACAAACAAACTGAGTCTATTATTTTGAAAACTACACAGTGTTGTTTTAGTGTGGACAAACAGAAACTCGGTCTTTTATTTTGAAAACTACACAGTGTTATTTTAGTGTGGACAAACAAACTGAGTCTATTATTTTGAAAACTACACAGTGTTGTTTTAGTGTGGACAAACAGAAACTCGGTCTTTTATTTTGAAAACTACACAGTGTTATTTTAGTGTGGACAAACAGAAACTCTGTCTTTTATTTTGAAAACTACACAGTGTTATTTTAGTGTGGACAAACAGAAACTCGGTCTTTTATTTTGAAAACTACAGTGTTATTTTAGTGTGGACAAACAAACTGAGTCTATTATTTTGAAAACTACACAGTGTTATTTTAGTGTGGACAAACAAACTGAGTCTATTATTTTGAAAACTACACAGTGTTATTTTAGTGTGGACAAACAGAAACTCAGTCTTTTATTTTGAAAACTACACAGTGTTATTTTAGTGTGGACAAACAGAAACTCAGTCTTTTATTTTGAAAACTACACAGTGTTATTTTAGTGTGGACAAACAGAAACTCAGTCTTTTATTTTGAAAACTACACAGTATTATTTTAGTGTGGACAAACAAACTGAGTCTATTATTTTGAAAACTACACAGTGTTGTTTTAGTGTGGACAAACAGAAACTCAGTCTTTTATTTTGAAAACTACACAGTGTTATTTTAGTGTGGACAAACAGAAACTCGGTCTTTTATTTTGAAAACTACACAGTGTTATTTTAGTGTGGACAAACAAACTGAGTCTATTATTTTGAAAACTACACAGTGTTGTTTTAGTGTGGACAAACAGAAACTCAGTCTTTTATTTTGAAAACTACAGTGTTGTTTTAGTGTGGACAAACAGAAACTCAGTCTTTTATTTTGAAAACTACACAGTGTTATTTTAGTGTGGACAAACAAACTCAGTCTTTTATTTTGAAAACTACAGGGTCTTGTTTTAGTGGACAAACGGACAGTGTTTTCGTCTTTTTTATTACCCCGTCCTCTGATCTTATTTTGGTAGGTCACAGGGGGCGGGCACAGGGGGCGGGGCCACGGGGGCGGGGCTTAGATAGACGCCATGTTGACGTCTGAGCTCCATAAACAGCAGATGTTCAAAGAGTGACAGTGAAATGACTCAGTGACAGACGTGAAGGTGTTTTCACTGACGATGACGATGAAAGCTCCAGGTTTGACTTCAATAAAAACCTCAGCTGTTATTTACAGGCTTCAAACACAACTCCAGCCTTTTATTATGAAAATCACAGAGCACAGGAAACATCAGTTATGATTTCATCACTGTGATTAAAGTCCAGGTGTTAAAAACTCTTTCAGACTGAGGCCACATCGATGTGTGAGTAACTAAGCCTTTTATTTTGAAATCTACATGGAGTTGTTTTAGTGTGGACAAACAAACTAGGTATTTTATTTTGAAAACTACACCGTCATTCATTTTGAAAATGGCAGGATCTTGCTTTAGTGTGGACAGACAGACACTTAGTATTTTATTTTGAAAACTACACAGTGTTGTTTAAGCGTGGACGAACAGAAACTGAGCCTTTTATTTTGAAAACTGCAAGGTCTTATTTTGAAAACTGCACATGCTTGTTTTAGTGTGGACAAACAGAAACTGAGTCTTTTATTTTGAAAACTACATGGTGTTATTTTATTGTGGACAAACAGAAACTCAGTCTTTTATTTTGAAAACCGCACAGTCTTGTTTTAGTGTGGACAAACATTAACTAAGTATTTTATTTTGAAAACTGAAGGGTCTTGTTTTAGTGTGGACAAACAGAAACTCAGTCTTTTATTTTGAAAACTACATGGTTCATTTTATTGTGGACAAACAGAAACTCATTCTTGTATTTTGCAAACTGAAGGGTCTTGTTTTAGTGTGGACAAACATTAACTCAGTCTTTTATTTTGAAAACTGCAGGGTCTTGTTTTAGTGTGGACAAACAGAAAATAAGACTTTTATTTTGAAAACTGCAGATTCATGATTGAATGCAGACAAACATCAACTAAGTCTTTTATTTTGAAAACTGCAGATTCATGATTGAATGTGGACAAACATCAACTAGGTCTTTTATTTTGAAAACTACAGGGTCTTGCTTTAATCTCCTAAATCTCTGATTTTCTCCATGGACCTTGGTGTGGCAGAGTGAGTGGAGATAAACAGTAGATGTAATCTGACACAGATTGTGTTGTTAATCTCAAGCTTCAGCACAGATGAACAAATATTCCAGTTATTCACAGACGAGCTCTTTCTTTTCCCTCAGGAAAAACTCATCATCTTTATGTCGCTTCATAATTCACTGACGAAGAAGACGTCAAACCACACACGCTGTGTGTGTGTGTGTGTGTGTGTGTGTGTGTGTGTGTGTGTGTGTGTGTGTGTGTGTGTGGACCACGTTTACATGCTGCACAATCACACTTCCTGTTTGTCCACACTAAAGAAACACCCTGCAGTTTTCAAAATAAAGTCTTAGTTACTGTTTGTCCACACTAATACAAGAACCTGCAGTTTTCAAAATAAAAGACTTAGCTACTGTTTGTCCACACTAAAACAAAACCTGCAGTCTTCAAAATAAAAGATTTGGTAATGGTTTGTCCACATTCAAACATGAACCTGCAGTTTTCAAAATAAAATATGTATTTACCCTTTGTCCAAACTCATTCAAGAACCTGCAGTTTTCAAAATAAAAGACTTAGCTACTGGTTGTCCACACTAAAACGAGACCCTACAATTTTCAAAATAAAAGGCTTAGTTACCATTTGGCCACACAAAAGGAAGACGTTGCATTTTTCAAAATAAAAGACTTAGCTACTGGTTGTCCACACTAAAACAAGACCCTACTGTTTTCAAAATAAAAAGCTTAGTTACTGTTAAAATCAAAATAAAATCACAGGAGTTGTTGATCCACTGCTGCCTCCATCACTAACTCACAATGACTGATTTTAGTGAACTCAGCTTTTAAAATATTTAATTTAGACTTAACTCAGTGACACAAAGTGACCACACGAGGCAGCAGAGGACCAGCAGCTCCTGTGTCCCTGTGAGCTAAAATCACTGGTTTTCTCTGTGGGCTTTGGTGTGGGAGAGTGAGTGGTTTTGGTGTGGCAGAGTGAGTGGGTCATACCTGGCTTGGTGGTGTAGACCACTCTGTAGTTCTCAAACTCTCCTCTAGGTTCCTTCCACATCACCAGCAGATTGTTCGGACTCAGGAGTTTGGAGCGAAACCTTCGCGGCGACGAAACTGGACGGAGAAAAAGAAGACGAGCGAATTTACACGAAAACACGTTTGTGAACGAATGAATGAACGAATGAATGAACGAATGAATGAATGAAAACAAGTGAATTCAACGTCAAGCAACATCCATCTATCTAAGAGTTTCATCTTAAAGGGACAGGGTTTGTTTTTGAGCCGTGTGCTTCAAAAATTCCAAACCGTCCCTTTAAGATGAGCGAACGGTGAACGCAGATGAGTCGACGTCGTCCACAAACACTGGAGTGAGTTCAGTTCTGTTCAGTCGAGGCGGATAATTAACGCTGAAATGCTGAGGTTTGAGGTTCAGATCGACACGCGGAAGATTTCATGCAGATGTTTTAACGTCTTTCTCCTCAACAGGAACCACATGCTGAGTCGTAAAGAGCAGAACATCTCTGCTGGAGTAAATCATGACAAGTGGGAAAGTTCTGACAGAGGAGGAGCTTCTGTTTGGCTCTGAAGACTCAACGTTAGACTGAACGTTAGACTGAACGTTACACTGAACATCAGTGAACGTCAAACTGAACATCAGTGAACATTACACTGAACGTCAGTGAACGTTACACTGAACGTCAGTGAACGTTACACTGAACGTTAGACTGAACGTTAGTGAACGTCAGACTGAACGTCAGTGAACGTTAGACTGAACGTTACTGAACGTTACTGAACGTCAGACTGAACGTCAGTGAACGTTAGACTGAACGTTACTGAACGTTAGTGAACGTCAGACTGAACGTCAGTGAACGTTACACTGAACGTCAGTGAACGTTAGACTGAACGTTAGACTGAACGTTACTGAACGTCAGACTGAACGTTAGTGAACGTTAGACTGAACGTTAGACTGAACGTTACTGAACGTTAGTGAACGTCAGACTGAACGTCAGTGAACGTTAGACTGAACGTTAGACTGAACGTTAGACTGAACGTTAGACTGAACGTTACTGAACGTTAGACTGAACGTTACTGAACGTTAGTGAACGTCAGACTCAACGTTACACTGAACGTTACACTGAACGTCAGTAAACGTTAGACTGAACGTTAGGCTGAACGTTAGGCTGAACGTTACACTGAACGTAACACTGAACGTTACGCTGAACGTTAGGCTGAATGTTACACTGAACGTTACACTGAACGTTACACTGAACGTTACACTGAACGTTAGACTGAACATCAGTGAACGTTACACTGAACGTCAGTGAACGTTACACTGAACATGAGACTGAACTCCCTCCAGAGTGACGGTGTCGCTCCATCTGTGAAGAAGAAGAAAACACAAACGTCAGCTCATTAAAAAGAAACGTCACGATCTCTCGTTCTCGTCCTCGTTTCGTTCATCCTCAGCATTAAAGGGATGTTTGTGTATTTTTGTGTCCAACTGTTGGCTAACGTTTGGTCCACTGTAGCTTTAGCATCTGTCATTTTCTGGCTAACTCTTTGCTAACGGTATGTCCACTATAGCTTTAGCATCTGCCTCTTTCTGGCTAATTGTTGGCTAACTTTCTGTCCACTGTAGCATTAGCATCTGTCTTTTTGTGGCTAAGATCGTAGACTTAAACTGACGTCATGTTTTCAGTGTTTTTGAGGCTAGTTTTCAGTCCCTGATACCACATGTAGCCCCTGATCTTATGTCATCACGAGGACGAGAGGACGAGGACGAGGACGAGGACGAGAGGACGAGGACGAGGACGAGGACGCGACTCCCTTTTAACAAACAGAGAGAAGAGGAAGAACAAAGGACGCAGAGAGGGCGGAGTCACAGGAACAGTGTGTGTGTGTGTGAGCTCAGCAGGAGTGTTCAGATGTGAAGGATCCAGCGTGACCTTCACCGTGACCTCCAGCGTGACCTCCACCACAGTGTTGTGAGAGTCAACAGCGCTCTGTTGTTGTTGTTGTTGAACACTGGAGCGAGGCCGCGGCGAGCGAAAGCGCCGCGACGCCAACGGCCACATGAGCAGGTCAACAACAGCCACGACACCCCATCATTTTCACACCGGGCGGAGCCAAACAAACGCCCCACAGCATTCCAGCCGCTCATCTCACAGCCACAGGACAGGGGGAGGAGCCACATGACAGGGGGAGGAGCCACAAACGTTTACGTGTTTGTGTCGCGGTGACGAGGCGACTCGTCCGCCGTAAACAACGCTTCTTTACACACCGACACGACCACGACGCTGCGCACACACACGGTTCACCCAGAACACCACTGTAGCTTTAGCATCTGTCTTTTTGTGGCTAACTGATGGCTAACGTACTGTCCAATATAGCTTTAGCATCCGTCTTTTTGTGGCTAACTGTTGGCTAACCCTCTGTCCACTATAGCTTTAGCATCTGTCTTTTTGTGGCTAACTTTTTGCTAACCTTCTGTCCATTATAGCTTTAGCATCTGTGTTTTTCTGGCTAACTGTTGGCTAACTTACTGTCCACTATAGCTTTAGCATCTGTCTTTTGTGGCTAACTGTTGGCTTACTTACTGTCCACTGTAGCCTTAGCATCTGTCTTTTTGTGGCTAACTTTTTGCTAACCCTCTGTCCACTATAGCTTTAGCATCTGTCTTTTTGTGGCTAACATTCTGTCCACTATAGCTTTAGCATCTGTGTTTTTGTGGCTAACTGTTGGCTAACTTACTGTCCAATATAGCTTTAGCATCTGTCTTTTTGTGGCTAACTGTTGACTAACTTTCTGTCCACTGTAGCTTTAGCATCTGTGTTTTTGTGGCTAACTGTTGACTAACTTTCTGTCCACTATAGCTTTAGCATCTGTGTTTTTGTGGCTAACTGTTGGCTAACTTACTGTCCACTATAGCTTTAGCATCTGTCTTTTTGTGGCTAACTGATGGCTAACGTACTGTCCAATATAGCTTTAGCATCTGTCTTTTTGTGGCTAACTGTTGACTAACTTTCTGTCCACTATAGCTTTAGCATCTGTCTTTTTGTGGCTAACTGTTGACTAACTTTCTGTCCACTATAGCTTTAGCATCTGTCTTTTTGTGGCTAACTGTTGACTAACTTTCTGTCCACTGTAGCTTTAGCATCTGTCTTTTGTGGCTAACTGTTGGCTAACTTACTGTCCACTATAGCTTTAGCATCTGTCTTTTGTGGCTAACTGTTGGCTAACTTACTGTCCACTGTAGCCTTAGCATCTGTCTTTTTGTGGCTAACTTTTTGCTAACCCTCTGTCCACTATAGCTTTAGCATCTGTCTTTTTGTGGCTAACATTCTGTCCACTATAGCTTTAGCATCTGTGTTTTTGTGGCTAACTGTTGGCTAACTTACTGTCCACTATAGCTTTAGCATCTGTCTTTTTGTGGCTAACTGATGGCTAACGTACTGTCCAATATAGCTTTAGCATCTGTCTTTTTGTGGCGAACTTTTTGCTAACCCTCTGTCCACTATAGCTTTAGCATCTGTCTTTTTGTGGCTAACTGTTGACTAACTTTCTGTCCACTGTAGCTTTAGCATCTGTCTTTTAGCGCCCTTTTCTAACCCATGTAAACCATTTGTTTGTTTTAGCTGTTATTGGTGATTAAAGCTTAAAGTAAGACAATGTTAGATTGATCAGAAATGACGTTTATTTTTACTTCGGTGAAACTAAACACTTTTGCTTTTGTCCGAGTGAACCGTCGTTTTTTAGCCGCGTCGTGAAGGTAACGTAAAGAAGTTTGAAGAATGAACAGCAGATGAATAAATAAGTAAATAAAAGTTTGAAAAAATGAAGCAACTTCATCACCAACCTGGGATTTTTGGTCTCCACAGTTTGTCTCTGTGTCTCCGAGACAAAAGGACTTTGTTTCATCGGAGACGCTCAAATCCCACGTGATCGGAAAAAATGTGTCGCACTGTCGAGACTGATGAACGTGTGATTGTGTGAGTGTGTAACAAAGTGAGCGCATGAATGTGCACTTTTATACTTTATTAAAAAATCCAGTGATTTTATCTCACAGGGACACAGGAGCTGCTGGTCCTCTGCTGCCTCGTGTGGTCACTTTGTGTCACTGGGTTAAGTTAGTGATGGAGGCAGCAGTGGATTAACAACTCCTGTGTGCTGTGATGTTAAAATCACTGGTTTACTCTATGGACTTTGGTGTGGGAGAGTGAGTGACTTTGGTGTGAGAGAGTGAGTGACTTTGGTGTGGGAGAGTGAGTGGTTTACAAACTTGAGTTTCTAGAGTCAGAACTCATGGAAACAAAAGGTGGTATTAAAGTATTCCTTTAAAGTCGGCGTTGGCGTGAGGACGCGTGGTCGTTCGGTTACCGAGGCGACGAGCGAACGCGTTGATTACGGAACGAGTTAAAGAGCGAGAGACGACGTCGGCGCAACAGGAAGTGAAGAGAAAACGTAGTTAAAAACGAGCGAAAACTCGTGATCTTTTCTTCTTTGTTCATTTGTTTGGAGACAAAAGCTGCACATGAGGACATGAGGACATGAGGACATGAGGACATGAGGACATGAGGACATGAGGACATGAGGACAGACTGCTGGTTTGTGGACGTCCAGGAGGGTTAGCCACTTTATAGCGGCTACGCTAACAGGACGACGTCTAAGAACCTCGGCGTCTGGACGACGTGGACACTTTGACTCCTGAGGACAACACAGTGATCAGTGCTGCTCAGTTAAACGCCCCCTGGTGGCCTGGACTGAAGCTACTTACCTTGAGCCCGCACCGGCTGAGACAACAGAGGGACGAGGACGAGGACGAGCAGCAGGTGGACACACGGTCTGAGTGAGGACGGCATCCTGGGACGGAGACAGAGGACAGTTTGTGTAATACGTTATTTTCATGTTTGAGAATCTAAAAATCAGAAAATTTCAAATATAAAAATATAAAAAATATAAATTAATATTCATTGCTTATTTATTTAAAATCTCATTCTGTGAAGAAAAAAATTTTTTTGGCTAACTTTCTGTCCACTGTAGCTTTAGCATCTGTCTTTTTGTAGCTAACTTTCTGTCCACCGTAGCGTTAGCATCTGTCTTTTCGTGGCTAACCTTCTGTCCACTGTAGCTTTAGCATCTGTCTTTTTGTGGCTAACTTTCTGTCCACTGTAGCTTTAGCATCTGTCTTTTTGTGGCTAACTTTCTGTGCACTGTAGCTTTAGCATCTGTCTATTTGTGGCTAACTTTCTGTCCACTGTAGCTTTAGCATCTGTCTTTTTGTGGCTAACTTTCTGTCCACTTTAGCTTTAGCATCTGTCTTTTTGTAACTAACTTTCTGTCCACTGTAGCGTTAGCATCTGTCTTTTCGTGGCTAACCTTCTGTCCACTTTAGCTTTAGCATCTGTCTTTTTGTGGCTAACTTTCTGTGCACTGTAGCTTTAGCATCTGTCTTTCTGTGGCTAACTTTCTGTCCACTGTAGCTTTAGCATCTGTCTTTTTGTGGCTTTTTTTTTGTTCAAATTAAAAAAATAAAATCAATAAAAACACAAATAATGAACAGGTTTTTAAAAACACCCTCAAACACATATTCATTCATTCATTCATTCATTAGCAAACATTCTGATGTTTTTTTGTGAAAAGAAACAAAAACACTGAGCGCCACCTGCTGGTCACTGACAACATTTAACATATGGGTGAAACCATTTTTTAAGTTTTTTTTGTTTTTTTACGTTAATCATCAAACAAACAATAATAATATTTTTTAATGACTTTTTTAAACTGTCAAACTTCATCCTTTCACTCTCTCACTCACTCACGCGCGCAGTCCCTCACGCGCGCACTGATGCGCATATAAACGTAGATTAATGACGTGAAATAAACGAAAATAACTTCATCACTTTTTTTTCTTCTTCTTTTTTTTCTCTTGATTGCACAGGTGAGCGTGCGCGTGCAACACCCGCGCGGACCGCGGGAAAGGCGCGTGATGGGACGCGCGCGGTGACAGCGCGTGAATGAGCGCGTGAATGAAGAAGAATAAAAAATAAAAGGTTTTACCTTCTCAGATCAGAGCTTTTCTTCTTCTTCTTCTGTCCTCCACCACTGAGGAGTGTGTGTGTGTGTGTGTGTGTGTGTTTCTGTGTGTGTGTGTGTGTGAGAGAGCAGCTGCAGAGTCTCTGCTCACACACACACACACACACACACACACAAACACACACACAGTGAAGTGGAGTGAACATTTCAAAATAAAAGCCCCTCTCAGTCATTTATATCTCCTGTTTTCAGGGTTGGCTCAAACCGGTACAGAAGGGAGAATATATTGAATGACCACCAGGGGGCGACTAGGCCATTGTCTAGTGTCTGTCATGGCAGTTGCTAACGTGGCTAAAGCGATAGCCTTCCTGGTGGAAAGCTGTTTTTTGTCGAACTTTCTGCGACACAAACTTTACGATCACAAACGTTCACAAAAAACAGTCGTAACAAATCAAACATGAGCTAAAGTCGATGAAAAATCAGTTCTGTGTAACAAACATTTAGCAAATACGAAAAAGGCAAAACACGCTGAAGAAAACGAGCGATTAACTTCAAATAAAACACAAACAGAAAATATTTCTCAATAAAATCAAGTGTTTCGTTCAGTCATTTTTTCTCGTTCTTACCGTTCACGTTCAGCCGTTTACTTCCTGGTTTGGCCAAACAGTGCGACAGAGGGCGGAGCCTGTTTAAATACAGAGGAACAGGAAGTGGACCACACCAACGAGCGGGGGGGGGGGGGGGGGGTTTGGTGCTGCTGTCACTCACCTGTCTTTTATAAATGGTCTGATCGCTGGTTATAAAAGTTTGTGTCTCACCTGTGGTTTATTCTGTCGATGTGTCTGATCTGCTGGTGACCTTTGAACTTTTACCTTTGACCCTCGACCCCGTCTGCCGTGTGGTAGGAGACGGTATTACACCTGTACCATGTGTTTACCAACCACTAAACAAATGTGAAGAAGAAGAAGAAAAAGTCCAAAGGTCAGTTTGTTAAATTACTGTCAGTGTCCTCGATACAATGTGATGATGGGATTACAGATTACAGATTATGTATGTATATGTGTATATCTGTATGTATTTATGTATATATATGTATACATGTGTGTGTATATATGTGTGTGTATCTATGTTTGTATAAATATATGTACATATATGTGTATATATACATACACATGTATACATATATATGTGTGTGTATTTACCTGTGTGTGTGTGTGTATATATATATATATATATATGTACAACAGGAAGTCGGCCATGTTGGTTTGAATGTAGACTTTTGCACTGATGCTTTTTGAAGGAACTTCCGTCCGACAGCGTTGATTTTTCTTCTCATCTCACTGCACTAAAACAAACGAACAAACCACGTTTTAATTTGAAGGCGTGGTGGCCTCACTTCCTGTCTGGCTGTAGTTTCCTGTGTGCAGCTTGACGCAGCAGCAGCAGCAGCAGCAGCAGTTGAGACTTGCTGAGGACTGAAGGGTGTTTCCCTGATCAGAGCTGATGAAGCCTGAAGACACTCATTCTTTCTGTGAGGCAGAAAAACACAGAGACATGAGGTTTAACTGTCACCGCTGGCTATGACTGCTGCTGCTTATGATGCTGCTGCTTATGATGCTGCTGCTGCTTATGATGCTGCTGCTGCTTATGATGCTGCTGCTGCTTATGATGCTGCTGCTTATGATGCTGCTGCTGCTTATGATGCTGCTGCTGCTTATGATGCTGCTGCTGCTTATGATGCTGCTGCTGCTTATGATGCTGCTGCTTATGATGCTGCTGCTGCTTATGATGCTGCTGCTGCTTATGATGCTGGTGCTTATGATGCTGCTGCTGCTTATGATGCTGCTGCTGCTTATGATGCTGCTGCTTATGATGCTGCTGCTGCTTATGATGCTGCTGCTTATGATGCTGCTGCTGCTTATGATGCTGCTGCTGCTTATGATGCTGCTGCTTATGATGCTGCTGCTGCTTATGATGCTGCTGCTTATGATGCTGCTGCTGCTTATGATGCTGCTGCTGCTGCTGCTTATGATGCTGCTGCTGATGCTTATGATGCTGCTGCTGATGCTTATGATGCTGATGCTGCTTATGATGCTGCTGCTGCTGCTTATGACGCTGCTGCTTATGATGCTGCTGCTGCTGCTTATGATGCTACTGCTGATGCTGCTGCTGATGCTGCTGCTTAAAATGCTGCTGCTGCTTATGATGCTGCTGCTTATGATGTTGCTGCTGCTGCTTATGATGCTGCTGCTGCTGCTTATGATGCTGCTGCTGCTGCTTATGATGCTGCTGCTGCTACTTATGATGCTGCTGCTTATGATGCTGCTGCTGCTGCTGCTTATGCTGCTGCTGCTTATGATGCTGCTGCTGCTTATGATGCTGCTGCTGATGCTGCTGCTGCTGCTGCTGCTGCTGAAACTGCCTCCTATTGGCTGTTCAACTATATATTATCTTAATATGATATATATTTTTAAAAAGTTTAAAATGTTATATTTTATTATTTTATTTTTTGTAAAGTAAGGGAGCGTAAATTGAACCTTACTGACATCTCAAAATATGTACAATATTTTTTGTATAAATATATATATATATATATATATGTGTGTGTGTGTGTGTGTATATACACACATATATATAACTATATATTTAAAATATAAAGTATAAACTATTACTTTTGAATGAAAATGTATGAAGTTGTTAAATGAAGTCAGTTTATAAATGTTTGTTTTATAATAATCATAAATAGTGAAATAAAGTCTTTCAGTTTGTTCAAAAAACATCAAAGGTTTTGTGTAAACGATGAATCTTTAACGTCCTGATGTCACTTTTGTTTGTTTGTGCGTTTGAAAATAAACACAAACGTTAGATAAAGAAAAGGAAAAATGCTCAAAAACAATAAAGACGTCGTAAAGTTTTACAGCGACATCTGTTTTTAATCAAACTGTAGTTTATTATAATTATTATAATTATTATCATCATCTTTACTGTCGTCATTTAAAAACTCATCAACAACAAACAGACACTTTGACTGTAGCAGCTCTGCAGCGCCATCCAGAGGACACTTTTATATGATCTTCAGCTTCACCTGTGTTTTCCTCTATTTATTATTCTGGACATTCTCATTTTGTTCTTGTCCTCCAAACATATATAAATATATGTGTATATGTATATATATATATATACAGCATATGTATACACATGTGTACATACTAAACACACAGTTGAATAGGGATAGGTGTACCTAATAAAGTGGTCAGTGTATATACAGTATATATATCTATATATAGATAGATATATATAGATATAAACATATATATCTATATATATTTATATATGTGTGTATGTGTGTATATATACATTTATACCCATGCTGTATGTATATATTTATGTGTATATTTACATATATGTGTGTATATATGTATATACAGTATATTTATACACACATATATGTATATATATTTATATATGTGTGTATGTATATGTGTCTATATATACATGTATACCCATACTGTATGTATATATTTATGTGTATATTTATATATATGTATATGTATATATACATATATGATGATGGTGTTTGCTGGCGCTCACCTGTGATGACATCATCATCATCATCATCATCATCATCATCATCACGTGTCTCCACACGCTCACAGTCTAACGTCTCACCTGGAATCTTCTGAAAATACCCTGGAATTTATGGGAACGCCGCCGCGGTCCTGGTCCTGGTCCTGGTCCTGGTCCTGGTCCTGGTCCTGGTCCTGGTCCTGGTCCTGGTCCTGGTCCTTGTGGATCACACCTACGCTTCAGCGAGCGTCTGTGATCCTGACACAAATGGAACGCAGCCCCTGAGTCTCATTCCAAACGTTAATAACCTCTCACGTGACCTTTGACCTCTGACCTTTTATTAACGAGCCCGTAAACGTCAGTCAGAGCGAGGACACGCCCCCAATGAGTCACATACCACTGATGTACTCGTGATGATTCTTTATGAATGAAGTGAAAATATAAGAGTTCACAACAAAACACTTCACTCACTTCCTTTCTGAGAATGGATGGAAAAGTAAACAGTGTGTGTGTGTGTGTGTGTGTGTGTGTGTGTGTGTGTGTGTGTGTGTGTGTGTGTGTGTGTGTGTGTGTGTGTGTGTGTGTGTGTGTGTGTGTGTGTGTGTGTGTGTGTGTGTCACCAGCTGTTTCAGTGATATTGTCAACAAAGCTGTGCAGAGTTCAAAGGTCAAAGACGTCCTCAGGTGTTTTTGTGACTGATGTATCACATATTGACTGACAAATAATTTTTATTAAAACTATATAAATATAATATATATATAATAATATAATAATAAGACAAATATATATATATATATCTATATACATATAGATATACATATATACATATCTGTATATATATTTGTCTTATTTCTACTTTGAAAAACGTCTCATGATGAAAAACTAAAGAAACACCACGGGAAAAAAAAATGTCGAGAATAAATCGTCTTTATTTCATTTACTGACGAAAAACACAGTTACGATAAAAATCTGTACAAAAATAACAGAAATAATATCACGTTATTATATGAAAATATCTCAGTAACGAGTCCACAGTGCAGAGTATTTATCATGACAGATTTAGCTTTAGCTTTAGCTTCAGTTTTATCTTTAGCTTCAGTTTTATCTTAAGTTTTAGCTTTAGCTTAAGCATTAGCTTTAGCTTTAGTTTTAGCTTCAGTTTTATCTTTAGCTTTAGCTTCAGTTTTATCTTTAGCTTCACTTTTGTCTTTAACTTTAGCTTCAATTTTATCTTTAGTTTTGCTTTAGCTTTAGCATTAGCTTTAGCTTCAGTTTTATCTTTAGCTTTAGCTTCAGTTTTATCTTTAGCTTTAGCTTCAGTTTTATCTTTAGCTTCAGTTTTATTTTTAATTTCAGTTTTATCTTTAGCTTTAGCTTCAGTTTTATCTTTAGCTTTAGTTTTAGCTTTAGCTTCAGTTTTAGCTTTAGTTTTAGCTTCAGTTTTATCTTTAGCTTTAGCTTCAGTTTTATCTTTAGCTTTAGCTTCAGTTTTAGCTTTAGTTTTAGCTCTAGATAAAATTATTAGATTAAATTATATAATTTTTTAAATAAAATAATTTAAATAAAATAATGTTTTTTCCAGGTCAAATTAAAGGTCCAGTGTGTAAGTTTTAAGGTTTATGGTCAACTTTTGAATTCACAACAAATATTTTTGTGTCAGTCAAAAATCATTAAAGATTTAAAGTCGTAAAGACTTTAATGGGTCGAGGAAAAATCCGCAAAAGTTTTGTGTCATGTCAGATTATAGGAGTGATGTCATAGCGCCACCTCTCTAATCTAACACTTTAAAACTTTACGCACACGGTTTACGGCTTATTCCGAACTTTTTAGGGTTTTTCCGCGGCAGCGTTAGAGCGCCACATACAGGCCTGGCATATGTACAACAGACATTTCTCGAAAAAAGAAAATCAAGTGTTCCAGTAAAGTGTGGAGTGTGAGCTCTCTGTCGCCCCTCAGTGGTCGGTCTCCTCCATCACCTCCATCACCACAGTCCGGGGTCCGGTCAGGATCAGGTGACTCACGCTCCGGTAATCCAGCTCCAGGACGTTGTGTCCGTTAACCGACACGACAAACTGACAGACCTGCGACATTCATGTGTTCACGTCGTTAAAGGGACAGTTCGCGGATAAAAGTATCCGCGGAAACTACGTTTCCCATGATGCAATGCATACCTTCATCCCTGCAGCAGCCGCCGGACCACTGGGCTCCACGGCCTGAACGTGACACGGACGATTTCCTCTGACCACGAAACCCCAGCCCACTGCGTCACCCACGATCTACACACACACACACACACACACACACACACACACACACACACACGCAAGCACACACACACACACACACACACACACACATTGATGCACAGCGACAAATCGCACAAATTGCACACAAAAATTATCTAGTGGTGTAAAATGAAAATTCACATTAAAACAAAATTCACATCAACGTGAAGCTAAACATAAACATACAGTTAATGTAAACGTACAGTTAGGGTAAATGTATATTTAACGTAAGCGTACAGTTAACGTAAACGTGCAGTTAACGTAAACATAGAGTGAACGTAAATGTACAGTTAGCACAAACGTACAGTTAACGTAAATGTACAGTGAATATAAATGTAAAGTTCACATAAAACATACAGTTAATGTAAACATACAGTTAACGTAAACGCACAGTTAACGTAAACGTACAGTTAACGTAAACGTACAGTTAACGTAAGCGTACAGTTAGCGTAAACGTATAGTTAACGTAAGTGTACAGTTAACGTACAATTAAAGTACAGTTAGCGTAAACGTATAGTTAACGTAAGCGTACTGTTAACGTAAATGTACAGTGAATATAAATTTACAGTTCACGTAAACATACAGTTAACGTAAACGTACAGTTAATGTACAGTAAACGTAAACGTATAGTTAACGTAAGTGTACAGTTAACGTACAATTAAAGTACAGTTAACATAAGCGTACAGGCAACGTAAATGTACAGTTAATATAAATTTACAGTTCACGTAGACATACAGTTAACGTAAACGTATAGTTATCATAAGCGTATAGTTCATGTAAACATACAGTTAACGTAAACGCACAGTGAACGTAAACGTACAGTTAACATAAATGTACAGTTAAAGTAAAGTTAATATAAGCGTACAGGTAACGTAAGCGTACAGTAAACGTAAATGTACAGATAACGTAAACTTACAGTTAACGTTAGCGTGCAGTTAATGTAAACGTACAGTTAACGTAAACTTACAGTTAACGTAAATTTACAGTTAACGTAAACGTACAGTTAACGCAAACGTGCAGTTAACGCAAACGTACAGTTAACGCAAACGTACAGTTAACGCAAACGTACAGTGAAGGTCTTTTTGACGTAGGGGCCCCCTGGTGTCTGCAGCTCGTCAGTGCTCACCGGCCTCTTCAGAACTAAAGAGAGGAAGAAGATTCACCAGTAAATCATCGTAGTTTTTACATTTTAACAAATAAACTTTGTCATTAAAGGTCAAAGCTCACAGTGTTTTATGTTTGTTTTTTAACCTGATTTGGGGTTGAAGAGCACAGGTGAGGAGGAGGAGCATAAAGAGGGGGAGGAGCCAACCTCTCTCCTGCTGTACCTGCTCCCATCACTGCTGCTCCTCAGCCGAGCTCCGCCTCTGACCGACGCCTTCACCTCCTTAGAGGAAGTGACTGATGGAGAGAGAGAGAGAGAGAGACAGGAAATGACACTGACACACTTTAACTTCCTGTGTTTGACGTTCGATAAGAAAATCAAACAGACAGAGCCCCCCCCCCCCCATGTGACATCAGAGGACACATCAGCTGTTCTTTTTAATTAGTCTAAATAAATATTTAACGTTCGATGCTTTAATGAAAACACTCACTCTCCCACACCAAAGACCATAGTGAAAATCAGTGATTTTAGCTCACAGGGACACAGGAGCTGCTGGTCTACTGCTGCCTCGTGTGGTCAATTTGTGTCACTGAGTTAGCAAATGGGTAATTTCCTGATTTTCAAAAATTCATTGAAATTATTCCTTAAGAGATTTGCGAATATTTTCAACAGATCCTTGTTCAGGGCGATGTCGACTTTTATGATGGTAAATTTCAAGTCATTCCGAGATACTTTTTGTTTTTTTGAAGAAACCGCTGTCAAAGTGCATCAGGGCAAATGGATAATTTCATGATTTTCAAAAATTTATTAAAATTATTCCTTAAGAGATTTGAGAATATTTTCAACTGATCCTTGTTCAAAGCGATACCGACTATTATGACGGTAAATTTCAAGTCATTCCGAGATACTTTTTATTTTTTTAAAGAAACTCAGCTCACTGTCAAAGTGCATCAGGACTAATGGATAATTTCCAAATTTTCAAAAATTCATTAAAATTATTCCTTAAGAGATTTGAGAATATTTTCAACAGATCCTTGTTCAGGGCGATGTCGACTATTATGATGGTGAATTTCAAGTCATTCTGAGATACTTTTTATTTTTTCAAAGAAACTCAGCTCACTGTCAAAGTGCATTAAGGAAAATGGATAATTTCATGATTTTCAAAAATTCATTAAAATTATTCCTTAAGAGATTTGAGAATATTTTCAGCTGATCCTTGTTCAGGGCGATGTCGACTATTATGATGGTAAATTTCAAGTCATTCCGAGATACTTTTTGTTTTTTTGAAGAAACTCAGCTCACTGTCAAAGTGCATCAGGGCAAATGGATCATTTCATGATTTTCAAAAATTCATTAAAATTATTCCTTAAGAGATTTGCGAATATTTTCAACGGATCCTTGTTCAGGGTGATGTCGACTATTACGATGGTAATTTTCAAGTCATTCCGAGATACTTTTTATTTTTTTAAAGAAACTCAGCTCACTGTCAAAGTGCATCAGGACTAATGGATAATTTCCAAATTTTCAAAAATTAATTAAAATTATTCCTTAAGAGATTTGCGAATATTTTCAACGGATCCTTGTTCAGGGCGATGTCGACTATTACGATGGTAATTTTCAAGTCATTCCGAGATACTTTTTGTTTTTTTGAAGAAACCGCTGTCAAAGTGCATTAGGGCAAATGGATAATTTCATGATTTTCAAAAATTCATTAAAATTATTCCTTAAGAGATTTGAGAATATTTTCAACGGATCCTTGTTCAGGGTGATGCAGACTATTATGATGGTGAATTTCAAGTCATTCCGAGATACTTTTTGTTTTTTCAAAGAAACTCAGCTCACTGTCAAAGTGCATCAGGACTAATGGATAATTTCATGATTTTCAAAAATTCATTAAAATGATTACTTAAGAGTTTTTCAAATATTTTCAAAGGATCCTTGTTCAGGGCGATGTCGACTATTATGATGGTGAATTTCAAGTCATTCTGAGATACTTTTTATTTTTTCAAAGAAACTCAGCTCACTGTCAAAGTGCATCAGGGCAAATGGATCATTTCATGATTTTCAAAAATTCATTAAAATTATTCCTTAAGAGATTTGAGAATATTTTCAACAGATCCTTGTTCAGGGCGATGTCGACTATTATGATGGTAAATTTCAAGTCATTCCGAGATACTTTTTATTTTTTTAAAGAAACTCAGCTCACTGTCAAAGTGCATCAGGACTAATGGATAATTTCCAAATTTTCAAAAATTCATTAAAATTATTCCTTAAGAGATTTGAGAATATTTTCAACAGATCCTTGTTCAGGGCGATGTCGACTATTATGATGGTAAATTTCAAGTCATTCCGAGATACTTTTTGTTTTTTTGAAGAAACCGCTGTCAAAGTGCATCAGGGCAAATGGATAATTTCATGATTTTCAAAAATTTATTAAAATTATTCCTTAAGAGATTTGAGAATATTTTCAACTGATCCTTGTTCAAAGCGATACCGACTATTATGACGGTAAATTTCAAGTCATTCCGAGATACTTTTTATTTTTTTAAAGAAACTCAGCTCACTGTCAAAGTGCATCAGGACTAATTGATAATTTCCAAATTTTCAAAAATTCATTAAAATTATTCCTTAAGAGATTTGAGAATATTTTCAACAGATCCTTGTTCAGAGTGATGTCGACTATTATGATGGTAAATTTCAAGTCATTCCGAGATACTTTTTGTTTTTTTGAAGAAACTCAGCTCACTGTCAAAGTGCATCAGGACTAATGGATAATTTCATGATTTTCAAAAATTAATTAAAATTATTCCTTAAGAGATTTGAGAATATTTTCAACGGATCCTTGTTCAGGGCGATGTCGACTATTATGATGGTAAATTTCAAGTCATTCCGAGATACTTTTTGTTTTTTTGAAGAAACTCAGCTCACTGTCAAAGTGCATCAGGGCAAATGGATAATTTCATGATTTTCAAAAATTCATGAAAATTATTCCTTAAAAGATTTGCGAATATTTTCAACTGATCCTTGTTCAGGGCGATGTCGACTATTATGATGGTAAATTTCAAGTCATTCCGAGATACTTTTTGTTTTTTTGAAGAAACCGCTGTCAAAGTGCATTAGGGCAAATGGATAATTTCATGATTTTCAAAAATTCATTAAAATTATTCCTTAAGAGATTTGAGAATATTTTCAGCTGATCCTTGTTCAGGGCGATACCGACTATTATGATGGTAAATTTCAAGTCATTCCGAAATACTTTTTATTTTTTCAAAGAAACTCAGCTCACTGTCAAAGTGCATCAGGGCAAATGGATCATTTCATGATTTTCAAAAATTCATTAAAATTATTCCTTAAGAGATTTGAGAATATTTTCAACAGATCCTTGTTCAGGGCGATGTCGACTATTATGATGGTGAATTTCAAGTCATTCTGAGATACTTTTTATTTTTTCAAAGAAACTCAGCTCACTGTCAAAGTGCATCAGGACTAATGGATAATTTCATGATTTTCAAAAATTAATTAAAATTATTACTTAAGAGTTTTTCAAATATTTTCAAAGGATCCTTGTTCAGGGCGATGTCGACTATTATGATGGTGAATTTCAAGTCATTCTGAGATACTTTTTATTTTTTCAAAGAAACTCAGCTCACTGTCAAAGTGCATCAGGACTAATGGATAATTTCATGATTTTCAAAAATTAATTAAAATTATTACTTAAGAGTTTTTCAAATATTTTCAAAGGATCCTTGTTCAGGGCGATGTCGACTATTATGATGGTGAATTTCAAGTCATTCTGAGATACTTTTTATTTTTTCAAAGAAACTCAGCTCACTGTCAAAGTGCATTAAGGAAAATGGATAATTTCATGATTTTCAAAAATTCATTAAAATTATTCCTTAAGAGTTTTTCAAATATTTACAAAGGATCCTTGTTCAGGGCGATGTCGACTATTATGATGGTAAATTTCTGTGTTAGACAGAGTCTGCCCCCCCCCCCCCCTTTGATCATGTGACGTAGATTTACGTTTTTCCTTGTGTTTTTCTGTGTCATATCAGTTCATTCTCTGTCTGTAAATCTCCTCTTCTTTTATTCACATGACTCTGATTTTAGAACTCTTGCAGTTTCTCATTTTAACTCTTATCCACACACACACACACACACACACACACACACACACACACACACACACACACACACACACACACACACGCACACACACTGGTTTTATGACACTGTAAACAATCACATGACAACAACACTTCCTGTCAAAGACAATAATTCACTCACAACTTCCTCTTTGTAACCATGGTAACTCAACCATAAACCATAGTTTGTGTTTAATGTGTGACAAACGATGACACGATGTAATGTAAACAACAACATACAAACATGTAAAGAACATATAAACAACATAAACATGAACATCAAAACAACATGTAAACATAAACATACAAATATATACACATATAAACATGTAAACATATAAACATGTACATACACAAACATATAAACATGTAAACATATAAACATATAAACATGTACATATACAAACATATAAACATGTAAACATATAAACATGTAAACATATTAACATGTGAACATATAAACATGTAAAAATATAAAATATAAACATATAAACATTTAAAAATATAAACATATAAACATAATGAAATAATTCACATTGTCTCCAGATCAAAGGTTGATGTGAGATTAATTTATATTTTCTTTGAAATTCTTCCACGTGTGGATCAGCTCACTATTTGGCAGTCGGTCTGTTAGTACAAATAGAACAGCTCACTATTTGGCAGTCGGTCTGTTAGTACAAATAGAACAGCTCACTATTTGGCAGTCGGTCTGTTAGTACAAATAGAACAGCTCACTATTTGGCAGTCGGTCTGTTAGTACAAATAGATCAGCTCACTATTTGGCAGTCGGTCTGTTAGTACAAATAGAACAGCTCACTATTTGGCAGTCGGTCTGTTAGTACAAATAGAACAGCTCACTATTTGGCAGTCGGTCTGTTAGTACAAATAGAACAGCTCACTATTTGGCAGTCGGTCTGTTAGTACAAATAGATCAGCTCACTATTTGGCAGTCGGTCTGTTAGTACAAATAGAACAGCTCACTATTTGGCAGTCGGTCTGTTAGTACAAATAGAACAGCTCACTATTTGGCAGTCAGTCTGACGGTGGACGTCAAAGCACAGTTCACAGATCATCCCTGATCTCCTGACTCTGAAACCTGAGGTCCTCAGGAAACAACAGTGACACGCCCCTGACCTCTGACCCCTGACCTCTGACCCCTGACCCCTGACCTCTGACCTCAGCACGTTAAACCCTTGTTGATGAAAGTGGACGGAGACTTTTGTCCTCACCTGCTGTCCGAGGTCCCATCTCTGTGCTCGATAGAAAAGACGCTGATGAGACGGAGAGAGGGTGTGTGTGTGTGTGTGTGTGTGTGTGTGTGTGTGTGTGTGTGTGTGTGTGTGTGTGTGTGTGTGTGTGTGTGTGTGTTAAATATTAAACCACTGGACAAACAAACTGATGGGAGGAGACGAGTGTCAACTGGAGCTGATTCTGTCTCTGACATTAAACTGTTGAATCTAAGACAGAGAAAACATGAACATCACAAACCACTCACTCTCCCACACCAAAGTCACTCACTCTCCCACACCAAAGTCACTCACTCTCCCACACCAAAGTCACTCACTCTCTCACACCAAAGTCACTCACTCTCCCACACCAAAGTCACTCACTCTCCCACACCAAAGTCACTCACTCTCCCACACCAAAGTCCATTGATCCACTGCTGCCTCCATCACTAACTTACAATGACTGATTTTAGTGAATTCAGCTTTTAAAATATTTACTTTAGACTTAACTCAGTGACACAAAGTGACCACACGAGGCAGCAGAGGACCAGCAGCTCCTGTGTCCCTGTGAGCTAAAATCACTGGTTTTCTCTATGGGATTTGGTGTGGGAGAGTGAGTGGTTTACAAACGTCAGTTTCCAGAGAGAGACTCACACACACACACACACACACACACACACACACACACACACACACACACACACACACACACACACACACACACACACACACACAGAGACTAAGGTTCTGCTCTGATAGAGAATCAGGTCAAAGGTCATGTGACCAAACACTCACCTGTTCCTTCACTCACAGTTTGTGTTTGTGATGCTGATCATTTTTGGCTCACTTTTTTGGAAACACATATAAAGTGTGTGAGAACACTGTTGCTAGGCAACAGCAACACCTGCTTCACTGTGTGTGTGTGTGTGTGTGTGTGTGTGTGTGTGTGTGTGTGTGTGTGTGTGTGTGTGTGTGTGTGTGTGTGTGTGTGTGTGTGTGTGACGCGCACGTAATTGACGACTGAAACTAAAACGACTTTGTCACTTTACCGTCCGGGGGGTCCCTGCGTCTAAACCACTCACTCTCCCACACCAAAGTCCAGAGAGAAAGTCAGTAAAAAAAATAAAAATAAAAAACACACACACACACACACACACACACTGTGGTCAGGTGTGCATATTAAAAAAAAACAAAAAACCTTTTCATAAACATTAGTTTTTGTTTCCTCACATCTTATTTCAAGAAGACACGTTGCTGCCCTCTGCTGGACAGAAGCTGTGAACACACTATATTATATTATATTATATTATATTATATTATATTATATTATATTATATTATATTATATTATATTATATTATATTATATTATATTATATTATATTATATTATATTATATTATATTATATTATATTATATTATGTTAAATTTTATTATATTATATTATATTATATTATATTATATTATATTATATTATATAAAAAATAAAAGATCTTTTGTTACTTTGCTGACAAATCATTGTTATTACCCTAGATTTTTCAATAAAAAGATTTATGTATATAAAAATAAATACATCATATTATATTATATTATATTATATTATATTATATTATATTATATTATATTATATTATATTATATTATATTATATTATATTATATTATATATGAATAATAAAAATAATAAAATAATAAAATAAAATTATAAGATCGTGGAGAAAAAACAGCGCTGATGAACAGCAGGGGGCGCTGATGATGAGGTAGTAAAACTGTGTGGGAGAGTGTGTGTGTGTGTGTGTGTGTGTGTGTGTGTGTGTGTGTGTGTGTGTGTGTGTGTGTGCGTGCGTGCGTGCGTGCGTGTGTGTGTGTGTGTGTGTGTGTGGCATTAGTAAATATTAACTTTGTCCAAAGTTCATCACTTTTCCTGGATTCAAACAAACTCTGATGTCACATGAACTTCAGACCTCACACAGTCACTGTGACTGTGAGCGCCCCCTGCTGGTCTGACAGGAAACACAGGTCTAAGACACTAACACCAGAAAAACCCGACTGTTAACGTCTACGATCTCTACCTCACACTCACTCTCCCACACCAAAGTCACTCACTGTCTCACACCAAAGTCACTCACTCTCCTACACCAAAGTCACTCACTCTCCCACACCAAAGTCACTCACTCTCCCACACCAAAGTCACTCATTCTCTCACACCAAAGTCACTCACTCTCTCACACCAAAGTCACTCACTCTCCCACACCAAAGTCACTCACTCTCCCACACCAAAGTCACTCACTCTCCCACACCAAAGTCACTCACTCTCCCACACCAAAGTCACTCACTCTCCCACACCAAAGTCACTCACTCTCTCACACCAAAGTCTCTCACTCTCTCACACAAGTCTCTCACACCAAACTCACGCTCTCACACCAAAGTCACTCACGCTCTCACACCAAAGTCACTCACTCTCTCACACCAAAGTCACTCACTCTCCCACACCAAAGTCTCTCACTCTCTCATACCAAAGTCTCTCACTCTCTCACACCAAAGTCACTCACTCTCCCACACCAAAGTCACTCACTCTCCCACACCAAAGTCACTCACTCTCCCACACCGAAGTCCATAGAGTAAACCAGTGATTTTAACATCACAGCACACAGGAGTTTACAGGAGTTGTTGATCCACTGCTGCCTCCATCACTTTTAGTCAATTCAGCTTTATTCAGATTGACCTCAGTGACACAAAGTGACCACACGAGGCAGCAGAGGACCAGCAGCTCCACTGGTTTTCTCTATGGACTTTGGTGTGGGAGAGTGAGTGGTTTATAAACTTCAGTTTCCTTTTAAAAGCTAAAGATAAAGACGTGAACGTGTTCTTAAAGATAATGTAGAGAATATTTCGTCCACACAGACACAGAGTGGACACATGTGGACACTCTGTGTCTGTGTTACATCATCACTGCTCTGTTTGTGCTGCTTCAGCAGTGTGTGTGTGTGTGTGTGTGTGTGTGTGTGTGTGTGTGTGTGTGTGTGTGTGTGTGTGTGTGTGTGTGTGTGTGTGTGTGTGTGTGACCCGTACAGGAAGTCCATGTAAAGTGATGAGCTGTCACTCAGGGTTAAATCCTCTTTTTTTCTCGTAAAAATGAATGAACGCATCCAAGCACGTTTATCGTAATTCCCCCCGATATTTTGTAATAAAACACATCAAAGGCAAAAAAAAGTTATCGAAAGGTTTTTGCGGACTCAAAAGGGGGCGTGTCCACGGCAACCATCGAATTTCATCCATTCTCCGCGAAACAGGAAGTGCTCTGTAACTCCGTCATGCAATGACAGATCGTCTCGAAACTTCATACGTGACACGAGAGACCGCCCTTAACGCTAACGCACCATGTTTACGTCTAAGATGTCGTACGTCTAAGATGTCGTAAGTCTACGATAATTATGTCTACAATGTCGTACGTCTACAAGTTCGTACGTCTACGATGTCGTACGTCTACGATGCCGTACGTCTACGATATCATACGTCTACAATGTTTACATCTACGATGTCGTACGTCTACGATGTTTACATCTACCATATCATACGTCTACGATGATTACATCTACGATGTTTACATCTACGATGTCCTACGTCTACGGTGTCGTACATCTACGATGTTTACAACCTACGATGATTATGTTTACGATGTTTTACGATTTTTAACCACCATCGCAGATTACACCGACATACGTAATCCAGCACAATAGGCAGTCGGTCAGGATGGAAGAGTAATCTGTGATAATCTGTGATAATCTGTGTGTGAATCCATCATCATCTCAGGAATGAAACCATTGAGGCTTCATTGTCTCTGTGTGTGTGTGTGTGTGTGTGTGTGTGTGTGTGTGTGTGTGTGTGTGTGTGTGTGTGTGTGTGTGGGGGGGGGGGGGGGGGGGGTGTGTGTGTGTGTGTGTGTGTGTGTGTGTGTGTGTGTGTGTGTGTGTGTGCGCCCCCCCCCTCCTGTGGACACACAGAACACAATGTTCCCAGCAGAGATCAGACTCATGTCATGTGATGATGATGCTGAGATCTGAGCAGATTAACCTCTCTTCCTTGTCCTGCAGGGGGCGACGCTGCCTCTTCACAGTGTCTCAAACAACAGCACTGTGACAAGGTATCGTACGCTCGCGATGTCTACGAGGTTTACGTCTACGATGTCGTACATCTACGATGTTTACGTCAATGATGTCGTACATCTACGATGTTTATGTCAATGATGTCGTACATCTACGATGTTTACGTCTACGATGTCATGCGCCGACGATGTTTACGTCTATGATGTTTACTTCTACGATGTCGTACATCTACGATGTTTACGTCTATGATGTTTACTTCTACGATGTCGTACATCTACGATGTTGCACGTCTACGATGTTTACGTCCACGATGTTTACGTCTACAATGTTTACTACTACGATGTTGTACATCTACGATGTTGACGTTTATGATGTCGTACATCTATGATGTTTACGTCTACAATGTTTACACCTACAATGTCGAGCGTCTACAATGTTTACGTCTATGATGTCGTACATCTATGATGTTTACGTCAACGATGTCGTACATCTACAATGTTTATGTTTGCGATGTCGTACATTTACGATGTTTACATCTACAATGTTGTACATCTACGATGACGTACGTTTAAGTCTACGATGTTTACATCAACGATGTTGTACATCTACGATGTCGTACGTCTACGATGTCGTCCGTCTACGATATTTACGTCTATGATGTCGTACGTCTACGATGTTTACGTCTATGATGTTTACTCCTACGATGTTGTACATCTACGATGTTTACGTTTATGATGTCGTACATCTATAATGTTTACGTCTACGATGTCATATGTCTACGATGTCGTTCATCTATGATGTTTACGTCTATGATGTTGTATGTCTACGATGTTTACGTCTACGATGTTTATGTCAACGATGTCGTACATCTACAATGTTTATGTTTGCGATGTCGTACATCTATGATGTTTACGTCTATGATGTTGTACATCTACAATGAAGTACGTTTAAGTCTACGATGTTTACATCAACGATGTTGTACATCTACAATGTCGTACGTCTTCGATGTCGTACGTCTACGATGTCGTACGTCTACTATGTTTACGTCTACGATGTTTACGTCTACGATGTTTCCGTCTACGATGTTTCCGTCTACGATGTTTACGTTTACGATGTTTACGTTTACGATGTTTAAGTGACAAACTTCCGTTTCCTGTCTCACAGTGAGATAAAGACGTGACCGTGTGACGTAGACATGATCGCAGACGTAGATTATTTTGTTAGCTGCTCCTCAGCAGCAGGGGGCGCTCACATCACACGTGTCAGTGTCTCTTTAAATGTGTACTTTACACATTTCTAGGATTATTTTTGCCTTTTAATTGTTATTTTTATTTTCGTGTTTTATTATTATTATTATAAAAACTCTCCTGCGGTTTGTGTCGAACTCTGAGTGACGCGCTCTTGTTCCAGCTGCCACCATGACGTCACAGATAGCGTGTGTGTATGTGTGTGTGTCAGTGTGTGTGTGTATGTGTGTGTGTCAGTGTGTGTGTGTGTGTGTGTGTGTGTGTGTTGGAGCTGTGGCTCACAGAGCAGCAGCAGCACA
This sequence comes from Microchirus variegatus, assembly GCF_963457635.1. Lineage (NCBI taxonomy): Eukaryota > Metazoa > Chordata > Actinopteri > Pleuronectiformes > Soleidae > Microchirus > Microchirus variegatus. The sequence continues at coordinate 27,863,996 of NC_139814.1, read as the reverse complement.
GTGTGTGTTATATGGGTGTGTGTGAGGGACCAGAGTGTGTGTGTGGGACCAGAGTGTGTGTATGTGTGTGTGTGTGTGTGTGTGTGAAGGACAGAGTGTGTGTGTGTGTGTGTGTGTGTGTCGCAGCTCGCGCTCTGATTCTCTTTCTCCGCTGGAATGAAGTGAAGTGAAGACAGAGACTGAAACATGCTGCTGGATTCTCTGGTACGGTAAGACCGTGGAGGACACGGTTCTGTCCGTGTGTGTGTGTGTGTGCGTGTGTGTGTGCGCGTGTGCGCGCGTGCGTGTGTGTGTTTTAGAAACTGCGCTCGCTGCAGATCTCGTGGATCGACCTGTGACTCAGTGATTTCCACAAAAGTTGTGACACTTTCTAACAGCTGTTAAAAAAAACAAAAAAAAAAAAAACACTAAAACAAAACTTATAACTTATCCATGTTTGAATTTGACTTGAACTAGTCAGTTATAAAAGTTTAAATCTGAGTTTACCTGACAAAAAACGAGGTTACAGCGCGCGTGCAACTTCCTGTCTACTCAGGATGTTTTTATGATTTTTTTTATGTTCATTTTAAATGTTGGTAACAACATTCGACCGACTGATGACGTCATAAAACCTGATTTACAAACTGATTTGAGGAAATCCCTATTTTATTATAGAGGGTTTTCACGGCGCGTCATCACCGCGTCATCCAACCGGAAGTCGCCATTTTGGAGGTACTGCGCAGGTAAACAAAGCGAACTCCCGAACGTCGAACGGAAGGAAATGATGAACTATTGCCGTGTTTTTGGCCGCACTAATCTGTCATTTGAGTTTTATAGACTACTAACAGTTAAGTTAACAAATAAAGGAGAACAATGTCAAAAGTTATCAGAGGAAAGGCGGCGCTTGTGCTTAACGGGTTAGCTAAAGCTAAAGCTAAAGCTAAACCAGGAGCTACGAGGCTAAAATCTGGACAACATCCGAATTTCTTCGGCTCATTTCCTGTCAGGTAAGTGTTTTGTTGATAGCAGCGACTCTTCACCATTTTAGCACCATAACAATATATATATATATATATATACATATATATATGTATATATATATATACATATATATACTATACTATAATATATATACTTTCAGGGGCAGTTCTAATGATTAAAATAGGTGCTCTGTAACTTCGCCATGCAATGACCGATCACCTCTTAACTTCGTATGTGACACGAGAGACCGCCCCTTAACGTCTACGATGTTTGCGTCTACGATGATTATGTTAACGATGTCGTACATCTAAGAAGTTGTACATCTACGATGATTACGTCGACAATGTTTAAGCCTACGATGATTATGTCTAATATGATTATATTTACGATGTCGTACGTCTACGATGTAGTACGTCCACCTTGTTTATGTCTACGATGGCGTACATTTACAATGTTTACATCTACGAAGATTTTGTTTACGACGACGTACGTCTTTGATGATTACGTCGACAATGTTGCAATGTCGTACGTCTGCGATGTCGTACGTCTACAATGTCGGACGTCTACAATGTTTACGTCTACGAAGATTTTGTTTACGACGACGTACGTCTTTGATGATTACGTCGACAATGTTGCAATGTCATACGTCTGCGATGTCGTACGTCTACAATGTCGGACGTCAACAATGTTTACGTCTACGAAGATTTTGTTTACGACGACGTACGTCTTTGATGATTACGTCGACAATGTTACAATGTCGTACGTCTGCGATGTCGGACGTCTACAATGTCGTACATCTACGATGTCGTATGTCTACATTGTTTATGTCTACGATGGCGTTCATCTACAATGTTTACGTCTACAATGATTATGTTTACGATGTTTACGTCTTTGATGATTACGTCGACAATGTTACAATGTTGTACGTCTACAATGTCGGACCTCTACGATGATCGTGTTTACGATGTCGTACGTCTACGATGTCTTACGTCTACGATGTCTTACATCTACGATGACTGTGGTCTGTGGACTAATCAAACTGTAGGTCCTTGAAATGAAAGACTCGTGGCTAACGTTACATCTCGGGTATTCGTGACGTCATACAGTTAAGATTAGGTTGAACAAAGACGTTATTGACGATATCAGGATACGCAATATACAGAAGGTTTTCGGAACCTTTATCCATCGCAGTTTTTAGCTCAGAGTACCTCCAATACGGCTGCCCCGAACGTGACGCAGGTGAGAACCCTCTATATGTTCTGTTTAAGTGTTAAAGCCACCGATGACGTCACAGAACTGACGGAACTTTCAGAAAATCCCCGTTTATCCAGGACCTTCAGACTGAGCTTCATCTGGATCTTGTTGGTCCTCTTCTCGACGCCCCGTTCACTTTCAATAGGAGACAGATGTTTGTGAGGGTGAGCTGTGACGTCGTCGTCCTGTTGTGTTCAAAGACACAGGACATAAATGTGTCCTCTAAACTGCCAAAATGGTCCCTCTGCATCAGTGGAACCTTCATGTCCATGAAGATCCTCCATGATGCTCCTCCAGAACCAGACGATTCAGGTCCACCTGAATCACTTATTCGATCGTTAAATGATCTAAATATGTAAACCACTCACTCTCCCACACCAAAGCCCATAGAGAAAATCAGTGATTTCAGCTCACAGAGACACAGGAGCTGCTGGTCTACTGCTGCCTCGTGTGGTCACTTTGTGTCACTGAAATAAACATGAATGAAGGTTTTCAAAAGCCGAATTCACTAAAATCAGTCATTGTAAGTTAGTGATGGAGGCAGCAGTGGATCAACAACTCCTGTGAACTCCTGTGTGCTGTGATGTTAAAATCTCTGATTTTCTCTATGAGGTTTGGTGTGGGAGAGTGAGTGACTTTGGTGTGGGAGACTGAGTGACTGGTGTGGGAGAGTGGGTGGTTTAAAGACTTCAGTTTACACAAGGAAAAGTCTGTCTAACAGTGAAATAAAGACGTGAACATGTTCTTAAAGATATTGTAGACTTAAACTGACTTTTAAAAAGGGACTTAAATGCATTTTGCTTGTGTAAACTGAAGTTTGTAAACCACTCACTCTCCCACACCAAAGTCCATAGAGTAAACCAGTGATTTTAACATCACAGCACACAGGAGTTCACAGGAGTTGTTGATCCACTGCTGCCTCCATCACTAACTTACAATGACTGATTTTAGTGAATTCAGCTTTTAAAATATTTACTTTAGACTTAACTCAGTGACACAAAGTGACCACACGAGGCAGCAGAGGACCAGCAGCTAAAATCACTGGTTTTCTCTGTGGGCTTTGGTGTGGGAGAGTGAGTGGTTTTACAAACTTCAACAGTGAGATGAAGACGTGATCACGTGACGTCGATATCGTAGACGTTGAACTGACGTTCAGTGGTTGAAATTCAATTCTCCTTGTGTCTTTACCGGCAGCCATTTTGTTACTCGGAGAGCCCGTGATTACAAAGCCTGGTCGTGTGAGTGCTGCAGCACAGCCTTTATCAGGTGTCTCCTCTGTCCTGTAACTATACAAGGAGTGGAATCACTGCCATTCCTGGCTGCCCGTTGACCTCTGACCCCGTGGGTGAGATGTGAACGAGGAGGGAAAACAAACTCCTTGTTTGGGCAGCGAGGCCGAGCCGAGGCTGACCACTTCAGCTGATCCTCAGCAGCGAGGTGGAGACGCCGCCGAGTGTGACCTCTGACCCCTGCTGAGTGCATGTAAACAGTGTGTGTGTGTGTGTGTCGTGGCAGGTCGTGGTCGTGATGTGTCTGTGGGGATGTGACGTCAGCAGAGCGTACGTGTTTCAGGCCAGTCGACCCACAGAGGGAGGAGACAACCCGCCGCCGACGCACATTAAAGGTCAGACACACAACTCAACTTTACACAAGCGTCGTCGTCTGCGGTGCTGACTGTGCTGTGACAGCGCCCCCTGCTGCTCAGAACAAGCCTGAGAAAATATACAGCCTTTATCTCACTGTGAAAGTTTGTAAACCACTCACTCTCCCACACCAAAGCCCATAGAGAAAACCAGTGATTTTAGCTCACAGGGACACAGGAGCTGCTGGTCCTCTGCTGCCTCGTGTGGTCACTTTGTGTCACTGAGTTTAATCTGAACGAAGGATTTTTAAAAGCCGAACTCACTGAATCAGTCATTGTAAGTTAGTGATGGAGGCAGCAGTGGATCAACACCTCCTGTGAACTCCTGTGTGCTGTGATGTTAAAATCACTGGTTTACTCTATGGACTTTGGTGTGGGAGAGTGAGTGACTTTGGTGTGGGTGAGTGAGTTTATAAACGTCAGTTTACTCAAGGAAAGTCTGTCTAACTGTGAAATAAAACGTGGACCTGTTCTCAAGATATCGTAGATTTAAGCTGACATGAATTCTATTTAGCGGGTCTTTTGTTCAGTGGTTAAAATCAGTTTTTCAAACCACTCACTCTCCCACACCAAAGTCCATAGAGTAAACCAGTGATTTTAACATCACAGCACACAGGAGTTCACAGGAGTTGTTGATCCACTGCTGCCTCCATCACTAACTTACAATGACTGATTTTAGTGAATTCAGCTTTTAAAATATTTAATTTAGACTTAACTCAGTGACACAAAGTGACCACACGAGGCAGCAGAGGACCAGCAGCTCCTGTGTCCCTGTGAGCTAAAATCACTGGTTTTCTCTATGGGCTTTGGTGTGGGAGAGTGAGTGGGTTTACAAACTTCAGTTTCCTGTTCAAAGCTAAAGATAAAGACGTGAACCGATCTCAAAGACATCGTAGACGTTAAACTGATGTAGATCAGTCGTGACACACGGCGCAGCTTCACGTGTCGAGCATCGTCGCGAACCTTCAGCTCTGCAGACGAGTGTGTGTAAACCTGTGTGTGTGTGTGTGTGTGTGTGTGTGTGTGTGTGTGTGTGTGTGTGTGTGATTTCTCTCCCCCAGACTCCCTCTCAGAGTGGGTCAGCTCAGCAGGCTCCTGTAAAGGCCGGTGCTTTGAGCTGGAGGAGGCCAAACCTCCAGGATGCAGATGTGACAATCTGTGTAAAACCTACTACAGCTGCTGCAGCGACTTTGACGAGCACTGTCTCAAAACAGGTCAGTCACACACACACACACACACGCGCACACACACACACACTCCTGCTTTCATCATGTTCGTGCTTCTGCAAGAACAAACATTCATTCCGAGGAAATTCATCTTCAGTCATTTAGTTTAATTTGCAAAGAAGGATTTTCAGCAACTGATTAAATCCACATCTGTTTGTGTGTGTGTGTGTGTGTGTGTGTGTGTGTGTGTGTGTGTGTGTGTGTGTGTGTGTGTGTGTGTGTGTGTGTGTGTGTGTGTGTTCTGAAACAATGCAGCTTAACGAGCGTGATGAACGACAGACTCGCTCACAGCAGCTGTATTATTGTTCTGTCATGTTTTGTGCATGTGTCCATGAGCCTCAAAGACATTAAAGGGACAGACTCTGATTTTAGACACTTTTCAAAAGACTCAGCAACACGTCCACGTCTTTATCTTCACTGTGAGACAGCGTCTGTAAACCACTCACTCTCCCACACCAAAGCCCAGAGAGAAAATCAGTGACTTTAGCTCACGGGGACACATGAGCTGCTGGTCCTCTGCTGCCTTGTGTGGTCACTTTGTGTCACTGTAGTAAATTAGAATGAAATATTTTAAAAGCCGAATTCAATAAAATCAGTCATTGTAAGTTAGTGATGGAGGCAGCAGTGGATCAACAACTCCTGTGAACTCCTGTGTGCTGTGATGTTAAAATCACTGGTTTTCTCTATGGGCTTTGGTGTGGGAGAGTGAGTGGTTTACAAACTTCAGTTTCCTGTTGTTAAAGTCTGTCTAACAGTGAAGATAGACGTGAACATGTGGCGTAGATATCATAGACTTAAACTGACATAGATTCTATTTGGCAGGTCTTTTGTTAAGTGGTTAAAATCTGTTTTTCAAAGCACTCACTCTCCCACACCAAAGTCACTCACTCTCCCACACCAAAGCCCATAGAGTAAACCAGTGATTTTAACATCACAGCACACAGGAGTTCACAGGAGTTGTTGATCCACTGCTGCCTCCATCACTAACTTACAATGACTGATTTTGTAAAATTCGTCTTTGTTCAGATTGACCTCAGTGACACAAAGTGACCACACGAGGCAGCAGTAGACCAGCAGCTCCTGTGTCCCTGTGAGCTAAACTCACTGATTTTCTCTATGGGCTTTGGTGCAGGGAGAGTGAGTGGTTTACAGACGTCTGTCTCACAGTGAAGATAAAGACGTGAACGTCTTCTTCTTTCTCTTCAGACATTTATAGGAGAATAATCCTGACAAACAGCTTCAGTGCAGTATCAGTGTGCACACAGCAGTGTTCCTGTGTTTGATGATATAACATGGACAAAGGACAGCTGTTAGCACTGATTCTATTCATCTGATGCTAATTAAGGTCTTTGCTGAAATGGAGCAAAAACCACAGCGTCATCTTGAAGACATTAGGCGAACAACGGAGGGACGTTTTCCAACAACCACAAAAAAACCCTAAACGTTGTTATCCTGTTTCTCCTCCAGCGTCTGCTTTGATTATCGCTCTTGATTTGCAACGTTTGGAGGATTAAAGTTGTCACTGTTCGTTACGTTGATTCACGATGTCTTTAATGTCGTCTTTCCCGCCCGTCAGCGGGAGGTTTCGAGTGTTCGCAGGATCGCTGCGGCGAGGCGAGGAACGGCGACCACGCCTGCCACTGCTCGGACGACTGTCTGCAGCGAGGAGACTGCTGCTCCAACTACAAGTCGCTCTGCACAGGTACTCGTCCCGTCAGTTTGCGTTGTTTTCCACGAAACTTCGTAGCTCCTCCTCGACGTGGGCGGAGCCATCTTAGCACGGCTGCGTCAAACTGGCGCGGCGTGGGGTTTCCTACGCGACACAAACTCGTGACGTGTACAGCAATTGTTTTTCGTTGTACCCGAATCATGGAATCTTGGATGTCAGGGTCTCTGAGTCCGAGAGTCCGCTCATCTTATACCACGTTATCCACCCACATGAGGGCGCTGGTGCCACTCATTTGCCTTGGACTGTGTGGGAGGAAACGGGAGAACCTGGAGAACCTGAAGAAGATTTAAGCGTCTGGAGAAATAAGCTATATAGAAGTATTCTTGGAAAGAACTCCACGAGATAGGAACAGTGACGAGGTGAATCTAAGTGCAGGGGGAGGGGCTAAGGTCAGTGCTAGGACAGTTGTTTTTCATTGTAACTGAGTCTTGGAATCTTGGAATCCCATGTCAGGGTTTCTGAGTCCGAGAGTCCGCTCATCTTATACCACGTTATCCAGCCACATGAGGGCGCTGGTGCCACTCCCAGCTAACATAGGGCGAAAGGCGAAGATTGAGAGCGTCCAATTCGCCTAATCCCCAAATCTGCATGTTGTTGGACTGTGGGAGGAAACCGGAGAACCTGGAGAAGATTTAAGCCTGGAGTCTGGAGGAATAAGCTTGGAAAGAACTCCACGAGATAGGAACAGTGTCGAGGTGGATCCAAGTGCAGGGGGAGGGGCTAGGACAGAAGAAGCTCTTGGAAGAGCCTGGTCTTCAAGAGCTTTTTGAAGATTCTGGCTGTGCTCAGTAGACCATTCCACCAGTGTGGAAGGACACATGAAAAGGGTCTGGATTGTCTTGGGTGTCTCTGGTGTTGGCATCGCCAGACGACAATCCTTGGATGAACGGAGTCGTCGAGGGGTAACATGAGTTCTTTAGGAGAGTGTTTCCCAACCCTAGTCCTCAGGCAACACTGCCCAGCATGTTTTAGATGTTCTCCTGCTCCAACACACCAGATTCAGATGAACAGCTCGTTATGAAGCTTCTGCAGATCTTAATAACGAGCTGACCATCTGAATCAGGTGTGTTGGAGCAGGAGAACATCTAAAACATGCAGGGCAGTGTTCCCTGAGGACCAGGGTTGGGAAGCTCTGCTTTAGGAGAGCATTTAAGGTGGCAGCAGAACCGTGAAGCACTTTGTAGGCGAGCTCAGGGTAGCCAGAGGAGGGTGGACATGAAGACCAGGCACGCCTTCTCGTTCTGGACCGTCAGGACTCCGAGTTCTGATGACAGATGGAAGATGGAAGGACCCGGCAGTTTCGACATTGGTGAGAGCAGGTGCTAACGCCGTCTTCTTCTTCTTCTTCTTCAGGCGAGTCTTCATGGGTGCAGGGTGACTGCGAGGAGATCAAACGAGCCGAATGTCCTGCAGGGTGAGTTGGAGACGAGGTCGTAACCCTGTGTGACGTCGCCGTCCGCGGGTGTTTTTGTGTTTTTTCCTCAGTGACTCGTGTTCTTTGTCGTCCTCTCGCTCCTCAGCTTCAATCGTCCTCCGCTCATCATGTTGTCCGTGGACGGCTTCAGAGCGTCCTACATGAAGAAGGGCAAGTCCGTCATTCCCAACCTCATGAAGCTCCGTACGTATTTTACTTTGTTCTCTTTATGTCGCACGATGTTTTACAAGGTGAAGTCGTTAATACCAGTCTGAGTCTCCCATGTCGGTAAAGATTAAGGATTACACAACGATATCGGTAAAGATTACGGGGCGATGCCGGTAAAGATTAAGGATTATGGGACGATGTCGGTGTAGATTATGGGACGATGTCGATAAAGATAACAGGACGATGTCGGTAAAGATTATGGGACGATGTCGATAAAGATAACAGGACGATGTCGGTGTAGATTATGGGACGATGTCGATAAAGATTAAGGACGATGTCGGTAAAGAATACGGGACGATGTCGGTAAAGATAACGGGACGATGTCGGTAAAGATAACGGGACGATGTCGGTAAGATCAAGGACGTTGTCGGTGAAGATTACCCGACGATGTCGGTAAAGGTTACGGGACGATGTAACGCTATCGTTGACTTGATCTTATCGTCGTAGTTTCGTAAGCAATCCGTGTTTCTGGCGAGACCCGAGACTTTGCGCGACACGATTCTGAGGATTCTGGGTCGGTGTCCATTAACAGACACTAGGGGGCAGTGGAGTCGGTTAGATTTCTGCTTAAAATGAACACAAACTGACAGAGAGCGTTTGTTTGTCTGTTGTTTGTCTGTGTTTCAGGGTCGTGTGGTACGTCAGCGCCGTACATGCGACCGGTCTACCCATCAAAGACCTTCCCCAACCTGTACACGTTAGCCACAGTGAGTGTCCGAGCTTCAGCGGGTTGAAAACGTCCGCGCCGATCTGAGCGTTAACATGTTTAACTTTTGTCTGCAGGGTCTTTATCCCGAGTCCCACGGGATTGTGGGTAACACGATGAACGACCCGGTGTTTAACGCCACCTTCAGTCTGCGCACCAGAGAGAAACTGAAACACCGCTGGTGGTTCGGGCAGCCGGTGAGTAAAGTGCGGAGGACGTGGACTGGAGTCGCTGTCATTAGCTTTAAGCTAATTTTGCTACAATATTGAAAAACTAGCTTGTAAATGTCAAACTTGTGTCACGAGTCAGCAGATTTGCACTGATATAGTCTGATATATGATGAAAGTCTTTATTTTTATATCTAGCTAGCTAGGTTAACTACCAAACTAATGAGCTAACTGTATGCAAATTGCTAGCAGATAATGTTAGCGTGCTAATTATTCAGTGCACTGTTTAAATTGATTAACATGTTCTTAATTCTTAATTGAAAATGTAGCTTTAATATCCTTAAAATTATAATATTCAGTTCTGTCTTCATCAACAAAAATATGTATAAATATATGTATGAATTGATTTAGTTAATCAGTCATGTATTTATTTATGGTATTTCAGACTTATTAATAATGAACTTAAGTGAATGAACACATGAATAAATGCAGGTAGAAATACAGGCATATACACAAATGAATAATCATAATTATTATTATTATTATGATTAATACTACTATTAATCATAATAATAAATAAAAAAAATTTAATGATGGAAATTCAAATTAAATTAGAATGATTTTAAATTGCAATAAATCATTGTATTTTGTTATATTTATTTATTGAACAGAAGTGTAAAAAGAGAACAATCACACTAAGTAATAATGTATACATATACACAGTATTACAGTATTAAGTGTTTGACTGTGTGATTCTCTGTGTGTCACAGATCTGGGTCACGGCAGAGAAACAAGGAGTGAAGCCCAGTACTTTCTTCTGGCCTTGGTACTTAAGTTAGTACTGGAACGTTTTTAAAAACGCTTTAAATGAAGACGTTAAAACCAACGTCCACACGTGGGAGACTGAGCGTAACCAAAGAATATGACTTCATGACATTTATATTTATATATATATATATGTATATATATAATGAGTTAAATCTCTGATGCACTGACTCTCTCTCGTCAATGACCTCACGATCACAAGGACATCAGAGACAGACACAGGACAATAGTCGCGCACACACACACACTCACACTGGTGTGTTTGTTCAAACACTGATGAACATTCACACAGAGTGTGAGTGAGCGCTCTGTCTCTAAACAATCTTTCTTCATCCAATCACCATCAGCGTCGTCGTCATCATTGTTTATTTATCCTTTGTTTTTGATGATGACGATGACGATGATGATGATGATGATGATGAAGAAAACTAAAAGTCTTGGTTGTCACATAAATGACAACCAATCAAATAAACTCGTACAAATGGGTGCAAAATTCAAAATAGCCGTCTTCCTGTTGAGTTGACGCCATGGTTACGATTGACTTTTTTTGTTCGTCTTGGTCGATAACATCTTTACACCAAGTTTCAAGTTTCGGGACCTTTGGTGGAACTCAGTTTTGCCTCTGTTGTCACCTGAGGGGGGCGCTATAGAGCACAGGCGCTATAGGCCCCAGGAACGTAATGAACGTGTTTGCTGGTTTGATTCCAGGGTGATTCCTTTAGAGCGGAGGATTCTGACCATCCTGCAGTGGCTTCATCTGCCCGACGACCAGAGGTTTGTGTGTGTGCGTGTGTGTGTGTGGGTGTGTGTGTGGGTGTGGGTGATCTGAGGTGAGACGCTCAGAAAGAACAAGCTCAGCAAACTGTTTTTATCTTGTTTACTCATCACGTAACTTCAGAGTGGACCTCATGACGACTGTGTGTGTGTGTGTGTGTCTGTGTGTGTGTGTGTGTGTGTGTGTGTGTGTGTCTGTGTGTGTAGGCCGTACGTCTTCGCCGTCCACTCGGAGCAGCCGGACACATACGGACACCGGCTGGGTCCACTCAGCAGTGAGGTGAGAGACCTTTCACGACCGCCGAAAACGTATAAACCACAGGAAGTGAGGACATTTGTGACTTCCTGTTCCGTCTGAAGATGGTTCTTCTCTACGGGTTAGGACTCGGTTTGAGGCTCGGTGTTGGGTTCAGGTGTCTTTATCTCACTGTTAAACTGACGTTTGTAAACCACTCACTCTCTCACACCAAAGTCCATAGAGTAAACCACACAAAGCACACAGGAGTTCACAGGAGTTGTTGATCCACTGCTGCCTCCATCACTAACTTACAATGACTGATTTTAGAGAATTCGGCTTTTGGAAATCTTCATTCAGATTTATTTTAGTGACACAAAGTGACCACACGAGGCAGCAGAGGACCAGCAGCTCCTGTGCCCCTGTGAGTTAAAATCACTGGTTTTCTCCAGGGGCTTTGGTGTGGGAGAGTGAGTGGTTTACAAATGTCAGTCACATGTTTGACACTTGGCTTTGACACAGCTGGACAATCCTCTGAGTGAGCTGGACAACATCATCGGTCAGCTGATGAACGGCCTGAAGCAGATGAACCTGCATCGATGCGTCAACGTCATCATCGTCGGAGACCACGGTACGACCTTTACCTGACCTTTACCTGACCTTTACCTGACCTTTACCTGACCTTTACCTGACCTTTACCCGACCTTTACCTGACCTTTATCCGACCTTTACCTCACCTTTACCTGACCTTTACCTGACCTTTACCTCACCTTTACCTGACCTTTACCTGACCTTTACCTGACCTTTACCTGACCTTTACCTCACCTTTACCTGACCTTTACCTCACCTTTACCTCACCTTTACCTGACCTTTACCTGACCTTTACCTCACCTTTACCTGACCTTTACCCGACCTTTACCTGACCTTTACCTGACCTTTACCTGACCTTTACCTGACCTTTACCTGACCTGACCTTTACCTGACCTTTACCCGACCTTTACCTGACCTTTACCTGACCTTTACCCGACCTTTACCTGACCTTTACCCGACCTTTACCCGACCTTTACCTCACCTTTACCTGACCTTTACCCGACCTTTACCTGACCTTTACCTGACCTTTACCTGACCCTGAGTTTAGTCAGTGTGAACAGAATGGACAGTGTCTGGTCTTTGTCTCAGGTATGGAGGAGGCTCACTGTGAGAGGACAGAGTTTCTCAGCAGTTACCCCGTCAACATCGACGAGATCACCCTGATCCCCGGCTCCCTGGGCAGGATACGACCGCGGGACTCCAGATCCAGCACATGTAGAGTCTACGTCTCCATGTTTTTTAAACAACATTTCTGCCTTTTATTTCCCTGTTCTAACACGATGTCCAGGACATATTAACAACTTAAATCTCATAATAATTACTTAGTATCTCATAATAATTACTTAATGTCTCTTAATGAGTTATTATCTCATAATAATGACTTAATATCTCATAAGAATTACTTAGTATCTCATAATAATGACTAAGTAGCTGATAATAATGACTAAATATCTCATAATGACTTAGTAGCTGATAATAATGACTAAATATCTCATAATAATGAATTAGTTTCTCATTATGACTCAGTATCTCATTATCATGACTTAGTGTCTCATAATGACTTAGTATTTCATATTAATGACTTATATGATAATGACTTAGGATCTCATAATCATGACTTAGTCTATGATAATGACTTAGTATCTCATGACTTTGTTTCTCATAATAAGGACTTAATATCTCGTAATGACTTAGTATCTCACAATAAGGACCTTATATCTCATGATAATGACTTAGTATCTCATAATAAGGACTTAATATCTCATAATAATGACTTCATTCCTCATAATAATGACGTAGTATCTCATAATAACTACTTAGTTTCCCATAATAATGACTTAATATCTGATAATAATGACTTAGTATCTGATAATAATGACTTAGTATCTGATAATAATGACTTACCTTTGTCCTACCTTTGTTTCCAGATGACCCTAAAGTGGTGGTGGCTAACCTGACTGTAAGTCCTGAGTGGTGTTTGACTGTGATGTTTGTCCGTGCGGACACACGGGGTCAGAGGTCACAGCAGGTCGTTCACCCGCCTCTCTGTCGTTTCAGTGCAAAATGCCGACTCAGCACTTCAAGCCGTACCTGAAGCAGCATTTACCCAAGAGGCTTCACTACGCCAACAACCGCCGCATCGAGGACGTCCACCTGCTGATGGAGAGGAAGTGGCACATCGCCAAGTAATCCTGTCCTTTAATGACGTCATCACACATTAGATTACAGAGAGATTATAATCCAGCTCCTGAACCATTAAAACGTCTGATATTGGTCAAAAACATTGGCAAACGTTAGTATCTCATAATAATGACTTAATATATCATAATAATGACTTAATATATCATAATTATGACTTAGTATCTGATAATAATGACATATCTCATATTGACTTAATTATCATAATGACTTAGTATCTCATAATAATGACGTAGTATCTCATATTAATGACTTAATATCTCATAATAATGACTTAGTTTCTCATAATAATGACGTAGTGTCTCATATTAATGACTTAATATCTCATAATAATGACTTAATATCTCATAATAATGACTTAGTATCTCATAATAATGACATAATATCTCATAATAATGACTCAATATCTCATAATAATGACTTCATTCCTCTTAATAATGACGTAGTATCTCATAATAATGACTTAGTTTCTCATAATAATGATGTAGTATCTCATATTAATGACTTAATATCTCATAATAATGACAGTTTCTCATAATAATGACATAGTTTCTCATAATGAATTAGTTTCTCATAATAATGACATAGTGTCTCATATTAATGACCTAATATCTCATAATAATGACTTAGTTTCTCATAATAATGACATGTCTCATAATAATGACTTAGTATCTTGTAATTAGGTCCCTGTTGTAAAGATTAATATAGATATAAGATATTTCAGGGTAAAGAAACTTTTACTCAAGGACAAATTTGTGGGTTTTTTCAGGAAAATGCCAGAAAAATTGAGGACACGTTGTGGATTCTTTGGTGACCACGGCTTTGACAACAAGATAAACAGCATGAGGGTAATGTACTTTTATATAATATATATGTATACATATATATAATATACGGTATATGTATAAAAGTCTGAGTGTTTGTGACTTTGTCTCCCCCTGCAGACGATCTTTGTGGGCCACGGCCCGAGCTTCAAGTTCCAGAAGACGGTGCCAGAGTTCGATAACATCGAGTTATACAACGTCATGTGTGGTGAGGATGCTTTATTTCCTCTTTTTATACTTTAACGATGAATCAATCAGACAAAACAGAAACAGGATGTTGTCAAACGTCACTCAGACTTGTTGGGGTTGACGCCGGCGCCGAACAACGGGACTCACGGCAGCCTGAACGACCTGCTGCGAGAGCCGCCGCACCAGCCCAGCATGCCCGAGGAGGTGACGCCGCCATCGCCGCCGACCTCTGACCCCGAGCTCACGGTGACCCATGACCTCGGCTGCAGCTGCGACGAAGAGGTCGGTCTGTGAAGAGAGTGACGTTAAAAACAAGGACGTGAGACGGAGAGAATGACGCGGTGTTTTTGTTTGTTTCAGAACAAAGTGGAAGAAACCATTCAAGCCTTCAGTCCTTCACCTGACGCTGTTTACAGCTACAGTACGTTTGTTTGACCTTTGACCTGTCAGACATATACTTTTATATATGTGAGTCAACTATGACTTAACATCTCATTATAATGACTCAGTATCTCATTATAATGACTTAGTATATGATAATGACAGTATCTCATTATAATGACTTAGTATCTCATATTAATGACTTATTATCTCATTATAATGACTTATCTCATTATAATGACATAGTATCTCATTATGACTTAATATCTCAAAATAATGACTTAGTATCTCATAATAATGACTTAATATCTCATAATAATGACTTAGAATCTCATAATAATGACTTAATATCTGATAATAATGACTTAATATCTAATAATAACGACTTAATATCTCAAAATATTGACTAAGTATCTCATAATAATTACTTAGTATCTCATAATAATGACTTCATATCTCAAAATAATGACTTAGTATCTCATAATAATGACTTAGTATCTCATAATAATGACTTAATATCTCAAAATAATGACTTAGTATCTCAAAATAATGACTTAGTATCTCATAATAATAACTTAGAATCTCATAATAATGACTTAATATCTGATAACGACTTAATATCTCAAAATAATGACTTAGTATCTCATAATAATGACTTAATATCTCAAAATAATGACTTAGTATCTCAAAATAATGACTTAGAATCTCATAATAATGACATAATATCTCAAAATAATGACTTAGTATCTCAAAATAATGACTTAGTATCTCATAATAATAACTTAGAATCTCATAATAATGACTTAATATCTGATAATAACGACTTAATATCTCAAAATAATGACTTAGTATCTCATAATGACTTAATATCTCAAAATAATGACATAATATCTCATAATAATGACTTAGAATCTCATAATAATGACTTAATATCTGATAATAACGACTTAATATATCAAAATAATGACTTAGTGTCTCATAATAATGACTTAATATTTCATAATAATGACTTAGTATCTCATTATTAATTTTTTTCTCATAATAAGGACTCAGTTTCTCATAATAACTACTTAGTATCTGATAATAATGACTTAGTATCTGATAATAAAGACTTAGTAACAGATTATAATGACTTACCTTTTTTACCTATCTTAAAAATGTTATGATGTGTGTGTGTGTGTGTGTGTTGAACACAGACACCACCCACCTTCCCTTTGGTCGTCCCGCTGTGATGTTTGACACTCGCTACACTTTGCTCCATCACGTTGAGTTCATCAGTGGTTACAGTAAAGAGTTGGCCATGCCTCTGTGGACGTCGTTCACGCTGCCGCAACAGGTGAACGCATGCACACACACACACACACACACACACACACGTGTATAACGCCATATTCTAACGTGTCTAACGTGTTTCCTGACACAGTTTTCTCTCAGTTGCTGTTTCTCAGCTTGTAAACGTCAGCTCACACACCTCTGTGTTGTTGTTTGTTGTGTTTCTAAGAACACACACACTCTGTGCGTGACTCTGTGAACTTGCGTGGTTTCTCAGCATGTTTACAGGATGAACACGTGAGCGGCTGCTCACACATTCCCTGTCTTATGTGTCCCTCAGGAGGACGTGACCCCTGTCCCCGAGGTGTCCACGGGCGTCCAGTGTGTCCGAGTGGACTCCAGAGTGTCTGCGGGTCAGAGTCAGAGCTGCAGCAGCTACAGTCAGAACAACCACTACACCTACGGCTTCCTGTTCCCACCAGGTAAACATCTGACGCTGCTGAGAACCACTCACTCTCCCACACCAAAGCCCATAGAGAAAACCAGTGATATTCTAGCGTGATATTCTAACGTGATATTCTAACGTGATATTCTAGCGCGATTTTCTAACGTGACATTCTAACGTGATATTCTAACGTGACATTCTAACATGATATTATAATGTGTCTAACGTGATATTCTAATGTGTCTAACTTGATATTTTAACGTGACATTCTAATGTGTCTAACATGATATTCTAACATGATATTATAATGTGTCTAACGCGATATTCTAACGCAATATTCTAGCGCGATATTCTAACGTGACATTGTAACGTGTCAAACGTGATATTCTAACGTGACATTCTAACGTGACATTCTAACGTGACATTCTAACGTGATATTCTAATGTGTCTAATGTGACATTCTAACGTGATATTCTAACGTGATATTCTAATGTGTCTAATGTGATATTCTAACGTGATATTCTAATGTGTCTAATGTGACATTCTAACGTGATATTCTAATGTGTCTAATGTGATATTCTAACGTGATATTCTAATGTGTCTAATGTGACATTCTAACGTGATGTTCTAACGTGACATTCTAACATGATATTCTAACGTGATATTCTAATGTGTCTAATGTGATATTCTAACGTGATATTCTAATGTGTCTAATGTGACATTCTAACGTGATGTTCTAACGTGACATTCTAACATGATATTCTAACGTGATATTCTAATGTGTCTAACGTGATATTTTAACTTGATATTCTAATGCAATATTCTAGCGCGATATTCTAACGTGACATTCTTATGTGTCTAACGTGATATTCTAACATGTCTAACGTGATATTTTAATGTGACATTCTAACGTGATATTCTAATGTGTCTAACATGACATTCTTATGTGTCTAACGTGATATTCTAACGTGATATTTTAACGTGATATTCCTTTCCTTGAACATTTCCTAGCTTGCCTGTCTGCAACGTTTCCATGGCGACAGTCTGGATATGGATTATAATCTTGTGTGTGTGTGTGTGTTGTTTTGTCGATCAGAGCTGGCGTCGTCTCCAGAGTCCAGATACGACGCTTCACTCATCACCAACACGGTGCCAATGTACCCGGCCTTCAAGAGTGAGTCACAGCTGGAGTCTATACTATCTTTAATAACACGTTCAAACACGTCTTTACAACAGGAAACTGAAGTTTGTAAACCACTCACTCTCCCACACCAAAGTCCATAGAGAAAACCAGTGATTTTAGCTCACAGGGACACAGGGTGAGTGACTTTGGTGTGGGAGAGTCTCTCCTGTGAGATAAAGACGTGACAGACGGAGACAGAGTTCAGAACGTGGAGGAGTGAAGGCTCAGAACGACGTCTTCTTACTGGAAACATCAAACCTGTAAAAGTTACACTCATTTTATCTTGAAACTTTCTGAAGGAAAGAATTTACAGCAGTGCGTTCACGGTCATGTGTTCACAAAGAGGAGCAACAAAGTCTCCACAGCACCTGACACACACACACACACACACACACACTCCTGCAGTACCCTGCTTCTACCAGCAGAGGGGGTGTAAAAGGGAATAAAGTGAAGTAACAGGTTTTTGTGTGTGTGTGTGTGTGTGTGTGTGTGTGTGTGTGTGTGTGTGTGTGTGTGTGTGTGTGTGTGTGTGTGTGTGTGTGTGTGTGTGTGTGTGTGTGTGTGTGTGTGTGTGTGTGTGTGTGTGTGTGTGTGTGTGTGTGTGTGTGTGTGTGTGTGTGTGTGTGTGTGTTCTTTGTCTCTGACACACGAGACAAAGGCCAGAGACGAGGACTAGCTGGTACTGTTGACAGAGAGGGAGCTTATCAGGACAGAACACACTGTGTGTGTGTGTGTGTGTGTGTGTGTGTCTCATGTTACCAACAACACTCAGATTCACTGATGATCAGCAAATCCCAGTTAAAGGCATAGTTCATTGTTTTTCTTCAGTTTTTTTACCACTTAACAAAGGACTCTTGTCATAAAATCCACATCAGATTAAGTCTACGATGTCTACGTCACATTCCCACACCAAAGTCCATAGAGAAAATCAGTGATTTTAGTTCACAGGAACACAGGAGCTGCTGGTCCTCTGCTGCCTCGTGTGGTCACTTTGTGTCACTGACTTTGGTGTGAGAGAGTGAGTGACTTTGGTGTGAGAGAGTGAGTGACTTTGGTGTGGGAGAGTGAGTGACTTTGGTGTGGGAGAGTGACTTTGGTGTGGGAGAAAAACACTTTAAGGTCGCTCAGTGTGTGTCTTGTGTGCAGGGATGTGGACTTACCTGCAGGGGACGCTGCTGAGACGCTACGCCGAGGAGAACAACGGCGTCAACGTCCTCACGGGGCCGCTGTTTGACTACAACTACGACGGCCTCCGCGACACCACTGAGACCATACAAGAGTAAGGGTCAAAGGTCAAACACACACACACACAAGTTCAGGTCAAAGGTCAAGTTCAAAGTGACCTCACTAAGCATCATTTCATTATTATGTCAAGAAAAGTTCTTTATTATTGAAGAAATATTTGTAGACTGGAGCTGTTCCATTATTGTACACTAGGTGGCAGCAGTGTGTTAGGAAAACTCAAACAGTTACTCAGTGAATTAACTCACTCACATTCAGATTATATAAATCAATGATTTCATTTCAAAGATTCACATGAAATAAACTAAACAACTTACATAAAACGACAATCTGGAAAAAAATAACTGAAAAATGACAGAAACACAGAAAATATTCACATTTAAGAAGCTGAAAAATGACAGAAACGTGAAAATATTCACATTTAAGAAGCTGAAAAATGACAGAAACGTGAAAATATTCACATTTAAGAAGCTGAAAAATGACAGAAACGTGAAAATATTCACATTTAAGAAGCTGAAAAATGACAGAAACGTGAAAATATTCACATTTAAGAAGCTGAAAAATGACAGAAACGTGAAAATATTCACATTTAAGAAGCTGAAAAATGACAGAAACGTGAAAATATTCACATTTAAGAAGCTGAAAAATGACAGAAACATGAAAATATTCACATTTAAGAAGCTGAAAAATGACAGTAAGGTGAAAATATTCACATTTAAGAAGCTGAAAAATGACAGAAATGTGAAAATATTCACATTTAAGAAGCTGAAAAATGACAGAAATGTGAAAATATTCACATTTAAGAAGCTGAAAAATGACAGAAAGGTGAAAATATTCACATTTAAGAAGCTGAAAAATGACAGAAAGGTGAAAATATTCACATTTAAGAAGCTGAAAAATGACAGAAAGGTGAAAATATTCACATTTAAGAAGCTGAAAAATGACAGAAACATGAAAATATTCACATTTAAGAAGCTGAAAAATGACAGAAACCTGAAAATATTCACATTTAAGAAGCTGAAAAATGACAGAAACCTGAAAATATTCACATTTAAGAAGCTGAAAAATGACAGAAAGGTGAAAATATTCACATTTAAGAAGCTGAAAAATGACAGAAAGGTGAAAATATTCACATTTAAGAAGCTGAAAAATGACAGAAACATGAAAATATTCACATTTAAGAAGCTGAAAAATGACAGAAACCTGAAAATATTCACATTTAAGAAGCTGAAAAATGACAGAAACCTGAAAATGTTCACATTTAAGAAGCTGAAAAATGACAGAAACCTGAAAATATTCACATTTAAGAAGCTGAAAAATGACAGAAAGGTGAAAATATTCACATTTAAGAAGCTGAAAAATGACAGAAAGGTGAAAATATTCACATTTAAGAAGCTGAAAAATGACAGAAACCTGAAAATATTCACATTTAAGAAGCTGAAAAATGACAGAAATGTGAAAATATTCACATTTAAGAAGCTGAAAAATGACTGAAACGTGAAAATATTCACATTTAAGAAGCTGAAAAATGACAGAAAGGTGAAAATATTCACATTTAAGAAGCTGAAAAATGACAGAAAGGTGAAAATATTCACATTTAAGAAGCTGAAAAATGACAGAAACATGAAAATATTCACATTTAAGAAGCTGAAAAATGACAGAAACCTGAAAATATTCACATTTAAGAAGCTGAAAAATGACAGAAACCTGAAAATATTCACATTTAAGAAGCTGAAAAATGACAGAAAGGTGAAAATATTCACATTTAAGAAGCTGAAAAATGACAGAAAGGTGAAAATATTCACATTTAAGAAGCTGAAAAATGACAGAAACATGAAAATATTCACATTTAAGAAGCTGAAAAATGACAGAAACCTGAAAATATTCACATTTAAGAAGCTGAAAAATGACAGAAACCTGAAAATATTCACATTTAAGAAGCTGAAAAATGACAGAAAGGTGAAAATATTCACATTTAAGAAGCTGAAAAATGACAGAAACGTGAAAATATTCACATTTAAGAAGCTGAAAAATTTCAGAAACGTGAAAATATTCACATTTAAGAAGCTGAAAAATGACAGAAACGTGAAAATATTCACATTTAAGAAGCTGAAAAATGACAGAAACTAGAAAAAATAAACACTTTTATCAAATTGGTTGACGATTAATTTAGTCCTTGATTAATCATCGATGTAGCTGTTGTTTTTAGAGGATTTTTACATCAATAACAAACAGAATTGCGGGTCAAGCATAAGTCGAAGGTGAATTGACGCGTTAACTCCGCCCAGGTTTTCTCCGGAGGCTCCGCCCATTCCCACCCACTTCTACACGGTGGTGACGAGCTGCGCCGAGCTGAACCAGACGGTGGAGGATTGTGACGGAGCGCTCAGCGTCTTCTCCTTCCTGCTGCCGCACAGACCCGACAACAGCGAAGCCTGTAACGTGAGTCCACCAGCAGGGGCAGCAGCGCCCGCCCTGCTAATCATGCTAACGTTTTACTGTGGGGACTTTGCTTTTGGTTGTATTTTCGCTGCAAATATTCGCAAAGAAAACTGTTAGGACATTTAAAATGAAGGGAGTGTTGATGTGGATTTAAAGGCAGGGGCCGGGTCCGTGCGACTTTGCACCCGTCTCATGGGGACACTTGTGATTGTGGGGACCGTACTGGTATTCAGCCATGGAGGGGAGTAGAGGCCAATCTGAGAAATCTACAATATCTTTAGAACATGTTCACGTCTTCATCTCACTGACTTACAAGTCATTTAACAAGTTTAGCAATTCAAATTCAAATATAAATGATTCAAATTCAGTTTCTGGTGGCACATATTTCAGCCCATAGACTCACTCCAAAGTCCATAGAGAAAATCAGTGATTTTAGCTCACGGGGACACAGGAGCTACTGGTCCTCTGCTGCCTCGTGTGGTCACTTTGTGTCACTGTCGTAAATCCAAAAGCAGGATTTTAAAAGGCCGAATTCTGAAAAATCAGTCATTGTAAGTTAGTGATGGAGGCAGCAGTGGATCAACAACTCCTGTGAACTCTGTGAACTGTGTGCTGTGATGTTAAAATCACTGGTTTACTCTATGGGCTTTGGTGTGGGAGAGTGAGTGACTTTGGTGTGGGAGAGTGAGTGACTTTGGTGTGGCAGAGTGAGTGACTTTGGTGTGGGAGAGTGAGTGTCTTTGGTGTGGGAGAGTGAGTGACTTTGGTGAGTGAGAGTGAGTGACTTTGGTGTGGGTGAGTGAGTGACTTTGGTGTGGGAGAGTGAGTGACTGTGTTGTGGGAGAGTGAGTGACTTTGGTGTGGGAGAGTGAGTGACTTTGGTGTGAGAGAGTGAGTGACTTTGGTGCAGGGAGAGTGAGTGACTTTGGTGCAGGGAGAGTGAGTGACTTTGGTGCAGGGAGAGTGAATCCTTTGCTCGTTGACTCTAAATCTAAAGTTTTTCCTGGCGTCTTTGCTGGCAGCCGTACGTCTCCTCAGCAGGGGGCGCTCACAGCTCAGTGAGCACTGACTGCACTGCCACCACGCTCAGGAATAGCTGCGGCGCTGACTCATGTGTTGCGTCATGCTCTGTGGTGACACTGCGTCTCGGGGAATCCTTTGCTCAGGGATGACTGTGTGCAGAGTCATGTGTTTGACGAGTATCGTCGATCCTCTGTGGTTTTGCAGGTCACGCTCTGTGTTTACTTCTGCACAGATCTGCAAACACGCAAACGCCTTCTGAGCAAACGCTGCTGAGTGCACTCACGTCTTTGTTTATGCACAAACAGAAGTCCACACTCCCACGTTTCTTCCGCTTAGTCCGGTTTTTCTCGTTTTTTAAGGAACACTGGAGTCTGAAAGTAGGTCAAACATTTACAGATTACTCATGTACAAAACAAAACATGAAGTGAAGAGGCGGGTCTTCGGTTGAGTTGAGTTCCTCCTGGTGTGACGTCAGAATCGCCGTTCGCTTCACTGTGGACAAACTCAGAGTCATGAGTCAAACTCTGGAGCTTCACATGATGAAGAAGAAGAAGAAGCTCCGATGAGTCCTGAAAACATGGAGAAAATACTTCAAATGAGTCAATGAGTTCATTTGATGAAGCTGAATTTAAGAATATACACTTAGTTCTCTAGGTAGGTAGGTAGGTAGGTAAATAGGTAGGTTGATAGGTTGGTAGGTAAATAAGTAAGTAGGTAGCTTGATGGGTAGGTAGGTAAGTAGGTAGTTTGGTAGTTAGGTAGATAGATAGAACCTTGTTTCTCTCTGAAAACGTCTTATTTATATTTAGTTGTTTGAATAAATGAATGAATGCTTTATTATGGAATGAAATATGTGCCATCAAGGATGAAGGAAGAGCAATCGAGCGCAGATACAGGATCTGCCGGCTTGGCGTTGTTAACAGCTGCCACGAACGGCTTCGGGTTATGGAATGAACAGAAAGTAAACTTAAAACAAACAAACAAAACCAATGGGATTAGTCAAACAATAATGATGATATAATTATATTTATATTATTTAGTTGCATATTTTATTTAGTTGTATATTGGTTGAAAGTTGCTTTTTCATTAACACTTTTATGTAGTAAACCCCTCACTTCTTTTTTTTTGCATAAACACTTTGACTGATTTAATGTTTCATTTAACTAAATTACACTGGAGGTAAAGTCAGATTAGCGGTGATGATAAATAAGGTCATGATTCTTTCAAGAAGAAGTTGGTGATGTGGTTCCAGTCATGTGTTTTTTCAGCCCTTAACCAAAACCACACATACTCAGATTTCCCACTTTAAAACCTCCCTGTGTCATTTTGAGGTGTTTGGAAATGGGTGTTTTTTATCCGAGGAGCTTTAATCTCAACGTGTTTGTTGTGTAATTACAGGACGTTTTAAAGCTGCTAATCACAGGTCTGCTGTGTGTGTGTCGACTCCCTCATGTGGTTGGTTTTTAAGTCGCTGTCTGGACGACGTCTGTGGAAATACAGAGGATGTGGCTGACAACTGACAGGGGATTTAGCCGAAGTTAGCATTAGAGCGGAGACTGTAAACAGGTTAACCGTTCAATAAAGTTACGTTCACAAACCTGGCATCAAAATTTTAACTCTTAAGTTGTCTTAAAGGTCCCCTATTGTGCAAAATCAACTTTTTAATCTTTTAGAACTTATATTTGGGACTCAGTGGGCCATACCAGTTCCCAAAATGTGAAAAAACAAGACTCAGTCATGTTTTAGTGGCTCCACTTTGTGTAAGTATAGGCGATAAAACACGCGATGTTTAAACCTCCCGACCAAGTGACGACAGTGCGGACATTTCACCGTGAATGTTGGCACCCCGCCAGGCAGAGTACTTCACAGAGTACTTCACAGAGTACTTCACAGAGTACTTCACAGAGTACTTCACAGAGTACTTCACAGAGTACTTCACAGAGTACTTCACAGAGTACTTCACAGAGTACTTCACAGCTCCACCGTAGCTCCCCTTGTCCCTGTGAAATACGAGACTGCAGGCGAGGGAGGAAGAGCGTCTGCACAGCGGAGGATTTTTGTGTCCAGTGGATATATTTTATTTATGAAAAAAATGTTCACAAGCTTCACAAGCCCTTTGTTGTTGATCGTGTATGTAAATTCCTATGCTGGAGGGACACCTTGAACGCACCAGTTACGTGCCTGCAGTTATCGAGTGACGTGTGGATCGGTGATATGAGGAGCACGCGTTTGAAAGCACTGCAGAAAGATGTAGATGTTGTCCTACATTTCTTCTCAACCAAAGGCTGCCTTTCTGTCGTGTTTCCACGTTCTCTCCTCGTGTTGTTGATCCACACACGTCACTTTCAGTTCAGGGTCTTTTTCTAGCATGGGAATTCACATACACGCCGCGTCGCGCGGCGCATTAATCGTTTTTCTTCGATTTTTTTATGATCGCGAGAAGCCAAAATTGTGGTCACTCTATGCATTACGGTGAAACTCAGTAACAACGGGTAAACGGACATTACTATGGGGTATATGGAGCGGGGGTTGTGACAACGGTGCATGACAATAGGTGATAAGTGGTGACAGTTAGATCAACACTCCCCTGGAAGCAGTGGATGTGTGTTTACCTGGGTCTCATTCACATGTAAATGATCAGGCACAAAACCGAGCGTTGTGAAAAAGGCTGTTTTGGCAGATTTATTGAACTGCTATTGTGCTTCATCCTTATGATATTTTGACTAAAGCATGACACAGACATGTTCATTAGGGCACCAGGACCTAGTTTAACTTGGGTTAATAGGGTATAATATGGGACCTTTGAGGTTCTGGTCGTGTTGTTCCAGCTGAGTCCTGTGAGGTAACAGAGGGTTCTCCTCAGTGTCAACGTCACGGCAGAGGATCGTGTTCTCTAAACATTTCATCACAGACGCATTCATCCAAAGCGACTTACAAGGGAATTGAGAACAACGTGGAGTTGAACGTGTTACTACGATGCCTGTGCACGCAGAGATACTGTCTGAACCACTGAGCGACTCCCCCCCCAAACATGGACATAAATAACATCTGAGTTTCTGCTCCAAACAAAAGAGCTGCTCTCTCTCTCTCTCTCTCTCTCTCTCTCTCTCTCTCTCTCTCTCTGACGCTTACATTTTTCTTGATTTGAAGACGTCACAGCAGTGGAAATAAATCAGTGATGTTTTATTTAACTTCTGCTTCGACTCCTCTGTGTGGGTGAGCGGAATGTTTTTGGAAAACCCTTTTGTCACGATGTTATCACAATGTTATCACGCCATCATCACGTCTGTCTCCGGGTGAAAAGACTTCCCCAAAGAAAACAAGAAGGAAAAATATAAATAGAAGGTCACAGAGAGAATGAATGAATGAATGAATGAAGCTTTTCCATCACGCACTTTGACTCAGTTTAGTATCAATCACATGTTTTTCCTCAGCATGGGCGGAGTCATCTCTGCAGAGTGACTTTGTAAAGTAGTTGTTTTTGGTCAAAGTGAATCATTGGAATCATTTGTGGACAGAATGGTTCAGTACTTCAGACTTGGTAGGTTGGTATGTTGGTTGGTAGGTGGTCATCAGCGTGGGCGGAGTCATCACAGCACAAATGACTTTGTAAAGTGGTTGTTTTTGGTCAAAGTGAATCATTAGAATCATTTGTGGACAGAATGGTTCAGACTCTTTGTTATTTAGTCTGCACTCATGCCTCTTGTTTAATCACTTCCTGTTATGTCCCCTACTTTGTGACCTTTGTGTCTCATTGTGGGTCCTTTGTGTGTCCTTTGTGTCTCAGTGTGTGACCTTTGTGTCTCATGTCTCAGTGTGTGTCCTTTGTGTCTCATTGTGTCATTGTGGGTCCTTTGTGTCTCATTGTGGGTCCTTTGTGTCTCAGTGTGGGTCCTTTGTGTCTCATGTCTCAGTGTGGGTCTTTTTTGTCTCATTGTGTGTCCTTTGTGTCTCATTGTGTGTCCTTTGTGTCTCATGTCTCAGTGTGGGTCTTTTTTGTCTCATTGTGTGTCCTTTGTGTCTCAGTGTGTGACCTTTGTGTCTCATGTCTCAGTGTGTGTCCTTTGTCTCATTGTGTCATTGTGGGTCCTTTGTGTCTCAGTGTGGGTCTTTTTTGTCTCATTGTGTGTCCTTTGTGTCTCATTGTGTGTCCTTTGTGTCTCATTGTGTGTCCTTTGTGTCTCATGTCTCAGTGTGGGTCTTTTTTGTCTCATTGTGTGTCCTTTGTGTCTCATGTCTCAGTGTGGGTCTTTTTTGTCTCATTGTGTGTCCTTTGTGTCTCATTGTGTGACCTTTGTGTCTCATGTCTCAGTGTGGGTCTTTTTTGTCTCATTGTGTGTCCTTTGTGTCTCAGTGTGTGACCTTTGTGTCTCATGTCTCAGTGTGTGTCCTTTGTGTCTCATTGTGTCATTGTGGGTCCTTTGTGTCTCATTGTGGGTCCTTTGTGTCTCAGTGTGGGTCCTTTGTGTCTCATGTCTCAGTGTGGGTCTTTTTTGTCTCATTGTGTGTCCTTTGTGTCTCATTGTGTGTCCTTTGTGTCTCATGTCTCAGTGTGGGTCTTTTTTGTCTCATTGTGTGTCCTTTGTGTCTCAGTGTGTGACCTTTGTGTCTCATGTCTCAGTGTGTGTCCTTTGTCTCATTGTGTCATTGTGGGTCCTTTGTGTCTCAGTGTGGGTCTTTTTTGTCTCATTGTGTGTCCTTTGTGTCTCATTGTGTGTCCTTTGTGTCTCATTGTGTGTCCTTTGTGTCTCATGTCTCAGTGTGGGTCTTTTTTGTCTCATTGTGTGTCCTTTGTGTCTCATGTCTCAGTGTGGGTCTTTTTTGTCTCATTGTGTGTCCTTTGTGTCTCATTGTGTGACCTTTGTGTCTCATGTCTCAGTGTGGGTCTTTTTTGTCTCATTGTGTGTCCTTTGTGTCTCAGTGTGTGACCTTTGTGTCTCATGTCTCAGTGTGTGTCCTTTGTGTCTCATTGTGTCATTGTGGGTCCTTTGTGTCTCATTGTGGGTCCTTTGTGTCTCAGTGTGGGTCCTTTGTGTCTCATGTCTCAGTGTGTGTCCTTTGTGTCTCATGTCTCAGTGTGTGTCCTTTGTGTCTCATTGTGTCATTGTGGGTCCTTTGTGTCTCATTGTGTCATTGTGGGTCCTTTGTGTCTCAGTGTGGGTCCTTTGTGTCTCATGTCTCAGTGTGGGTCTTTTTTGTCTCATTGTGTGTCCTTTGTGTCTCATGTCTCAGTGTGTGTCCTTTGTGTCTCATGTGTCATTGTGTGTCCTTTGTGTCTCATTGTGTCATTGTGTGTCCTTTGTGTCTCATTGTGTGTCCTTTGTGTCTCAGTGTGGGTCCTTTGTGTCTCATGTCTCAGTGTGTGTCCTTTGTGTCTCATGTCTCAGTGTGTGTCCTTTGTGTCTCATTGTGTCATTGTGTGTCCTTTGTGTCTCATTGTGTGTCCTTTGTGTCTCAGTGTGGGTCCTTTGTGTCTCATGTCTCAGTGTGTGTCCTTTGTGTCTCATGTCTCAGTGTGTGTCCTTTGTGTCTCATTGTGTCATTGTGGGTCCTTTGTGTCTCATTGTGGGTCCTTTGTGTCTCAGTGTGGGTCCTTTGTGTCTCATGTCTCAGTGTGGGTCTTTTTTGTCTCATTGTGTGTCCTTTGTGTCTCATGTCTCAGTGTGTGTCCTTTGTGTCTCATGTGTCATTGTGTGTCCTTTGTGTCCCATTGTGTGTCCTTTGTGTCTCATTGTGGGTCCTTTGTGTCTCATGTGTCAGTGTGTGACCTTTGTGTGTCCTTTGTGTGTCAGTGTGTGATCTTTGTGTCTCATTGTGTGTCTTTTTGTCTGGTTGAGGTTTGGTTACGCTGAGGTTTTTCTCTGGTCTTTTCAGCGTCACTGGTGTTTCCACATTTAGACGTTAGCAGCTGAATCACAACCCTAAACCTGCTGTAAATGGTTACTTTGTTATCACAGAGTGGGATCAGTCAATTCTAACATAATCTAATTTAATCTAATCCAATATAATTTTAATAGAAAGAACAAATCCAAAGATGAAGAGGAAACGAGTCAGAGACACTTTGAGGATGAGTAGTGATGAACTGTTGTAATCTAATCTAATCTGTAAGAAATAAAGAGGAAACTTGGAGAATCAAAGGTAACTTTGCCGTTTCCATGACGACACAGAAAAGAAAGAATTCGAGCGTTGACCTGAGGCTCATCCTGGTTATTGCTCTCGTGACCTTTGCCCTCTCACACGATCACATGGTCAAAGCAGAGTCAGAGTTTATCAGAGTTTTACCCTGAGAAAATAAAAACTTGACCAAAATGTGATTATTGGCATCAGATGAGACTTTAATCATCTTTATCATCTTAATAATCTTTAATGTTTAAAAAACTGTCGTTGATGTTTTAAAAATTGTTTTGATGTTTATTAAAATCATCTTTGATATTAACAAAAATAATGTTTGATAGTTAACAAAAATCATCTTTTTTTTTTTTTTTTGTCACTTAAATTTTTATTGAAAATTGTTTCCAACATTTAAGACAAATACATGCAAACTGAACATATTGCTCATCTTTGATATAAATATAAATCATCTTTGATGTTTGTTAAAAATCATCTTTGATTTTATTAAAAATCTCTACAAAAGTGAGGACGTTGGAAAACCGTGTTAGTCATGACTTGAAAATGAGTGAGTGTTATTTTTGGATTCCTTCACTTTCACATGAAGTTTCCCCTTCATCAAACACTGAGTGAGTTATAGTCGAGTGAGTCAAGTGTTCTCTCAGAATGTGGTGATGCTGTCAGTCATCATGACCTGACCCCTGAACCCTGAACCCTGAACCCTGAACCCGAAGAGAAAACTCTCACGTACTTGTACTTGAACTTTTGTCCTTTTTAAAGTGCTTTTGTCCACGACTGACGTCCACTTCCTGTCCGTGTCTTCCGCAGAACGCCGAGGACGAGTCCCTGTGGGTGGAAGAGCTGCTGAAGCTCCACACCGCCCGGGTCCGAGACGTGGAGATCCTGACGGGTCTGGACCTTTACCGATCCAACAACCTGACCTACACCAGCGTCCTGAGCCTGAAAACACACCTGCAAACCTTTGAGAGTGACGACTAAACACACTCACAGACACGCACAGACACACACATACACATGTACAGGTTATAGCCGTTGTTGTTTTTCTTGTTTGAAGTCCTGTGTCTCTTTGCTCCAGAGGAAAAGACTGAAGCACATTTTAGAGTTTTGAAAAGATCCAGAGAGGTTTTTGTTTGTCAAGTTGTAGCTGAATGATTTGAAACAGGAATATTTAGTTTTATCTATGTATGAAATCTGAGAGAGAATAAGCTAGCGCAGGAATGAAGCGGGATTTTTTTCCCCTAACAATTCTCATAAAAACAGTGGATAAACTTTTAGTCCATAATTATTGATATTACGTCGATAAACTGCATATTTTTACTGAGCATTTATTGCATGTGTAGCATTGATAAAACACAATGTGTCTTTTCTAATTTAGTTTAGTCTTTGTAGCTTAATAATGTAACGCATCATGGCCGGGAATATGCTGAGTGAGAACTTGCAGCTAATCTTTTAGCTTAGCTTAGCACAAATGACCGGCAACGGGCGGGGGTTAAACAGCTAGCACTTTTTAAATTCATATTTTTAACTTTGGATCGAACCATGTTAGCATGTCTCCCCCTCAATGTCTCTGTCTTTGTGTTAAGCTAAGCTAAGTCAAGCATCTCCGCACACACGTCATATTAATAACTATTTTTTTGATTAGCTCCAAAACATAACAAAAGCATATGTTGTTGTTTTTCTCTCTGTCATTTTGCCATGTTTATGCTACACGCCTGCTTGCGTGATTAGCCTAGATGTTAGCCTAGCTGTGTTTTCTTCTCAACTTCCCCACATGTGATGAGAAGCTAAGCTAACTGCTACAGACTGCAATCCAAAACACTGTTGAGACTGACTTTAGCTCGTAGCTTCAAGAGCCTCTGAGCTTTT
The DNA here is from genome assembly GCF_963457635.1 of Microchirus variegatus. Lineage (NCBI taxonomy): Eukaryota > Metazoa > Chordata > Actinopteri > Pleuronectiformes > Soleidae > Microchirus > Microchirus variegatus. The sequence goes on along the minus strand of NC_139814.1, from coordinate 27,833,551 downwards.
CCTTGAGAATTGTACTTGTACTACATGCTAGCTAGCTTGCTAAATGCTAAAATAAATTTTTTTAAAAACAGCAACCCGAGAAAGTAACTAAATATAATTCAAGTTTATTTAAAACGTCATCGTTTTAAGATAAATAATCGACCAATGGTTGAAGCAGATTTGACTTTCTTCAAAGTTTCTCGTAAAATCTGCGACAAAATTCAAACGATGTTTTCATTTTCCCAAACAAATAAATTCTGTCCTGTAATTGAATAATTTACACATTAGAATTTCTCATTAGCGATTTTAAGAGTTTAGACGTCGCAGTAGTTCATCGTACAATACGACCAAAGAAAAACGCAGATATCAATAATTACTGCGACAGAAGTTGTTTTTGATATTTTCTCCTGAAAACACTTAATTGAGGTTTTAAATGACAGGGGGAATAAAACTTGTTATGAATCTACAATTAAACATTTATATCACACATTTAAACTTTATTATCAATATAATATTATTTGAAGAAACGATGTATTTTGCGATTCCCTTAAACAAAACTGCGTCATCGTCATAGAAATAAATCCACAATTCAAACAAATCATCTTTTTTTTCCCTTCTCTCGTGCATGTCGGCGCATATTTAGTCTTTCCACTTGAATAAATTACAGAATGATGACTCACACACTTGTTACAAAACACCACAATATTCTCTTTAAAAATTCCATTTAGTGCTAATGAGCTTTGGCTGGAAACACAAACACTGAGCAAAACACAACGTCGCTGCGTGTTTCAACAACAGCTGCAGAGACGGTTTTTCCTGCAGCTGCAGATCACACGTCACTAAATATGAGATGAACAGAAATAACGTTTTAAACCGTAAAGAATTAGCAATAAATATAAAACTGACCCGTCCAGGTGTATATTTTCATTTTCATCAATTCATATTTATTGCGTAGCATCACAACAATAACAGATCTATTCACGTTTGACTGGATAACATTGAGTCAATTCATCACGATGACGTCACAGAACAAAACAGCTGCAAAAACAGCCGATCTTTTTTTTAAATGAATTAAAAATGTTCTCGTTTTAATGAAACGTGACTTCAAGTAAATGTCGTTTGTCTAGAAAACTTCAGACTCTCTTGTAAATGTGCAGACGCTAATGTTCAACAAAACAACAACAACAACAAAATAGACAGAATTTGCCAATTTTAAAGAAAAATAATTTAAAAAAAAATACATCAATTCCTGAGGTTTTCCTGTATTTGCTCACACACCAATCTGTGGTCGTGGATTTGAAACACAAAGCAATGTTTTAGCTTGTAGAAGATGCAGCCATGTTTATTCCTGTTGCCTTTCAAAATAAAAGATGTGGTAATTAAAGTAACGTAATTACTGGGGACATATTTTCTTTTGAAGTATTTTCACAACAACAACAACAATATATATATACGTATATATATATAAATATATTCGATATTTTGAAGACATTTTACCACCGGACATCGGGTCCCAACGACGTGAATTTGCACCTGTCTTACGGGGACACTTGCGTTCAGGGGTACCGTGCACCTCTCTGCCCCTGGTGGTCAGCCAAAAAAGCTGAAGTTTGGAAACTACTCACTCTCCCACACCAAAGTCTATCAAGAAAGTCATTTTAGCTCGCAGGGACACGCTGGTTTACCACTGCCCCGTGTGGTCAGTTTGTGTCACTGAGGTCAATCTAAACAACCAAAGTCACAAAATAAAATAAGTGTATTATCAACTTACTGATGGAGTCGTTGATCCACTGCTGCCTCCATCACGAAGTTCAAATGTATGATTTGGTGATTTCGGCTTTTAAAATATACTTTGTTCAGATTGACCTCAGTGACACTAAGTGACCACACGAGGCAGCAGAGGACCAGCAGCTCCTGTGTCCCCGTGAGCTTTGGGTGGTTTACAAACTTCAATTTCCTGTTGGAAAAATCTGTCAAACAGTGAAGATAAAGACGTGAACATGTTCTTAATCCTTTTACACCGAGCTTTGTATCATCACCGTAATCATGCAACGGTTTGTGCTATCGGGGAAAATGACTGTCATTTCACTCGCGCTGTTGCAGGAAGTTAGCGTCTTTATCAGCAGGGAGTAAAAAAACGCCTGTGCATAGATATTAAAAGTTATTCTGGAAAAATGGGCAAAACCACTTTAGTCACAGGACATTTTCTGGCCTTTTTATGGTTAAAATAAGCAACAACAACGTTTAGGATTGGGATTAGACCTGCAGAGATGTCGGAACAAAGGTGATGTCACGGTGTTTTTGTTTATTTGTTCGCTTTTTTGTTCATTTGTTTGTTTCTTCGTTTGTTTGTTTGTTCGTTCATTTGTTTCTTCGTTCGTTCGTTCGTTAATTTCTTCGTTGGTTCGTTTCTTCGTTCGTTCATTCGTTGGTTTGTTTCTTCGTTCGTTGGTTCGTTTCTTCATTCATTCGTTTCTTCATTCATTCGTTTGTTTGTTCGTTTGTTTGTTCGTTCGTTTGTTCGTTCATTCGTTTCTTCATTCGTTCATTCGTTTCTTCATTCGTTCGTTCGTTTGTTCGTTCGTTTGTTCGTTCATTTCTTCGTTCGTTGGTTCGTTTCTTCATTCGTTTGTTTGTTTCTTCGTTCGTTCGTTTATGGTTAAAATAAGCAACAAAAACATTTAGAGGTTTTCGGTGTTAAAGAGTTAACTTATTGTGGACTTAAAGTGAAGTTTTTCGTTGTGTCAGAGCCTCATAAAACCTAAAGTTTCCCTTTAACGAGCTCACAGAACGTTTATACACGAGTGCCTCTTAGTTTAGCATGAAACAGTTAAAGTGCACTCAGAAACGTCGTGAAACGGTTTCACAGATAAACTCTCAGTAAAAAACGTTTACAGACTGAAATGACCTCGTTCTCGTTTAATTGTTTAGTTCCTGACAAACAGACGAACATGTGACGTCCACATTTTATTGGCCTGTTTGATCATGTTGTTAAACGTGACACAAACGTTTGTCAATCAGTCAAACTTTATTCACACCGCACTTTTCAAACAAACTAAATACCACATTAGGTGTTTTACAGGCCACAAATATGTGTTGTGGAGGCTTGTGATAACTGAGCCATGATGTCTTCACAAGCTGTTTGGTAACCAAGTACTGACAAGCTAAGCTAACCGCTAAAGACAAAGGCCAAAACACTGTTGAGACCGATTTAATGTCCGAACTTCAAAAACATCGTACTTACAGTAGTAGAGATTTTAACGTCTATTAAAAAGAATCTCTTAAATACCATTTTTACACTATATCCCTGCTAGCTCGTTAGCCTCTGTGGCTTCTAGATGCTTAATTGTGCTACAGAGAATTAGCTGCTAATGTGTCTGTGAAGGCTCTCAGTCGCTTCCCTGTAGTTAGCGAGTCCAGCCGCTTACAGCGAACTACAGAACATTAGCCGCTAACATTAGCTGGAAGCTAGTTAGCCCGCTAATGTAAGCGACTAATGTTTCTGTGAAGGTTCTCAGTCGCTTCCTGTAGTTAGCGATTACAGCCGCTTACAGCGAACTACGGAACATTAGCCGCTAACATTAGCTGGTAGCTAGTTAGCCCGCTAATGTTAGCGGCTAATGTTTCTGTGAAGGTTCTCAGTCGCTTCCTGTAGTTAGCGAGTCCAGCCGCTTACAGCGAACTACAGAACATTAGCCGCTAACATTAGCTGGTAGCTAGTTAGCCCATGAAATAAAACTAAAAATCCGTTAAACATGTTGTGGTCAAAAACCAGTACATTTATATGAAATGTATGAACAGTTTGAGTTTAAGAGGACCGTCCCGGTGCAAAGCTGCTCATTTTTTCATCATTTAAAAATCGTAATCGTAGCCGATCAAAAGAAGCTACATGTCACGGTTCTAAGGTCGACGAGGACGACTTTAAAACATCACGTCGTTACTGGCAAAGAGGCGTGAGTGGCTTTAATCTCCTGCCGTCATTAATCTAATCTGCTGCAGTCCAGTTTAATCTTTACTGATGACTTCACGTAAACCAATAAACTCTGACTCAGGTTTGTTTCTGCGTCGCGTTTGTTCTTCTTCTCACTTTCACGTTTTACGAGGCGTCGACGACAGTTAGTTACTGATCAACGACATCATCGTCAAAGCTGTTCAGAGGTCGGTGAAGATCGGCCTCGCTGTCATTTATCGTCTCTGATGGTCATGGGCTGGACGTCTGAGCCGCAGAGGAAGAGGAAGAAGATCGTGGTGAGTTTGTGTTTGTGTTTGTGTTTATATTTGTGTTTGTTGACATCTTTACGAAGCAGCTTTTCTTTTCACACACTGCAACAAAAAAAACGAGGCATAAATACTTGATTTGAGAAGATAAATAAACCTTAAACAAGTGGACAAAAGTTTTGTGACATGAACTGAAAAGAATTCAACAGATTAATTTGTTTTTGGGGGATTATTGATGATGTAATCCAGCTGTGACTGTAGTCTGACGGACGTAGATTAGCTCATTGTGCGTGGAAAATAACGAACGTTTACGATTGAAGAACGAAGCGAGAAACAAGATTTGAAATCTTCCTCAAAACGATATAAATAATCTCACAGATTGGTGTCTTGGCCGTTTCCATTGTGACTATAATCCTCGGTCTTGGACTCGGATTGGGATTAGACCTGCAGAGATGTCGGAACAAAGGTGATGTCACAGTGTTTCTTTGTTTTTCTGTTTGCTTCTTTGTTCGTGTGTTCGTTCATTTTTTCATTCGTTCATTCGTTTCTTTGTTCATTCGTTCTTCGTTCGTTTGTTTGTTTGTTCGTTCATTCTTTCGTCATTCGTTCATTCGTTTTGTCATTCGTTTCTTCGTTCGTTCACTCGTTTCTTCGTTCGTTCGCTCGTTTCTTCGTTCGTTTCTTCGTTCGTTTATTAATTCGTTCGTTCGTTTCTTCGTTCATTCGTTTCTTCATTCATTCGTTCGTTTGTTTCTTCGTTCGTTTCTTTGTTCATTTCTTCATTTGTTCGTTAGTTTCTTCGTTCATTCGTTCTTCATTAGTTTCTTCGTTCTTCGTTCGTTTGTTTGTTCATTCGTTTCTGCATTCGTTTGTTTGTTTGTTCATTTCTTCGTTCGTTCATTCGTTTTGTCATTCGTTTCTTCGTTCGTTCGTTCACTCTTTTCTTCGTTCGTTCGCTCGTTTCTTCATTCGTTCGTTCATTTGTTTGTTCGTTTCTTCGTTCATTCGTTTCTTCATTTGTTTGTTTGTTTGTTTGTTCGTTTCTTCATTCGTTCGTTCGTTCGTCCTTCGTTAGTTCGTTGCGGTGTGTTTGTGTTTAATCATCAGCAGACGGTTTCACACAGATGTTGATGGTGACCTCACACAGTGTGACTGTTGCCACGGTTACAGGGTTAAATTAAAACAGATGATTTCTGTCCTCAGTCGTCCCTCAAACGTCCTGCAGGGGGCGTTGTTTCCAGCCGTACGGAGAGGAGCCGGGCTGCAGGTGTGACGAGGGCTGTGTGTCGGGCAACAGCTGCTGCTACGACTACCATGACATCTGCTCTGTCCCCGGTGAGCCAATGCTAATGCTAATGCTAATGCTAATGCTAATGCTAGCTATCCCTAGCATAAGCATTGTTCAAGAGTCCAAACATTTGTTGTATTTGTTTAATTTCCTGTTAAAAAGTTGCTGAAATAAGAACCAGTCGTTTTAAAAGTGGAAACAAACCCCTAGCGTCTAACATCGATGACGCCCCCTACAGCTCAGATGTGGGAGTGCACGAAGCTTCGCTGTGGAGAAACCAGACTGAACCAGAGTCGCTGTCACTGCTCTGAGGACTGTGTGTTAGCACGAGACTGTTGTACTAACTACCAACATGTCTGCCACGGTGAGTCACTAACCAACTAACTAACTAACTAACCAAAGCCAAACAACTAGTGATAATCTCGTCTAATCTCTTGATGTAAAGTTAAATTTCAGAATGAAGTCAATTTATTTTGTCTTGAAAAAAATAAAATAAATAAATTTCCTTTTTTTTTATGTAAGAAAGTGTTTTTTTTCTTTTTTAGTTGACATTTTAGAAATGTTTTATTAAAGATGAGTTTTCCTTCTGTCATTATTATTATTATTATTATTGTTATTATTATTATTATTATCATATAATTCATATTCACGTCTTCATGTTCGTAGGAGCAAAGTCGTGGTTAGAGGACGACTGTGACGACCTAGCGTCTCCTGCGTGTCCCGCAAAGTAAGACGTCTCGTCCCAGAATCCTTCACTTGTGTGTGTTTTTACAACATTCTGTTTTCTGGGTCTCATTTGTTCATTTGTTCGTGTTTGTTTGTTCGTTCATTTGTTTGTCTGTTTGTTTGTTTGTTTGTTTGTTTGTTTGTTCGTTTGTTCGTTTGTCCATTTGTTCGTTCTTTCGTTTGTTTGTTTGTTCCTTTGTTCGTTCGTTTGTTCATTTGTTCGTTGTTTCATTTATTTGTTCGTTTGTCCGTTCGTTCGTTCGTTCGTTCGTTCGTTGGTTGCTCAGTTTCCAGCAGCAGCCTCTCCTCCTGGTGTCGTTGGACGGCCTCAGAGCTGAGTATCTGCAGACGTGGAGCTCGTTAATCCCAGTTCTGGACAAACTCAGTGAGTCTTTAAAAACTTTCATCATAAAGAAGAATGAATGAATCATAACATAATCCAGGTGAAGGTTAAATTAATCCCACATGTAAACGCTGAGTAACTGGCGAATCAGCTGAGAACTGAGCGCTAACAGACGAAATCATTCAAGCTTCATTCAAGAATAAATATTTCTGACAGAATTTACTCTGAAAGTTTTCTAAAACAATTTGATTCAAAACGTTTCCGTTCAGGAAACGTTTGTCAAACTTTGTCTTCATAGGATTTAAGAGAAGTTTACTTTGAGCTTTAATGAGCTTCAATTTAAAGTAAAACACTCTGAAACCTCAGGATTCAGAGATTAAAGTCAGAATTCTGTTTGAACGTCTTCGTCGTCTGAACGTTAACGTCTGTATTTTCTCGTCTCAGAATCGTGTGGAACGTCGTCTCCGTTCATGCAGTCAGTGTTTCCCACCAAGACGTTTCCTAATCACTACACAATCGTCACGGTAACAGAGATTTACACTGTGTTACAGTGTGTGTTACTGTGTGTTACAGTGTGTTAGAGTGTGTTACACTGTGTTACAGTGTGTTACAGTGTGTTACTGTGTGTTACTGTGTGTTACGGTGTGTTACCGCGTGTTACAGTGTGTTACTGTGTGTTACCGTGTGTTACAGTGTTACAGTGTGTTACCGTGTGTTACAGTGTTACAGTGTGTTACAGTGTGTTTCCATGTGTTACAGTGTGTTACAGTGTTACAGTGTGTTACCGTGTGTTACAATGTGTTACAGTGTGTTACAGTGTGTTACCGTGTGTTACCGTGTGTTACAGTGTGTTACCGTGTGTTACGGTGTGTTACGGTGTGTTACGGTGTGTTACCGTGTGTTACAGTGTGTTAGTGTGTGTTAGTGTGTTAGTGTGTTACAGTGTGTTACCGTGTGTTACCGTGTGTTACGGTGTGTTACCGTGTGTTACGGTGTGTTACCGTGTGTTACAGTGTGTTAGTGTGTGTTAGTGTGTTAGTGTGTTACAGTGTGTTACCGTGTGTTACCGTGTGTTACCGTGTGTTACAGTGTGTTACCGTGTGTTACCGTGTGTTACAGTGTGTTACAGTGTGTTACCGTGTGTTACAGTGTGTTACAGTGTGTTACCGTGTGTTACCGTGTGTTACAGTGTGTTACAGTGTGTTACTGTGTGTTACAGTGTGTTACCGTGTGTTACAGTGTGTTACAGTGTGTTACAGTGTGTTACTGTGTTACGGTGTGTTACCGTGTGTTACAGTGTGTTACTTTGTGTTAGTGTGTTACCGTGTGTTACGGTGTGTTACGGTGTGTTACGGTGTGTTACCGTGTGTTACAGTGTGTTACTGTGTGTTAGTGTGTTACCGTGTGTTACCGTGTGTTACCGTGTGTTACCGTGTGTCTCCGCCCTCAGGGACTTTACCCAGAATCCAACGGTTTGATCGATAACGTCATGTACGACCCGGTGTTTGACGCCTCCTTCAGTTTGTCCAACTCAGAGAAAGATAATCCAGACTGGTACCTGGGACAACCTGTGAGTCCTTAATCTGAGATTATCACGTTACAAATGGTGTTTGTTTGTTTGTTTATTTGTTTGTTCCCACATCTAAAATCTCTGATTTTCTTTGTTTAACAGTTGGATAAAGATTAGATTGATTTGCTTAATCTGATGAACTAACGTTGTTGTGTTGCTGTTGTGTCGTTGTGTTGTCGCTTTGTTTTTGTGTCGTTGTGTTGTTGTTGTCTTGTTGTTGTTGTTGTTGTGTCGTTGTTGTGTTGTTGTTGTGTCGTTGTTGTTGTTGTGTTGTCGTTGTGTCGTGGTTGTGTTGTTGTTGTTGTGTTGTCGTTGTGTCGTGGTTGGGTTGTTGTTGTGTTGTTGTTGTGTTGTCGTTGTGTCGTGGTTGTGTTGTTGTTGTGTTGTTGTTGTGTTGTCGTTGTGTCGTGGTTGTGTTGTTGTTGTGTTGTTGTTGTGTTGTTGTGTTGTCGTTGTGTTGTGGTTGGGTTGTTGTTGTGTTGTTGTTGTTGTCGTTGTTGTTGTTGTTGTTGTTGTGTTGTTGTTGTGTTGTGGTTGTGTTGTTGTTGTTGTTGTGTTGTCGTTGTTGTGTTGTTGTTGTGTTGTGTGTAGGTCTGGCACACAGCACGGTACCAGGGCCTCAGGTCAGGGACGTTCTTCTGGCCTGGATCAGACGTCAAAGTTAACGGCAGTTACCCCGACATTTACCGACCGTACGACGGGTAAGAGATTCAGACCTGGACCATCGTTAATCTGAGGTTAATCTGAGGCGACACAGTCGTGAACTGTGAAGTCAAATGCTCTAACGATGATTGACTCAGTGATTGATAAACTTTTAACAAAGTGATTGACGAGCTCATAATCTCTGATAAAGACTTTAGCACCTTATAAACAAATTAACCCTAATCTAAAGTGTGTTGACGATAATCTGCTGAACTGTGTGTGTGTGTGTGTGTGTGTGTGTGTGTGTGCGTGCGTGCGTGCGTGCGTGTGTGTGTGTGCGTGTCTGTGTCTGTGGGTGTGTCTGTGTGTGTATGTGTGTTTGTGTTTGTGGGGGGGTGTGTGTGTGTGTGTGTGTGTGTGTGTGTGTGTGTGTGTGTGTGTGTGTAGAAAGGTTCCCTTTGAAGAGCGAGTCTTTACGCTGCTGAAGTGGCTGCAGCTGCCGGACCATGAACGGTGAGTCCTTCTAAAACCTGGTCCTGGTGTTTTTGTGTCATGTGACACAACGAGGGTTCAGTGTGTGTGTGTGTGTGTGTGTGTGTGTGTGTGTGTGTGTGTGTGTGTGTGTGTGTGTGTGTGTTGTAACATGTGTTTCCTCACAGACCAGATTTCTTCACGTTGTATCTGGAAGAGCCGGACAAATCTGGACACAGTTATGGTCCAGTGAGTGGAGGAGTGAGTACACACACACGCACACGCACACGCACACGCACACGCACACGCACACACACACACAGATCATAAGTTTGAAGGATAAACTCATAAATAAATCTAATAAAAGGATAAACCTCAACCTTTGGACGTTCACTGTCATAGAAACATTATCACATTAGAGATGAATGATGACGTCGTCTGTTCTTATTTAACCTGAAGAAGTTACTCATGAATCTTTATTATCTCACACACCAAAGTCACTCACTCTCCCACACCAAAGTCACTCACTCTCTCACACCAAAGTCACTCACTCTCCCACACCAAAGTCACTCACTCTCCCACACCAAAGTCACTCACTCTCCCACACCAAAGTCACTCACTCTCCCACACCAAAGTCACTCACTCTCCCACACCAAAGTCACTCACTCTGCCACACCAAAGTCACTCACTCTGCCACACCAAAGTCACTCACTCTCCCACACCAAAGTCACTCACTCTCTCACACAAAAGTCACTCACTCTCCCATACCAAAGTCACTCACTCTCTCACACCAAAGTCACTCACTCTCTCACACCAAAGTCACTCACTCTCCCACACCAAAGTCACTCACTCTCTCACACCAAAGTCACTCACTCTCTCACACCAAAGTCACTCACTCTCTCACACCAAAGTCACTCACTCTCTCACACCAAAGTCACTCACTCTCTCACACACCAAAGTCACTCACTCTCCCACACCAAAGTCACTCACTCTCACACACCAAAGTCACTCACTCTCTCACACCAAAGTCACTCACTCTCACACACCAAAGTCACTCACTCTCCCACACCAAAGTCACTCACTCTCTCACACCAAAGTCACTCACTCTCCCACACCAAAGTCCATAGAGTAAACCAGTGATTTTAACATCACAGCACACAGGAGTTCACAGGAGTTGTTGATCCACTGCTGCCTCCATCACTAACTTATAATGACTGATTTTAGTGAATAAGGCTTTTAAAATATTGACTTTAGACTTAACTCAGTGACACAAAGTGTCCACACGAGGCAGCAGAGGACCAGCAGCTCCTGTGTCCCTGTGAGCTAAATCACTGATTTTCTCTGTGGACTTTGGTGTGGGAGAGTGAGTGGTTTACAAACTTCAGTTTCCTGTTGTTAAAGTCTGTCTAACAGTCATCTAGATGTCGTAGACGTTAAACTGACAGACTTTTGTTCAGTAGCTAAAACCCTCAAAAAGTTCAGTGAAAGGACGAGGACGTGTCTCCTCTCGTCAGCTGTGATTATTATTATTATTATTCTGTCATCAGGCGCTGACTCATCATAAAGATAAAGGTTTAATTACCATCGTGGTTGTTTGTCCTCGAGCAAAGACACTGAAGAAAGACGTGTTGTGAACTCGTGAAAACTGTCACGTAAACAGCTCTGTGTATTCTCTATATTGTCCTCCAGGTGGTGGACGCACTCATGGGCGTGGACAGAGTCATGGGTCAACTCATGAACGGCCTGAAGCAGCTGAGTCTTCATCGCTGCGTCAACATCATCGTCGTCGCCGACCACGGTAACGACTCAAGACGTCTGCTGTGTCTGGGAGTCTGCTGCTGTGTACTAACATCTGTCCATCTGTCTGTCCCTCTGTCTGTCCCTCTGTCTGTCCCTCTGTTGCAGGTATGGAGGACACCAGCTGCGACAGAAAGGAGGTTCTTCAGGACTTGGTGGGCGACGTCAGCAAGTTCTGGGTCACCGAGGGCCCTGTGGGACGAATCAGAGCCAAAAACAAGGACACAGTCAGTGAGTAAATGTGGTCCTCACACTGATGATGAAGGATGAAGCAGTACATAATGAATGAATGAATGAATGAATGAATGAATTTTACCCCCAAAAATAGCAGCCTGTGGTCGACGCTAGAGGTTCACGTGTGTTCAATTTGCCTCATCCACAAGTCTGCATGTTTCTGGAGCGTGGAAGGAATCTGGAGAACCTGAAGAATCCAAAGAACCCAGATAACCAGAGAACTCGGAGAACCAGGAGAACCAGGAGAAACTGGAGAACCTGGAGAACCAGAGAACATGGAGAAACAGGAGAACCTGAAGAACCCAGAGAACCAGAGAATCTGGAGAACCAGACAACCGGGAAAACCAGATAAACTGTTAAACCCAAGAACCTGGTGAACCAGAAAACCTGGAGAACCAAAGAACCTGGAGAATCAAAGAACCTGGAAAACCAGATAACCCAGAGAACCAGATAACCCAGAGAACCAAAGAATCTGGAGAACCAAATAACCTGGAGAACCAGAGAACCTGTCCAGGGGGACGCTGCTCCTCCACATGGAGAGGAGCCAGTTGAGGAGGCTCAGGGTCAGGGTTCCTCGTGGTTCCTCGTGGTTCCTCGTGGTTCCTCCCTGGTGAGGAGTTCCTCCAGAGAAGACTCAGGACTCTCAGGAGAGTCTCAGACTCAGAGAAGTGGAAGAAAATGTGTGGATCTTATTTGTGGAAACAGACGGAGCTGAACTTCTTCTGCTCTTTGTTGTTATTGTTGTTATTGTTGTTATTGTTGTTATTGTTGTTATTCAGTCACGTTGGTTATGAACCATCAACACAAAACTCTGACTCAGATCTTTGAAAACCACACGGCCTTGTTTTCTAACAACGAGCAGAGACTTGATGATGATGATGATGATGATGATGATGATGATGATGATTGCTCACAGCTGTCACCATGGAGATGTAAATCAGCAGGTTGATCTTCATCAGACTGTTGTTTACTGATGTCAGTGAAGATCAGATTCAGGCTAAAGTCCAGATTATGTTCAGTCACAGAAGTTAAAACAGGTCCAGACTCGTTCTCTGTGGAACATTAGAGTGTTTTTGGAAACACAAACGTACTCAAAGTCAGGTCAAAGTCAGACTAAGACAATAATTCAGTCTTGTCACGTAAGCTCGTCTTAGTCCGACTAACACGTGGATAATGGCCACGTTCTTTGATCCTGAAGAACGTTCTACAGATTTTTAATTGTTTGACTTCGTGTTTCTTCTGTGAACAGTTGACTCAGCAGAACTCGTCGCTAACATGACGGTGAGTCTTTTTCGTTGTGTTCGTACTTAGACTTGGACTCGATTTGCTCAAAGGTCAAAGGTCACTGTGATCTCACTAATCTCTGATTTCAGTGCAAGAAACCCGAGCAAAAGATCAAAGCGTTCCTGAAGACCAACCTGCCCAAACGTCTGCACTTCGCCAACAGCCGACGCATCGAGGACGTCAACGTCCTGGTCGACGCAAAGTGGCTGTTTGAGAGGTGAACGACCTCCACTGACCTCCACTGACCTCTGCTGACCTCCACTGACCTCCACTGACCTCTACTGACCTCCACTGACCTCTACTGACCTCTACTGACCTCCACTGACCTCCACTGACCTCTACTGACCTCTGCTGACCTCCACTGACCTCTACTGACCTCTACTGACCTCTACTGACCTCTGCTGACCTCTACTGACCTCCACTGACCTCTACTGACCTCCACTGACCTCTACTGACCTTCACTGACTATTGAGCTGTTCTGTATATCCATCCATCATCCAACTGTCTGCCAATTAATGAGCTGTTCTATACATCCACCCAGTGGCTGACTGTCAAAAAATGAGCTATTCTATACATCCATCCAGTGGCTGACTGCCAAATAATGAGCTATTCTATACATCCATCCAGTGGCTGACTGTCAAAAAATGAGCTATTCTATACATCCATCCAGTGGCTGACTGCCAAATAATGAGCTATTCTATACATCCATCCAGTGGCTGACTGTCAAAAAATGAGCTATTCTATACATCCATCCAGTGGCTGACTGCCAAATAATGAGCTATTCTATACATCCATCCAGTGGCTGACTGCCAAATAATGAGCTATTCTTTACATCCACCCAGTGACTGACTGCCAAATAATGAGCTGTTCTATGCATCCACCCAGTGACTGACTGCCAAATAATGAGCTATTCTATACATCCACCTAGTGGCTGGCTGACTGCCAAATAATGAGCTGTTCTATACATCCATCCAGTGACTGACTGCCAAATAATGAGCTATTCTATACATCCACCTAGTGGCTGGCTGACTGCCAAATAATGAGCTGTTCTATACATCCATCCAGTGACTGACTGACAAATAATGAGCTGTTCTAAACATCCACACTGCCAAATAATGAGCTGTTCTATGCATCCACCCAGTGACTGACTGCCCTGTTCAAAACATCCGTCATCAGACTGTCTGCCAAATAGTGAGCTCAGTAAGAAGGGTTGAACGAGTGATGATCTGTTGATGAACCTGACGAACCTTCAAAATAAAGTGACTTTGTTCCTGTGAAGTCAGCGTTGACGATGATGAGACCACAGGAAAGAACAGAAGAAGAAACTCCTCAGTCGTTAAATATCCTGAATTTCATCCAGGAAACTAAAGACGTGGTTTTGTGTGATGATTTCCTCAGATCTCCTGGATCTTTGAGGTTCTGCTCAGGAGGAGCCCACGGCTACGACAATGACGTGGAGAGCATGCATGTGAGCATTTGTGTCGAGGCTCGTTCTTGCGCATGAAAGAACACAAACATGTCAACATACAGTCCCGGTGATTTGTCCTCTCTCTCTGTCTCTGCAGGCCATGTTTGTCAGTTATGGACCAAAGTTTCTGTCCAAGACTCAGATCGAGCCCTTTACCAACATCGAGCTGTACAACCTCATGTGCGGTGAGTGTCTGCGCTCCACGCTACTGGTCCGCTGTGTGAGAGTGACTGACACCTAGTGGTGAGACTGTAGACTGCAACGCGTGGATGACTCCGCCCCCTCGGCTGATGTTGTTTCCTCGTCTGTTCCAATTCAATCCATGACGACTGACCGGAAAAAGACGCACATGACGTCACGTTTACGTGACTCCCGATTGTTTAAAATGAGTCTCTAAAGCTAACGCTAACCTTTAAAAACAGACGCTGGTACGCAGCACGCAGGTACGCTAACGTTATTTGTAGCGCTTTTCCTTAAACAATAAACAAACCGCTCCAGTTCCACTGTAGGCTAGCGCTAACGGCGCTAAACAAGCTAATGCAGCTAACTGGTAAACGGTGCCCGGAGTCTTGCGGCGCGTAAACGTGACGTCGCGCGCCTTTTTCCAGTCAGTCGTCATAGAAACGCGGCGTACGTTAACGTGCGTTAACCTAGTGCCCAGCGCTAATACTTACATACGTAAGCGTCCCCTTTTTCACGCAGACCTGCTGCAGATTTCTCCCGCCGAAAACAACGGGACTCACGGCAGTTTGAACCACATGCTGAGGCAGCCCTACTTCGCACCAGCGCCCCCTGCAGAGCAGAGTGGGCCGGCCCAGTGTCCGCTGCTCAGTCTGGACCCCGAGGACGCGCTCGGCTGCTCCTGTGCAGCTCTGGTGGGTAAAAAGAGTGTGAGGGACATGGATGGACCACGTCTGGACTGTTTCTAACTGTCTGTCTGTTGTGTCTCTGCAGGGTGGAAACGAGGTCAACAGTCGTCTGAACCTGACGACAGAACAAGGTAACGTCAGTCGGTAAATTCCAGTAAAACGTGGCTCGTGTTTCCGGAACGAACCGCAGGCTGCGTGTGTTTGTGCAGAATCTGCTGCAGAGAAGAAGCATCTGCTGTTCGGTCGTCCTCGGACGCTGCAGTCGGACCAAAGCTACTGTCTCCTCCACCACGAAGGGTTCATCAGCGCCTACAGCAGCGACACGCTAATGCCTCTGTGGAGCTCCTTCACCATCGACAAGCCCGTAAGACACAGTGACGCTAGTAGGTTAGCTAATAGGTGAGCTAACAGGTGTGTAACTATGTCGTCAATGAGGTAATCTAAGAGTTGAAAAAGTAGGTTAGCTAACAGGTGAATTAATAAACGTGGTAGTAGCTGAGCTAATAGTTGTGCACGTAGGTTAGCTAACAGGTGAATTAATAAACGTGGTAGTAGCTGAGCTAATAGTTGTGCACGTAGGTTAGCTAACAGGTGAATTAATAAACGTGGTAGTAGCTGAGCTAATAGTTGTGCACGTAGGTTAGCTAATGGATGAGTTAACAGATGCGTGACTATGTAATCTATAAAGTAATCTAAAAATGTAATCAGTAAGATAGGTAACGGGTGAACTAATTGGTGTGTTACGAGATAAGCTAGGACATTAACTACCAGGTTAGCTAATAGGGGGGCTACTAGAGGAGCTAGTAGCTGAACTACCAGGAGAGCTGAAAGTTGTGCTAGTAGGTGAGTTAACATATGAGCTGAACAGGTGTGTAGCTAGGTTATCTATAAGGTAATCTAAGTGATGAACAAGTAGGTTAGCTAACAGGTGAGTTAACAGATGCGTGACTATGTAATCTGTAAGGTAATCAAAAATTTAATGAGTAAGATCGGTAACAGGTGAACTAATTGCCGTGTTACCAGATAAGCTAGGACATTAACTACCAGGTTAGCTAATAGGGGTGCACGTAGGTTAGCTAACAGGTGAATTAACAGGTGGAATACCGGGTTAACTAATTGATGAGCTATCAGATGTGCGACGAGGTCATCTATAAGGTAATCTAAGTGTTGAACAAGGAGGTTAGCTAACAGGTGAGTTACCAGGTTAGAGTTAGTTAGAGTTTTCCTTTCACTAAATGACGGTGGTTCCTCGGCTCTGGGACTGTGTGTGTGTGTGTGTGTGTGTGTGTGTGTGTGTGTGTGTGTGTGTGTGTGTGTGTGTGTGTGTGTGTGTGTGTGTGTGTGTGTGTGTGTGTGTGTGTGTGTGTGTGTGTCTGGACTGGATTGATGTCACTGAACCAGGATTGGTTTTATTTTATTTGTGTTTCCACAGACGACCACAGAGTCACTGATGCCAGTGACCCAGATGTGCCTCAGAGCTGATGTCAGAGTTCCAGCTGATCAGAGTCCCAGATGTGACGAGTACGACCAAGCTGGAAATCTGACGTACGCTTTCCTGTACCCGCCGAGTACGTGTTAGCGCACACACACACACACACACACACACACAAATAAGTAAGTAAGTTAACACACCTAGATCCAAACAGTGTGTTGTTACACACACTCATTTCCTCCCTCATGACATCAAAATCCTCCCTTCCACAGAATCAACCCTAACTCTTCATCGCTGTCTGTTGTGACATAATCCATGTGTTTGTGTTAAATCTCACACCTCTGCAGTTCACAGCTGTGTCAGACCATGTGACCCTCTAACCCTGTGACCCTCTAACCCTGGGTCCTTCTGACCCTGGGTCCCTCTAACCCTCTGACCCTCTAACCCTGGGTCCTTCTGACCCTGGGTCCCTGTGACCCTGTGACCCTCTGACCCTGGGTTCCTCTGACCCTGTGACCCTCTAACCCTGGGTCCTTCTGACCCTCTAACCCTCTGACCCTGTGACCCTCTAACTCTGGGTCCTTCTGACCCTGGGTCCCTCTAACCCTCTGACCCTCTAACCCTGGGTCCTTC
Source organism: Microchirus variegatus (assembly GCF_963457635.1). Taxonomy (NCBI): domain Eukaryota; kingdom Metazoa; phylum Chordata; class Actinopteri; order Pleuronectiformes; family Soleidae; genus Microchirus; species Microchirus variegatus. The sequence goes on along the minus strand of NC_139814.1, from coordinate 27,816,597 downwards.
TGACCCTGGGTCCCTGTGACCCTGTGACCCTCTGACCCTGGGTTCCTCTGACCCTGTGACCCTCTAACCCTGGGTCCTTCTGACCCTCTAACCCTCTGACCCTGTGACCCTCTAACTCTGGGTCCTTCTGACCCTGGGTCCCTCTAACCCTCTGACCCTCTAACCCTGAGTCCCTCTGACCCTCTAACCCTGGGTCCTTCTGACCCTGGGTCCCTGTGACCCTGTGACCCTCTGACCCTGGGTTCCTCTGACCCTGTGACCCTCTAACCCTGGGTCCTTCTGACCCTCTAACCCTCTGACCCTGTGACCCTCTAACCCTGGGTCCCTGTGACCCTGTGACCCTCTGACCCTGGGTTCCTCTGACCCTGTGACCCTCTAACCCTGGGTCCCTCTGACCCTGTGACCCTCTAACCCTGGGTCCCTCTGACCCTGTGACCCTCTGACCCTGGGTTCCTCTGACCCTGTGACCCTCTAACCCTGGGTCCTTCTGACCCTCTAACCCTCTGACCCTGTGACCCTCTAACCCTGAGTCCCTCTGACCCTCTAACCCTGAGTCCCTCTGACCCTCTAACCCTGGGTCCTTCTGACCCTGGGTCCCTGTGACCCTGTGACCCTCTGACCCTGGGTTCCTCTGACCCTGTGACCCTCTAACCCTCTGACCCTGGGTTCCTCTGACCCTGTGACCCTCTGACTCTGGGTCCCTCTGACCCTGTGACCCTCTGACCCTGGGTTCCTCTGACCCTGTGACCCTCTGACTCTGGGTCCCTCTGACCCTGTGACCCTCTAACCCTGGGTCCCTCTGACCCTGTGACCCTCTAACCCTGGGTCCCTCTGACCCTGTGACCCTCTGACCCTGGGTTCCTCTGACCCTGTGACCCTCTAACCCTGGGTCCTTCTGACCCTCTAACCCTCTGACCCTGTGACCCTCTAACCCTGAGTCCCTCTGACCCTCTAACCCTGAGTCCCTCTGACCCTCTAACCCTGGGTCCTTCTGACCCTGGGTCCCTGTGACCCTGTGACCCTCTGACCCTGGGTTCCTCTGACCCTGTGACCCTCTAACCCTGGGTCCTTCTGACCCTCTAACCCTCTGACCCTGTGACCCTCTAACTCTGGGTCCTTCTGACCCTGGGTCCCTCTAACCCTCTGACCCTCTAACCCTGAGTCCCTCTGACCCTCTAACCCTGGGTCCTTCTGACCCTGGGTCCCTGTGACCCTGTGACCCTCTGACCCTGGGTTCCTCTGACCCTGTGACCCTCTAACCCTGGGTCCTTCTGACCCTCTAACCCTCTGACCCTGTGACCCTCTAACCCTGGGTCCCTGTGACCCTGTGACCCTCTGACCCTGGGTTCCTCTGACCCTGTGACCCTCTAACCCTGGGTCCCTCTGACCCTGTGACCCTCTAACCCTGGGTCCCTCTGACCCTGTGACCCTCTGACCCTGGGTTCCTCTGACCCTGTGACCCTCTAACCCTGGGTCCTTCTGACCCTCTAACCCTCTGACCCTGTGACCCTCTAACCCTGAGTCCCTCTGACCCTCTAACCCTGAGTCCCTCTGACCCTCTAACCCTGGGTCCTTCTGACCCTGGGTCCCTGTGACCCTCTGACCCTGGGTTCCTCTGACCCTGTGACCCTCTAACCCTCTGACCCTGTGACCCTCTGACCCTGGGTTCCTCTGACCCTGTGACCCTCTGACTCTGGGTCCCTCTGACCCTGTGACCCTCTGACCCTGGGTTCCTCTGACCCTGTGACCCTCTGACTCTGGGTCCCTCTGACCCTGTGACCCTCTAACCCTGGGTCCCTCTGACCCTGTGACCCTCTAACCCTGGGTCCCTCTGACCCTGTGACCCTCTGACCCTGGGTTCCTCTGACCCTGTGACCCTCTAACCCTGGGTCCTTCTGACCCTCTAACCCTCTGACCCTGTGACCCTCTAACCCTGAGTCCCTCTGACCCTCTAACCCTGAGTCCCTCTGACCCTCTAACCCTGGGTCCTTCTGACCCTGGGTCCCTGTGACCCTGTGACCCTCTGACCCTGGGTTCCTCTGACCCTGTGACCCTCTAACCCTCTGACCCTGTGACCCTCTGACCCTGGGTTCCTCTGACCCTGTGACCCTCTGACTCTGGGTCCCTCTGACCCTGTGGCCTTCTAACCCTGGGTCCCTCTGACCCTCTAACCCTGGGTCCCTCTAACCCTCTGACCCTCTAACCCTGGGTCCTTTTGACCCTGGGTCCCTCTGACCCCGGGACCCATTGCGGACAGTATAGACGAGCACAGGATCCTCAGACGTGGCTGAGACAGTCCTAGCTTAAGGGTTCTTGTTTTCCTGTCCTTGTCTCTGGGACACCTGCGACCTCCAGGACTCACAGGGACCAGAGGATCCTCAGAGGATCCAGGTCCTGGCTGAGCGGAGCCACCAGGGCCATCTTCTCCTTCTTCTTCTTCTTCTCCTTCTTCTCCTTCTTCTTCTTCTCCTTCTTCTTCTTCGGGGCTCAAGTCTGCGCTGAAACCCAAGAACATCTCAGCTGCAACTGAATCCGATAGGAAAAAAAGCTCCCTCAGGCAGCGGAGAGCTAAGGTTAAAGTGTTTAGCAAAGGTCACAGAAGATGTTTTTGACCTCTTGACCTTCACAGATTCTCCCACAGCTTCTTTTGACTCATGTCTATGAAACATCTCGTCTCTGCAGACTTGAACACGACGGCCGAGCAGCAGTTTGACGCTCTGCTGACGACCAACGTGATGCCGATGTATCCTGAGTTTAAGAGTAAGTGACTAGTTAATGTTAACGCTTGTGACGTTAAATACCACGTCAAAGACCACGTTAAAAACCACGTTAACCTCTGCTCTCCTCAGAGATCTGGACTTACTTCCACAGAAGCTCGCTGATGAAATTCGCCTCCGTCTACAACGGCGTGAACGTCCTCACAGGCCCCGCCTTCGACTACAACTACGACGGCCAGTACGACCGACGTGAGCAGATCCAACAGTGAGTTCATTTCCTGAGGATCGACCTCGGCTTCGTGGCTTTAACGTGAGGCAGATGTTGAGGATCTGCTCAACATCTGCCTCAGGAAATGAACCATGGACTGAAAACATCAGCAGATGTTGTTGTTCTTCTCTCTGCTGCCAAAATAACAACCGTGACCATTTTACTGTGAAAGAATGGAACGGTTGAGCCGGTTATTATTTTAGTTCTAACTGAACCAAACGGAACTAATCTGAACTAAACTGAACTGAACTGAACCAAGCTGAACTGAACTGAACTAAACTAAACTGAACTAAACTGAACTAAACTGAACTGAACTGAACTGAACTAAACTAAGCTAAACTAAACTGAACTGAACTGAACTGAACCAAACTGAACTGAACTAAACTAAACTAAACTAAACTAAACTGAACTAAACTAAACTGAACTGAACTGAACTGAACTGAACTAAACTAAGCTAAGCTAAACTAAACTGAACTGAACTGAACTGAACCAAACTGAAATGAACTGAACTAAACTAAACTGAACTGAACTGAACTGAACTGAACTGAACTGAACTAAACTAAACAAAGCTAAACTAAACTGAACCAAACTAAACTGAAGTGAACTAAACCAAACTAAACTAAACTGAACTGAACTAAGCTAAACTAAACAAAGCTAAACTGAACCGAACTAAACTGAAGTGAACTGAACTAAACGGAACTGAACTAAGCTAAACTGAACTGAACCAAACTAAACTGAACTGAACTAAGCTAAACTAAACGAAGCTTAACTAAACTGAACTGAACCAAACTAAACTGAACTAAGCTAAACTAAACTGAACTGAACTGAACTGAACTAAGCTAAACTAAACTGAACTGAACTGAACTAAGCTAAACTAAACTGAACTGAACTGAACTAAGCTAAACTAAACTGAACTAAGCTAAACTAAACAAAGCTAAACTAAACTGAACTGAACCAAACTAAACTTAACTTAACTGAACTGAACTAAACTGAACTGAACCAAACGAAACTAAACTGAGCCAAACTGAAGTGAACTGAACTAAACTAAACTAAACTGAACTGAGCTGAACTAAACTGAACAGAACCAAACTAAACTGAACTGAACCTAACTGAACTGAACTGAACTAAACTAAACTAAACTAAACTAAACTAAACTGAACCGAACCGAGCCGAGCTGAACCGAACCGAACCGAACCAAACCAAACCAAACCAAACTAAACTAAACTAAACTAAACTGAACCGAACCGAACCGAACCGAATTGAACTGAACTGAACTGAGCTGAGCTGAACTGAACTGAACCAGTGTCCCTGTGTTAACTCCAGGTTTATACCCGGCACCATCGTCCCTGTTCCCACTCATTACTTCGTGATAATGACCAGCTGCAGAAACTCTTCACAGACGATCACTTCCTGTGACGGCGAGCTACAGACCGTCAGCTTCCTGCTTCCTCACCGCGCCGACAACAACGAGAGCTGCACAGTAAGAAATTACCCACAATTCAACGTCGTCACTGTGAAACTGAACAAAGACGCAAAACATCGAATAATCAAAACAGAAACTCCCGTTGTACGGTGGCCAATAGGTGTCAAAACAAACCGTTAAACTTTGATAAATGTTTCAATCTCTAAACAAATTTATAAAAGTTTAAACAATTTACATTTTATTTTTAAAAAATGACAAAATGTGAAACAAATTTGCAAAATTTAGGCAAATGTGACTTTTCGAAGTCAGTTGAACAAATTGACGACATTTTATAAAATAACAGTTGAAAAATTTTAACCTAATTCTTAAATAAAAAAAAAATCTTTAAAAAAAATATTAATTTCGTTTTTGAGAATTTACAAAAAATTTGTTTTGTTAAAAAGAAAACACTGAAGATTTTTCGCAGATTTTGTTTTTGTCGTAAAACTAACGTGAATGTTTTTTATCGGACAGAGTTCGGCAGACGAGTCTGAGTGGGTGGACGATGTCATGTGGTTCCATCGGTCAAGAGTACGCGACGTGGAGTGGATCACCGGACTGGACTTCTACCAGGGAAGCAGTCGACCAATCACAGAGCTGCTGAGGATGAAGACCCGCCCCACAGCTGCCATTCAAAGAAAACTCTGAAGAAATCAAAAAATCAGCTCCGTAAATATTTTACACAAAATATTCAGGATTTGCAAAAAAAAAAAAATTATTTCAAATCGGTGCTAAATCTGTTCTCTTTATCGTTATTATTATTTATTAACTTTTCAGATTTTAATCAAATTATTTTTGTATTTTTTTAATCTTACTTTCATTTATCGTGTCCTGATTTTGTAAAAAAAAAAGCAAAAAAAGGGAATTTGATTAAAATTTGACAAAAAGAAACAAATATTTTTCATTTCTTTGCATAAAAAATGTCCTTAAAAACTTTACGAATTAAATCTGTGCTAAGAATTAAATAATTTTGATTAGATTTTTTTAATGATGATTATTTTAAATTTAATTCATCATTCTTTGTCAAAGTGAACTGTTTTTATTGAAATGTACGGAAGAGAATTAGCGACGTTTGTAAAAAACATCATGAAAGGCCTTTAAATTCTGACTTTAAATCAGAACTCAGCTGTTTTGAGTTTTTTATTATTATTATTATTATTATTATCGTGTCCCTAATATTCTTTTTTATTATTATTTTTGCACGACTCACATTACAGGAAGTCTGACTCCAGCGATGAATCCAGACTTCAAAGTGAAAGCAGACGTTGGAGCAAAACCAAAAAACACAAAAATATTTCATTCATTTAAAAAGAGTTTTTTGTCTAAAGTGAAAGTGATGGATGAGGTGTTCAGGGACACTCCGGGATTTCCTGGAAAATCTCCCCCCCACCCTCACCTGTGGTTTCAGTGTGTGTGTGTGTGTGTGTGTGTGCCAGTAATGAAGTGTGTCATCTGTGGACTCGCTGTGAATCAGGTGCAGTTTTTACTTTATATAAATATATAAATATAAAGAGTAAATGCTGGAGGTGAAGGTTAAATTTAAATCTAAATTTGCAACATTTATTTTCAAAAGAGGAAACAAATGTGAAAATGATGATTAAATAACAACAAACTAACTCAACTCTACGATCTGTGACGTGAAGCCCGACAGCGACGCGATCGACGCTCGTCCAACTATTAAACTTCTGTTTGTATTTTTACAGATAAATGTTTCAAACGTATTCGTTTGTTAAAAATGCAAATAGAAACACGTCTAAATCAACGTTTTTCCATTTAATATTTATTTGTCATCAAATTTTTTTTTAGCAAAATACAAAATTTGTATTTATTGATTTAACTTTATATATATTATTTTCATATATATATATATATATATACACATCGTACAGGTCATTATATTTTTCTAAATAAATAATTTGTGTACATGACATAAATATTTATCCCTTTCTTCATATATATATTTGTATATATATATATATATATGTTTGTGTATACACCCACACATATATATATATACTACTTGATTATTGGTCTTTCAATATTTTTGCTAAATAGAACATTTGTAAACTTGACTCAAAATGTTTTTCCTGTATTTGTTGATGTTATTTATATTTATTTAAATGACTTGTTTATCGGTCATTAAAAGTGAGTCGGGCTTTAAAGTGAATTCACTTCCCCTTCTTCGTCGTTAGCTTCCATTAGCATCACTGAGCTGCGGCTTCCTGTCATGATTGTGGTTGTGATTCAAGCAAACAAAGAGCTTCTTGGGAATCACGCGGCACAAACACTGATGAGTCCACAGAGGATGTGGTTAGCTTAGCATTCTAACATGCTAACATCACTGTGGTAAGGACCATTTAACTTTTATCTGAGAAAAACGTATGATTATTGTGTGAATGTGCTATAGACAGATGTCCTTAGCATACAGCAACATGCTAGTGTCACTGTATCAACATGCTAAAAGTACACTTTAGCATGAATATCACTAAAGGTTTAATTATAAAGTATGTCAGAACTATGGACAGATGCATTTTTACATGCTTACATTAGCATGTTAGCTTTCTAACGTCTTAGCATAGCAAGTAACATGCTAAAAGTACATTTTAGCCTAGATATCAGTAAAGGTATGATTAGCATAGGAAGTCGGCATAGAATGTTAGATTTTAACATGCTAACATCACGGTGCTAACATGTTAAAGTACACTTTAGCTATAATATCAGTACAGGTGCGATTATAAAACGTGTCAGAACTGTGGACGTATGTTAGCATAGCATTCTAACATGCTAGTGTCACTGTAGTTACATGCTAAAAGTACAGTTTATCTTAAATATCAGTGAAGGATGTGATTATAAAGCATGTCAGAACTGTGGACAGATGCCTTTAGCATAGTATTTTTACATACTTACATTAGCATGTTAGCTTTTGTAACATCCTAGCGTAGCGAGTAACATGCTAAAAGTACAGTTTATCTCAAATATGAGTGAAGGATAGGATTATAAAGCGTGTCAGAACAGTTTAGCTGAGATATCAGTGAAGGTGTGGTTATAAAACAGGTTAGCATAGCATTCAAACTGAAACAGGGTTCAGTGTTTGTATAAACACAGGTGATTAAGTGTTTCCGCTCTAAATAAACCTGTTAGCGCACACGTCAGAGGAGGTTTAACGTACGAATGCTAATGTTTATTTTTGACTCTGATCTGGGTCATGAGGACGGTGAGGAAGCCTGCGTCACTGTGAAGGCGAGAACGTGCAGGCGTGACTCTGACACACTCACTCACACACACACACACACACACTGTTGGAATGCAGCGTAAATGTCAACAAGGTTCCGCTACGTCAGCGACGTGGACACGTGAGAAAATACACATGTTGTTGATTCATCTGCAAAAATGTGACAAAATGAATGTTTTCAAAGTAAAAGAGGAAACGAATCAGATTCACGTGTTAAATCAAAGGTTTAAATCAAGTCAAATTTAAAAAACAAATTTTGGGATTTTTTGTTTTTTAAACTTTGGAAACTGATCCTTTAAAATCACTCACTGATCAAAGTGATTTTCGACGCAGTGAAAGTTTGTCCAGCAGGTGTCACTGTGGCTTCATAAATGGACATAAAGCAGGTGGTGACACACAAAATTAGGCATGGTCATTTTTACAGTGGTGTAAGAGGGGCGGGGCTTGTGAGAGTGTGTGTGTGTGTGTGTGTGTGTGTGTGTGGGGATTACTTTATAAGAGTCGAAGAAGAAGAAGAACAGAGAGCGAGAGAGAGAGAGAGAGAGAGACTACAGAAACAAGCCTCAACCATGGTGAGTGATGTCATCTCATTTTATGCAAATGAGCATAAATTATGCTTTTAATACGTGTGTGTATATATATGTGTGTGTATGTGAGTGTACATATATACGTGTGTGTATATATGTGTCTGTGTATACGCGTGTATATATACATACGTGTGTGTAAATGTGTGTGTGTTTGTTACATCCATGTCATATGTTTCATTATATGTGTTATATTGATACACGTGTGTGTGTTTGTGTGTTGTGTATGTACACACACACACATGGATAGATGTGGTTTATATATTATTATTATTATTATTATTACTATACTGTATATATACATGTAAATATAAAGAAAAAACATTTGTTTATAGTATATATATATGAGAATATACATGCTTTTACATATATGCATTTATTTCATTTATAGTGTGTGTGTGTGTGTATAAACATATGTACATATATTGTACAGATAAATAGTTTTATACATGTTTATGTTTAATTTTCAGCATTTCTGAAACATATATGTGTAAGAATGTGTTTTATACAAAAAACATGTTATTATGTGATGTTTAGAATATTGTTTATAGTAAATATGAACATAGAGTACATATGAAATATCTTTTTTGTCAGTTTTCATGTACATATATTTGTAGATATACACAGAAGAAGTGTCATAAACCGTATGTTTCTCTGTGAAATAAACATGATGTATTTTAAATGTTTTCAGATGCTCTTGTCGCTCCTGACCCTGGCTCTGATGACCCTGTCAATCACAGACTCAGCCCCGCCCCCTCACCCCCCGACCTTCACACTCAACGACCCGATAAGCGGCCGGACGCTGCAGTGCGCCCGCTGTCCTCCAGGGGAGTTCATGCGCTCGCGCTGCACGTCCACACGGGGCAGCGTGTGTGAGGTCTGTCCTCAGGGCTCCTTCACTGAGCTCTGGAACTACATGGACCGATGTCTGCGCTGCAGTTCGTGTTCACTCCAGCAGGTGGTGAAACATCAGTGTAACGCAACCAACAACTGTCAGTGTGAGTGTGAGAGAGGTTTCCACTACGTCACAGACATGGACATGTGTCTGCAACACAGGGACTGTCCACCAGGAGAGGGCGCCGTCACTGCAGGTACTACTGACTGACCACTGACCAACTACGATTGACCAACTACTTCTGACCAACTACTACTGACCGACTACTACTGACCAACTACTGACCAACTACTACTGACCAACTACTGACCAACTACTACTGACCAACTACTACTGACCTTCTACTGACCAACTACTACTGACCAACTACTGACCAACTACTACTGACCAACTACTGACCAACTAATGACCAACTACTACTGACCGACTACTACTGACCAACTACTACTGACCGACTACTGACCAACTACTACTGACCAACTACTGACCGACTACTGACCAACTACTACTGACCTACTACTGACCGACTACTGACCAACTACTATTGACCAACTACTACTAACCAACCACTGACCAACTACTAACAACTATTACTGACCAACTACTGACCAACTACTCACCAACTATTGACCAACTACTGACCAACTAATGACCGACTACTACTGACCAACTACTACTGACCGACTACTGACCAACTACTACTGACCAACTACTACTGACCGACTACTGACCAACTACTACTGACCAACTACTACTGACCGACTACTGACCGACTACTGACCAACTACTATTGACCAACTACTACTAACCAACCACTGACCAACTACTAACAACTATTACTGACCGACTACTGACCAACTACTACTAACCAACCACTGACCAACTACTAACAACTATTACTGACCGACTACTGACCAACTACTACTGACCTACTACTTACCAACTACTATTGACCAACTACTACTAACCAACCACTGACCAACTACTAACAACTATTACTGACCAACTACTGACCAACTATTGACCAACTATTGACCAACCACTAACCAACTACCCACCAACTACTGACCAATCACTGACCAGCAGCAGCATCAGAAACAACAATGATGTAACCATGACGACAGAGACTGAATGAGAGGGAAAATTATTTTTCACTTTACTCTGCTGCCACTCAGAGGCCAACAGGAGTAACTGCACCTACAATTACACATCTGTCTGTCTGTATCTCTCTGTCTGTCTGTCTGTCTGTCTAAATCTCTCTGTCTGTCTGTCTGTCTGTCTGTCTGAATCTGTCTGTCTGTCTGTCTGTCTGAATCTGTCTGTCTGTCTGAATCTGTCTGTCTGTCTCAGGAACCCCAGACAGAGACACAGAGTGTCTCATCTGTCCAGACGGGACGTTCTCCGACGTTTTCTCCGCTCACCTGAACTGCTCACGACACCAGAGCTGTGACGGCGCCGGGCTGACGCTGCTGCTCAGTGGCGCCACCTGGCACGACAGTGTGTGTGCGCGCTGTGAAGAGTTTGCAGGTGAGACTCGGCTCTTTGACACCTAACGTTAAAGGTCCACGTTCCGAGGTTTAACGGTTTGTTTTTCCCTCGCAGACGCCGCCGTCTACGTCAGACAGATCCTTCCCGCCTTCTTCCTGCAGCACCGAGCGAGCGGCCGGCGTCTGCGTCGCATCGTCAACCACCTGCCGTCAAAGGACGGACGCAAACAGGGCGGAGCCTCGGGCCTGAGCGAGGCGCAGCTCCAGGCCCGGCTGAGCGCATGGATCGCAAACGCCGCCGCGCCGCAGCTCCGGAAGCTTCCGGAGATCCTGACGAAAGTGGGAATGATCGGCGCCGGAGAACGTCTGCAGAACAAGTTCAGCAGAACCGAGCAGAACCTGCAGCGGGTTTGTGGCAACGACATCGTGCCGTCGGATTAAGACGAGCCGGTCCGCGTCTTCGCTGCAACCCTTGACGTCTTTCAGCGCCTTCAAATGGAGCTGGTGAACATGTGTTTAACCACGGTTTGAATGAGTTTTGTTATGATATTAGCCCCGCCCCCTCTAAGCCCCGCCCTCTCTTCGTTATCTCCGCCCGGTCTTTCTCTGCTAGTTCACACGTACGAATGTGAACGTCCTGAATCTGCGATATTTCCGACGTGTTTAATTACCCGTTATTATGCGTTAACGTTAACGCGATTTGCATTGACTTTTCTCGTAAATGCGTCTCAAGTCACACGATGTTCCCCCCAAAAAAAAGGCCCTTGGTTTCTACGGTAACCACGCTAACTTCCCGCTGCCTCATCTACTTGTCGCCTAGCGCGCCAACTATGCGAATAAAAGGATTTTGACTGAAAATGAACATATCTTCTAATATATATGTTATAATGATATATAATATGTTTTATTTATTATGACATAGGGCCGGCCCTGTGGTCGGTGCTTTAACTGCGAGGTTTATTTTTTTACGTCAAACGTTTCAATTTCTGACTGTTACATTTCAACAAAGCGAACGCGAACTCAAACACACGCGTCAAACACACGGTCGCCATGACGACATTTGAAGGCGTCACTTTTTCTGTCGTCAGTTGTAAGAGAATAAAAAGTACGAACAAGAGTCACTTCCTGCTGCTGAGCTTTCTGTGAGGATTTAAAATGGGCATTAAAATAAAGAGATAAATAAAACGGTGTCATTTCCCTTTAAAAGGTCGGAAACATCTACCTCTTCCTGTTTGACGATCGTAGCATGTGATGTTTAAATAAACACTGAACCTTAAACCTGGTCTCAGATGTGTTTCAGTCTGAATGTGCCGTGAGCGCCCCCTGCTGCTGAAAACACTCAGTACAAATACAATCATATACACATATATCTATGTCACTCTCCCACACCAAAGCCCATAGAGAAAACCACTGATTTTAGCTGGCGGGGACACAGGAGCTGCTGGTCTACTGCTGCCTCGTGTGGTCACTTTGTGTCACTGAGTTAAGGCTAAATGAGGGATTTTTAAAAGCTGAATTCACTAAAATCAGTCATTGTAAGTTAGTGATGGAGACTAAATTTCTCTATGGACTTTGGTGTGGGAGAGTGAGTGACTTTGGTGTGAGAGAGTGAGTGACTTTGGTGTGAGAGAGTGAGTGACTTTGGTGTGAGAGAGTGAGTGACATTGGTGTGGGAGAGTGAGTGACTTTGGTGTGGGAGAGTGAGTGACTTTGGTGTGGGTGACTTTGGTGTGAGAGAGTGAGTGACTTTGGTGTGGGAGAGTGAGTGACTTTGGTGTGGGAGAGTGAATGACTTTGGTGTGGGCGAGTGAGTGACTTTGGTGTGGGAGAGTGAGTGACTTTGGTGTGAGAGAGTGAGTGACTTTGGTGTGAGAGAGTGAGTGACTGGTTTGAGAGAGTGAGTGACTTTGGTGTGGGAGAGTGAGTGACTTTGGTGTGAGAGAGTGAGTGACTTTGGTGTGGGAGAGTGAGTGACTTTGGTGTGAGAGAGTGAGTGACTTTGGTGTGGGAGAGTGAGTGACTTTGGTGTGGGAGAGTGAGTGACTTTGGTGTGGGAGAGTGAGTGACTTTGGTGTGAGAGAGTGAGTGACTTTGGTGTGGGAGAGTGAGAGAGTGAGTGACTTTGGTGTGGGAGAGTGAGTGACTTTGGTGTGGGAGAGTGAGTGACTTTGGTGTGGGAGAGTGAGTGACTTTGGTGTGGGAGAGTGAGTGACTTTGGTGTGAGAGAGTGAGTGACTTTGGTGTGGGAGAGTGAGAGAGTGAGTGACTTTGGTGTGGGAGAGTGAGTGACTTTGGTGTGAGAGAGTGAGTGACTTTGGTGTGGGAGAGTGAGTCACTTTGGTGTGGGAGAGTGAGTGACTTTGGTGTGGGAGAGTGAGTGACTTTGGTGTGAGAGAGTGAGTGACTTTGGTGTGGGAGAGTGAGAGAGTGAGTGACTTTGGTGCGGGAGAGTGAGTGACTTTGGTGTGAGAGAGTGAGTGACTTTGGTGTGGGAGAGTGAGTGACTTTGGTGTGGGAGAGTGAGTGGTTTACAAAGCAACAAAAACTTTGCATATTCATATTCAGCAATAAACATATTCTTAAAGCTTCCTCTCGACCTTTGGTTGGAAGTTAGTTTTTGTCGATATAGATAAAATAAAAAGTCACACACACACACACACACACACACACACACACACACACACACACACATGATTAACCTTTTTTGTTGTTGTGGTCAAACTCAGAGTCTCATGATGAGGATTTTAAAGTCTCAGTAAAATAAACCACAACAAAAAAAACCTTATTCTTTTTTTAAAGACGTCAAAAGGTTGTTGACCTTTGACCTTTGACCTTTAGAGTCACTCACACACTCACAGTGAGTCTGTCGTCGTCACAATCATCCTCTGAGTTCAAGGTTTTCAGGAAAACGTTTATTTGTACACAACTAAACGCCCTTTCACATACATACGTACATATATCTACTGCATGTATATATATATATATATATGTGTATATATATATATATATATATATATATATATATACACTCTTAGAAATAAGGGTTCCTAAAGGGTTCTTCTACAAGGGCTGAGGTTCTACCTGGAACCATTTGCTTCTGAAAAACCCTTTTCCCAGAGAAAGGGTTTCTCAAGGGTTCTTGGTAACACTAATGGTTCCAGTAAGAACCGTTTTGATCCAGAGAACCCTTTAAAACCCCTTTCCTGAATAAAGGGTTTTAAAAGGGTTCTTGGTGGAACCCTCAAAAAGGGTTCTCCTCTGAGGACAAGCCGAAGAACCTTATATGGTTCTACTGAGCACTGTTATTTCTAAGCGTGTGTGACAAACAGAATGATTCACAATGATATTCAGTCACTTGTTGGAGAACCTGGGTTCCTGACATCTAACGTGGGCGACATCTCGGAGAAGTCGGAGAAAAAAAACTTTCTTCGCGTCGCTAACGACGTCAACTGTTGGTCGTCAGGTTGGTCGTTCAATTCATCTCCTCTCTGTGGGCGTGGTCAAACGGCATCAACAGACCTCTTATCCAACAGGGATTCCTGGCTCCCCCCTCAGGTCAACACTAGCATTACACCAGCTGCAGGAAACAAGTCCACGACAACCACACGCAGCATTGAAGATCTTGACAGGAAACGTCTCCGTCTGATGGAGCCGGTCCAGCACGAGCTTCCCTGGAAGTTCATGTTTCCTGCGTGAGTGAATTCTTCAGAACGATTCGTCCTGTTGATACAAGGAAGTGTTGACTGTTGATGTCTGATCTGTGATCTGTGATCTGTGATCTGTGATCTGTGATCTGTGACACTTCCTGAATCTGAGTTAGTTCAGGAATAACTATTGTTTGAAGCAGAACTCCCAAACTCAGCATCACTTTGGTGTTTTGACTGATTAAACTGGCCCACGGACACGTGACCCACCAGGTCAAGGCCTGCGTTACCCAATTCCCCCACAGGGGGTCCACATGTAGTCCATCAGCCCTATGTTCCGAAATCCTTATGTTGCGAAATCCCTATTTTCCAAAAATCCCTATGTAACGAAATCCCTACGAAACACCCACACCCACCACCTCCACCCCCCGGAGCTCCACCTTCATACTTTGTGGACCTTTTTACAAATTTTTCACCTTATTGACATTAATATGAACTGTTTTACATGATTTTCATGATTCTATTTTCTTCATTTTCAACAAAATAACGTGCCCATTTGGAGCTCCTGGAGCCCCAGAGAGGGGACAACGACCATCATCTACCCGCCGCCCTGGAGCCCCAGAGCGGGGACAGCGACCACCACCTACCCGTCGCCCCACACCCTGGAACTCCATTATATCATCCATGTTGCATGTACTTGGAATTAGCCTATTGTAGTATTTGCAATAAATGTAATACTTGTGCTTGTGTCGGAACATTTTACAACGGAACATAGGTGTGTGACTAACGCACTAAGAATTTTAATGATTCTAAAGCATTATTTTCTGTAGCTTTTGTCCCCAAAACAGGTGGTCAGAGTGGTCATCTCACCTGAGACAAGGATCTTTGCGCGGAGTGGTCATCTCACCTGAGACAACGATCTTTGCGCGGAGTGGTCATCTCACCTGAGACACGATCTTTGTTGTTGACCTGTCACGCGCTGCTGTGTTTGTGTGTGGACAGAAAAAGAAGAGAAAATAAGAAGAACTCACACTTAAATGTTTAAATTTGACAGAACAGGAAAAATAAAAGCATTAAAATCTAACCCTAAACCCAGGAGAGGACCGAGCAGCTGTGGTTTCCAGCGGAACTTCGTTGAAGCCCCGAATTCTTGAATCGATGTCCGGTAAGCTAGCATGCTGCGCTAGCATGCTAACTGTCAGAGCAAAGGCTAAAAACAGGTAGGAGCCTAATGTATGCTACGCTAGCATGCTAACTGTCATAGCAAAAGGTTACAAACACGTATGTACGCTAATAAAAGAGAGTCGTAACAGCACGAACAAGAGTCACATTATTTTTTAAAAGATGTTTTATGGACTTAATTAATGTGTTTTGTTGTTTATCTGGTAAATCAACTGATCAGATGAAGCCGTTAGCATGAAGCCGTTAGCATGGCTGCTGTTCAGTTATTTATTCTTTACTTAAATTTGGGAACAGCATCACTGTATAAAAAGAGTTATACACTTTGAAAATACAGTTTGACTACAATAAGTTATCATTAAACGCAAGTAAATCAATATTTTTTGGTTGCACCAGGAAACATAACATAAAAAGAGATTATGAAACAGAGTTTTTAGGAGTCATTATAAAAACACTAACCACACGTAGATTAACACATTAAACCTACACAATCTATTGCTTCGTATGCATATGATGACATTTTTCTCTTGAGTGTCTTTATATTGTTGATTTGATGTGATCATTATAACATAATAACATTATTGTCATGTGACCACAGCGTCCTGGAAACACCGCAGGAACAAGAGGAGGTTCATCGTCATTCAAGGTCAGTAGTTTGGCTGATCTACCAGCAGCTCACAATCAACACTATATTTATATATATGTATATATATATATATATATACATATATATGTATATGTATATACAGAACCCATATATTAATAGTTTTAGCCGCTCCATTTCCGTTTTCCTTCACTCTCCCACACCAAAGCCCATAGAGAAAACCAGTGATTTTAGCTCACAGGGACACAGGAGCTGCTGGTCCTCTGCTGCCTCGTGTGGTCACTTTGTGTCACTGATTTAAGGCTAAATGAGGGATTTTTAAAAGCTGAATTCACTAAAATCAGTCATTGTAAGTTAGTGATGGAGGCAGCAGTGGATCAACAACTCCTGTGAACTCCTGTGTGCTGTGATGTTAAAATCACTGGTTTACTCTATGGACTTTGGTGTGTGAGAGTGAGTGACTTTGGTGTGGGAGATTGTGTGACTTTGGTGTGGGAGAGTGAGTGACTTTGGTGTGGGAGAGTGAGTGACTTTGTGGGAGATCGATCTGTATCAAAACAATAACATCAATACTATTATGCATATATTGTTGTGTGTATATACATATACATATTTATTTATTTTGTTTTTTTTTCCACTGTGGTGAATTTAAAAAATACGGAAACCCCACATTGTCACAATGATTGACGTCTGTTTTTCGCCACACTGGAGGTCACATGACTCAGGATGACTCAAATAATAATAAGGATGCAAATAATTCTGTGACTCTTCAGGTCGCATAATTATTTGACCTTTGACCTCTGACCTCAGTGTCCGGAGGAGTTCAGATGCGTGGGGGTGTGTGTGTGTGTGTGTGTGTGTGTGTGTGTGTGTGTGTGTGTGAGTGTGTCTCTTATCTGCAGGATGTCATTGGCAGTCAAATGGAAAGTCTGTGGAATTTTCCACGGAAAAGAAACACTCCTTTACTAGAACACACACACAGACACACCCACACACACAGACACACACACACACACACACACGCACGCACACACGCACGCGTACTCACTGACCCCATCAAAGACATTTCCTGTACAGGAGCTGCTGGTCCACTGCTGCCCCCTGTGGGTCATGGTGGTCGCTCTGGGTACTGCAGCAAAAAATACTCCCGGGCCCAAAAATAAATGTTCCCATTGATCACAAAAGTGAAAGAGACGTCTGTAAAAGTGTCCACAGGAGACATGGAGACAGGCTTTTTATTTGTAGACCTTTATATTCTATATTTTTAATTCATGGAGTGTCATATTCGTTTTTTGTAATTTTTAGTTATTTATTCGTCGCTCATTATCATTTATTTTCAACCTTATTATCAATGTATGAACGTATCATTGAGCAGAGGAGACTGTAGATACTGATAAATGTGATTAACACATGAATTATAGTTATAAAACAACTTTTAACACGTTGTTATTGTTCCTAATAATATCGTCTTGTTAGAGTCTGCGGGTTTATTTTAATATTTTATGATCATTATATTAACCATAATAGTCATAGTCAGTCGATAAGTCAGCTTTATTTGTAAACCTCGTCTACAAAAACAGTTACAAATTTGAATTTTTCAAATTTAAAACAAAATACGAGCACAGCAATGAGACCAAAACATCATTCATGGTTAATATTCAATGGAATAGTACAGTATATCAGTGATGTTGTTTATATCAGGCAAAAACAACACACATATAAACTCAGAGCCACGGTCAATAATATAAATATAAACCATTAAATGGATCATTTTAACCTTTAATGACGTCATTATACTTTTACTGTTTTCACTATTATTTATTGACAAATGCACGGTTTAAAGCCGAAGCTAACGTGACGTCGGTATTCGTGACATCAGCTAGCGCACGTCATTAGCGTACTCCCATCATGCCTTTCACTGTTCATGGAGCGCCGAGCAAGTCGATAACTATTTATATTATATTACTGTTAAGATAACTGCATTTTCTTTCTTCTCTGTATTTGTGATTAATGAACATAATCTGATATTTACCTTTTTTCTTTAATCGTTCTTACTTCTTTATAATCTGTTTATCGTTAACCTTTTTTTAAATGTGTTTTTTTTTGTTTTTTTATGACTCTGCAGCGTCTTGATTCTGCCTTTTGTGTAAAGAAGAAGAGAAATAAAAGGACATTGAAGATAATCTGGTGTCACAATGATGTTATTTTAGCGCAGCTGAAAACAGTTTTACTTTCTTTGACGAAAGGACAAAATGATTATTTTGAATAAAAATCATAATTTCTAACATTGTCAATGTTTTGACTTTATTTTCTATCCATTTTGCAACTTTTGATAAATAAAAGTCTGACTTATAATAGAAAAACTTTTGAACGCTAGTAGTGCTGTAAATGTGTGTGTGTATATATGTATGTATGTATATATGTGTGTGTATATATGTATGTATGTATATATGTGCATATATATATATGTATACATATATACATATATATGTGTGTGTATATATATATGTGTATGTATATGTGTATATATGTATGTATATATGTGCATATATATATACACATCTATGTGTGTGTATATATTTATATATCTGTACTGTATGTACAGACAAAAAACGACCACTAGGTGTCAGTGTTTTACAGCTTTTAAAGAAAAGTTTTTTGGGAAAAATAGAGGGAGCGTGTGTGTGTGTGTGTGTGTGTGTGTCAGTCAGGAAGTGTGTGTGAGAGAAAAAGAGGCGTGATTTGTTGTCACACACGCACTCTCTCACACACTCACACACACATGGACTAACTTCTTTACCGCATCTTTTACCGAGTTAACGTACCTGCTCGTGTGCGCGCGCGCGCGGAGCAGAACGGTTTCACATAGAAACAGTTAGCTCGGTCTCGCGCACACACACACACACACACAGGTGAGGAAACCGTCTCTCTGCCTCACACACACACACACACACACACACACTCGGTGTCAGACATGTCGCAGGAGAAGAACACGGACGTCAGTCACGAGCTGCTGGGTGAGTGTAAACACACGTGTAATCTGATTTAAAGCTAAGTTTAAGAGAAAGAAAACTGTAAAAAATGGCGATAAAAGCACCTAAAACCGTGTTTATTGACCGGAAACACCGTGTATTTACACTGTAAGACTAAATGTTGAGGTTAAACTCCTGTTCAGGGATTTGTTTGTGTTTGTTTTTGACTAAAATCACGGTTTTTTTGTTGTTGTTGTTTTTCCCTCCCCCACTTTTTCTTCACCTCAGGTATTTTCATGTCCTGAGGGGAAAAAAAAGAGTGGATTTACCTGAGTGTGTGTGTGTGTGTGCGCGTGTGTGGGAAAGGGGCGTGTCCTGTGAAATTCCTCTGGATTGTGAGATATGATCACCACACACTCTCCGATGACTGAACGTCAGAGAGAGAAAAACTCAAAACAGTTCAATTTAGAGATTTCCTGAACAAACCTGTGGTCTTTGAACGCACCGCTGTTTTTGATTCTTGAGTCAAAACTCGACTTTAAATCATCCAGTCACTCAGTGTGTGAGGATTTAAAGGTTCAGTGTGTGTATTAAAGTACTTTAAAGTGAGTGAGCAGTGGCGGCTCAGTGGTCGGGCCAGTTGTCCGTAACCTGCAGGGTTGTGGGTTCAATTCCTGGCTCTGTTTGTCTGTGAATGTGTAAAACAGTGTGTGATGGACTCACATGCTAAAGTTTAGCAAACACAAACCTGTTTAAAGTGTTTTTATTGGAGACGCAGCAGAGACCTCGTGTCCTCTGTTACTGAACCATGAAAGGACGCTTTGTGTCGTCCACTGATGATGATGATGATGATGATGATGATGACCAATTGACCTTTATTCTGTGTTTCTATCATGGTCCGGTTCAGTTTGTGTTGGGTTAAACACGTTAGTCCGACTAAGACACCTTAGTCGGACTAACGCATCTGGATCGTGTGATTCATAGTCCGATTAAAACAGGTGAATAAATACGTTAGTCCAACTAAGGTCCATCTTAGTCGGACTTACACACCTGGATCGTGTGATCCATAGTCCGATTGAAACGGGTGAATAAATACGTTGTTAGTCTGACTAAGGTCTGTCTTACTCTAACACACCTTGATCATGTGATTCATAGTCTGATTAAAACGGGTGAATAAACACGTTAGTCCAACTAAGGTCTGTCTTAGTCGGACTAACGCACCTGGATCATGTGATCCATAGTCCGATAGAAACAGGTGAATAAACACGTTAGTCCGACTAAGGTGTCTAAGTCGGACTAACGCACCTGGATGGTGTGATTCATAGTCCGATTGAAACAGGTGAATAAACACGTTGTTTTTATTATCGTGTGTGTGTGTGTGTGTTGCAGAGAGCGTGCGGGAGGCCGTGGGTCGCAGGGTGAAGTTGACCCTGAGGCGTAAAGTCCAGCTGGAGGTCAAAGGTGACAAAGTGGAGAACAAGGTTCTGGTGAGTGACAGATGTTTGAGTTCACGTTGGACCTAAAATCACGTACATTTTTACTTTGTTTGAGAAGTTTAAAGTGTTTGTATGTGAGCTGACTGTGCTGTGAGCGCCCCCTGCTGCTGGGACACAGAAGGGAAACAGATTATTCATATATGTTCATGTCTTTATCTTCACTGTGAGACAGACGTTTGTAAACCACACACTCTCCCACACCAAAGTCCATAGAGAAAACCAGTGATTTTAGCTCACAGGGACACAGGAGCTGCTGGTCCTCTGCTGCCTCCTGTGGTCACTTTGTGTCACTGAGTTAAGTCTCAAGTAAATATTTTAAAAGCTGAATTCACTAAAATCAGTCATTGTAAGTTAGTGATGGAGACTAAATTTCTCTATGGACTTTGGTGTGGGAGAGTGAGTGACTTTGGTGTGGAAGAGTGAGTGACTTTGGTGTGGGAGAGTGAGTGACTTTGGTGTGAGAGAGTCATGTTTGCAGGTGTTGGTGGTCCGAGCTTCTCTTCCATATTATAGTGACTTCTGATTTGAACAAAAAAAGACAAGATGACTCATAATCTGGAGACTTTAAAATGGGAGTTAAAGTCAAACCCTCGCCTCAAATAAGCTGAAATATCACTCTGTTACTCAATGAAGTCGTCTTGTGTAAATGTGGTGTGGTTATCTGGGTGTTGCACACACACACACACACACACACACACACACACACACACACACACACACACACACACACACACACACACTAACATCAGGTCCCTGAACGCACCGCGAGAACTTCAGCTTCCACTGAGTTTCCTCACCTTTGACCACATACCACGACTCAGCAGATCCTGTCAGGACACGACTGAGGCAGCTACACACACACACACACACACACACACACAGGAAATACTGCCCCCTGCAGGCCGGCGTGTCTCATGTCAGTCTGAAGACGCCTGAAGCTCGACGTCTCCAGACTTTATGAACAAGGTCTTCTCTCTCCTGAGAGGGAAACGAAGGGGTGAGACGTGACGTGGGTGCTCTCACTCTCTCACTCTTTCACTCTCTCACTCTTTCACTCTCTAACTCTTTCACTCTCTCACTCTTTCACTCTCTCACTCTTTAACTCTCTAACTCTTTCACTCTCTCACTCTTTCACTCTCTAACTCTTTCACTCTCTAACTCTTTCACTCTCTCACTCTTTCACTCTCTCACTCTTTAACTCTCTAACTCTCTCACTATTTCACTCCTTCACTCTTTCATTCTCACTTTCTCACTCTTTCACTCTCTCACTCTTTCAGTCTCTCACTCTCTCACTCTCTTACTCTCTCACTCTCTTACTCTCTTACTCACTCTCTCACTCTCTTACTCTCTCACTCTTTCACTCTCTCACTCTTTCAGTCTCTCACTCTCTCACTCTCTTACTCTCTTACTCTCTTACTCTCTCACTCTCTTACTCTCTCACTCTCACTCTCTGCCAGGACAGACCAACACATGGTCAAAGATGATAAATGTCGTTATCCTGCTCTTCAGAGTCAGAGACGTTTGCCAACTTCTCTTCAAGTGAAAATAGACGAATCTGTCGCGAGGAAACATCTGCTCACGCTCACGTTTACTTCCTTTGAGCGAAACTCTCTTTAAATTCAGTTTGAAATTCACTTTTTGTCTCTCACACCAAAGTCCACTCACTCTCACACACCAAAGTCCACTCACTCTCCCACACCAAAGTCCACGCACTCTCCCACACCAAAGTCCACGCACTCTCCCACACCAAAGTCACTCACTCTCACACACCAAAGTCACTCACTCTCCCACACCAAAGTCCACTCACTCTCCCACACCAAAGTCCACTCACTCTCCCTCACCAAAGTCACTCACTCTCCCACACCAAAGTCACTCACTCTCCCACACCAAAGTCACTTACTCTCCCACACCAAAGTCACTCACTCTCCCACACCAAAGTCACTAACTCTCCCACACCAAAGTCACTCACTCTCCCACACCAAAGTCCACGCACTCTCCCACACCAAAGTCACTCACTCTCACACACCAAAGTCACTCACTCTCCCACACCAAAGTCCACTCACTCTCCCACACCAAAGTCCACTCACTCTCCCACACCAAAGTCCACTCACTCTCCCTCACCAAAGTCACTCACTCTCCCACACCAAAGTCACTCACTCTCCCACACCAAAGTCACTTACTCTCCCACACCAAAGTCACTCACTCTCCCACACCAAAGTCACTAACTCTCCCACACCAAAGTCACTCACTCTCCCACACCAAAGTCACTCACTCTCCCACACCAAAGTCACTCACTCTCCCTCACCAAAGTCACTCACTCTCACACACCAAAGTCACTCACTCTCCCACACCAAAGTCCACTCACTCTCCCACACCAAAGTCACTCACTCTCCCACACCAAAGTCACTCACTCTCCCACACCAAAGTCCATAGAGTAAACCAGTGATTTTAACATCACAGCACACAGGAGTTCACAGGAGTTGTTGATCCACTGCTGCCTCCATCACTAACTTACAATGACTGATTTTGTAAAATTCGGCTTTTCATCTTTGCTCAGATTCACTACAGTGACACAAAGTAACCACACGAGGCAGCAGAGGACCAGCAGCTCCTGTGTCCCTGTGAGCTAAAATCACTGGTTTTCTCTATGGACTTTGGTGTGGGAGAGTGAGTGGCTTACAAACGTCAGTTTCCTGTTGTTAAAGTCTGTCTATCTGTGAAGGTAAAGACGTGATCATGTGACGTAGACGTCGCAGACTTAAACTGACTGAAGCATCCATGGTCTTTTTTCAAGTTTCAGGTTTTTTTCAAGGAAAAAATTCGAAAAAATTCCCAGAAATCAGGCTTATTTTACTTTCTCGTGTGTTTGTGGACTTTATTTCCTTCCTCTCTGAATGATGTGTCTCTGTTTCAGGCTCTAGCTTCACACCGAGCGTACCTGCTAACAGCCCGAGTCCCATCCAAGGTGAGTCGATCCGTGTTCCGTGTTTTCCGCTGCGTCTCCACAGACGTGTCTCTGCTCGTTCCTCTCCTGATTTTCCTTCTGATTCAAATATAAACACAAGCTGTAACATGTTCCTCACACTGAAACTTCACCTCTGCTACAGACTCAAATCAGAAGGTCGTTTTCTTGCAAATATTTTGCCAGGACAAATTTAGATGTTTTGTTTTTAGAATACAAAGTTCTATTGACCAAGATTATTTTTCTTTTTAGGCAAAACAAATAAATAAGACTTGAGACTTTGCACGGTCTGTGGGGAAGACAAACAGAAAGAGAAGGAAAAGTTCAGCCTGGAGGGTAAAAAACAGCCAGGTTTTCTTTTGTTTCTGTTATTTTCAGAAATCTATGAAATAATGGAAAAAACTAACATTTAAAACAGGAAATGAAGTGAAGTAAAAACTCACCTCAGATTAGAACCAACTCAGTGTTTGTCATAAACAAATCAACAAACTCTAAATATCTAATATCACTACTTTATAGTTTATCTAGCTAGTTATCTTATTTGCTAGTTGTCTATCCTGGATGTTGTGTATCTAGCTAGCTATCTTCGTAGCTATGTATCTATCTTGCTAGTTATCTCGTCACATCTCTTATCTAGTTAGCTAGCTAGTTATCCTTCTTGCTATTTATTGTGGTATTTATCCAGCTATATATCTTCTAGATATGTATGTATCTAGCTAGCTACCCAGTTAGCTAACTGGTTATCTTTAAGTTACCTTTGTATCAATTTACCTAGCGATCTAACTAGTTATTTATCTGTCTTTCTAGTTCTCATGGTGTCTATCCAGCTATCTATCTTGCTAGCTATGTATTTATGTAGCTGCCTAGTTAGCTAGCGGGTTATCTCTCTGTTGAGTTATCTTGCTATTTACCTTGGTATCAATTTACCTAGATGTCTAATTAGTTATTTGTTTTGCTGATTATCTTTCTTGCTAGTTATCATGGTATTTAGCTACCCATCTTGCTAGTTATTTATCTATCTTGCTAGTTATTGTGGCATCTCTCTGTCAAGTTATATCTAGCTAGCCAGCTAGTTATATTGGTGTCTTACTTTTCTAAATACCTATCTCCCTGATTATTTTGGTAGCTAGCTATCCTCCTAGCTATTTATCTATCTTGCTAGTTATTGTGGCATCTCCATATCTAGCTGTCCAGTTGGGTATTCTGCTTGCTAGTTACTAACTAACTACCTATCTTCCGGCATAATGTCGTATCTTGCTAGCTATCTTCCTAGCTATTTATCTATCTTGCTAGTTATCGTGGCGCGTCTCTATCTAGATATGTAGTTAGCTAGCTGGTTGTCTTTCTTACAAGTCATCTTGCCAAATATTGTGCTAGTTATATTGGTATCATTTTACTTAGCTGTATTTATTTAGCAGCTTATCTTGGTGTCCATCTATGGACATCGGCAGCTAACTGTTTTGCTAACATTAGCTACAGCAAGCTAATGAAGCTCTTTTGAGAAAATAAATCATTTTTGTTGTTTGTTTTTTGGGGGGTAAAAAGTTTATTTAGAGTCTGAGTCTTTTCTCACGGTGTATTTTGAAACTCTAAAATCAGCTGACCTTTGACCTGTTGATGCTGAGTGGGCAGTGTGTGTGTGTGTGTGTGTGTGTGTGTGTGTGTGTGTGTGTGTGTGTGTGTGTGTGACTTAAACAGAGGGAGGTTTGTTCTTCAGTGTGAACTGTAGCAGAGGGTGAAAAAAAAGACAATGGAGGAATTTAACAGCTGTGTGTGTGTGTCTGTGTGTGTGTGTGTTTCTATGCCCCCCCCCCTCTTCCTCTCTTTCACTGAACTTTTTTCTTATTCATTTCCCTCTCTCTCCTCTCTTTCTCCCACTTTATTCTCTCTCTTCCTGTCATTTTTTCTTTTCCTACTTTCACTTTATTTTTCACTCACAAACTTTCTTTCTTTTCTTCCCCCTCCCCCTTTTCTGTCTCACTTGCTTTCTCTTGGCAGCGACTCGAGACTCCACCGTTATTATTACTGTGTGTGTGTGAGTGTGTGTGTGTGAGTGTGTGTGTGTCTCTGCTCCAGACATTTGCTCTGCAGACTCATGTTTTTTTTCTTTCTTTTTTTTTTAAAGTCTTATTCTGTGGTTTTCATCAGGTCTTTGTAGTCATGAATCTCACACACACACACACACACACACACACACACACACACACACACACACACACACACACAGTGGAATAATTCCTTGGTTTTAGTTAGACAATAACAAATAAAAGAAGCTGAACTCACACAAACACAAGGATTTTTATTATAACCAACAGAATTCAGTAAAAGTCATTGTTTCATCATCTGCGTCTTCATGTTTTTCAGGTTGAACATTCCTTCAGTTACCTGGACGTCCTGGGAATCAGCAGCAATAAGCCCACTCAGGTGAGCACAAACACACACACACACACACACACACACACACACACACACACACACACACACACACACACTCACACACACACAGCAACAACAGGTCAAAGATCAGACTCGGACTCTAAATAAACCTTTTACCCAAAAAAACTGATTTATTTTACAAAAGAGCTTCATTAGCTTGCTGTAGCTAATGTTAGCAAAACAGTTAGACAGATAACTACGTCATAGATAGATGGACACCAAGATAACCAGCTAAATAAATATAGCTAGGTAAAGTGATACCAAGATAACTAACACGATATTTAGCAAGATAGCTTGTAAGAAAGACAACCAGCTAGCTAACTAGATATCTGGATAGAGACGCGCCACAATAACTAGCAAGATAGATAAATAGCTAGGAAGATAGCTAGCTAGATACGATGTTGTTCCAGAAGATTGGTAGTTAGATAGAAAGATAACTAGCAAGCAGAATAACTAGCTGGCTAGCTAGATATAGAGATGCCACAATAACTAGCAAGATATATAAATAGCTAGGATGATAGCTGGCTAGATACCACAATAATCAGGGAGCTAGGTAGCTAGAAAGTAAAAACAAAAAAGAAAGAAGAAGAAGAAAGACAGCACAATCGCTAGCAAGCAAAAATAAGCTAGATATAGCTTGACAGAATGATGCCACAATAACTAGCAAGATAGATGAATAGCTAGCAAGACAGTCAGATATATACCATCATAACTAGAAAATAAAAAAAGATAAATGATGCCATTGATTACAACTGGAATGCACCTAACATCATTGTTATTATGAATATATTAGCTAGTTGCTAATAACCAGTGTTGTTAGCAACTAGCTAGACCAGTGTTTACTGTAATGATAAGTGTGTGTGTGTGTGTGTAGCTGGTGTTAGAGCACGAGCGTGGTCCATGGAGTCTCCGGCTGAGCTCGGTGGAGGAAGTGGACGAGGTCATCGCTCACATCGGCAGCTGTTTGCACCGCATCTGTCCGACAGGTTCACCTGTGTAGGTACCACGCCGTTACCACGGTTACCACTCGCACTCCCCATAAACAAACGTTTATATGGACTCTCTTCTCTCTCTGTAAGGAAGAAAGGTGATAAGGAAGTTAAGTCTGAAGCCTCCAGAGAGGACGACCGTCCTCCAGACGATGTGGGACGATCAGAGCTCCACGGACCTGGGACCCTGCGGTAAATAAACAGAAAAATGCTGTTAATAAATGACTTTATTAAAAAAAATTTAATAAAGTCTACGATATCTAGGTCACATGTTCACATCTTTATCTTCACTGTTAGACAGACTTTAACAACAAGAAACTGAAGTTTGTAAACCACTCACTCTCCCACACCAAAGCCCATAGAGAAAATCAGTGATTTTAGCTCACAGGGACACAGGAGCTGCTGGTCCTCTGCTGCCTCGTGTGGTCACTTTGTGTCACTGAGTTAAGTCTAAATGAAATATTTTAAAAGCTGAATTCACTAAAATCAGTCATTGTAAGTTAGTGATGGAGGCAGCAGTGGATCAACAACTCCTGTGAACTCCTGTGTGCTGTGATGTTAAAATCACTGGTTTACTCTATGGACTTTGGTGTGGGAGAGTGAGTGACTTTGGTGTGGGAGAGTGAGTGGTTTATGAACTCTGTCTCAGAGTGAGATAAAACATGAACATGTTCTTAAGACATTGTAGACTTAATAATAATATAATAATAATAGTTATAATTATAATATTATATTATTCTGTCTCTTATGTAACTGACCTTTGTGTCGCCCATTAAATAAAAGTGACTCTTTGTCTTCAGGAGGCTTCTCTCATCAGTACTGGTGTGTGTGTGATCACCTGGGTCTGCCGTACAGAGAGGAGGTCCAGTGGGTCAGTTCTACTTCCTGTTGTACTATCTCTTCCTCCTCCTCCTCCTCCTCCTCCTCTTCATCTGTCTTTAATAACTCTGACGTCTCATCTGTTCGTCCTCTGCTCATCTGTTTTCTGTTTCTTTCTCTCTGAGCTGCACTTGAACGCACCGTCGTTTAAGTTGTTTCTTCCTCCCCTTGTCCCTCATGTCCTCATGTCCTCTGTCCCATGTGTTGTCTTCTTCATGTCCTCTCAGGACGTGGACACCATCTATCTGACTCAGGACACCAGAGAGCTGAACCTGCAGGACTTCATTCACCTGGAGAACAGGTACGAACAGCAGATCAGTGAGGGTTTGATTTAGCTTTTTTTTAACTTACAATTGTTGTTTTTACTGTTCTTATTTGGTTTTTATCTGTTTGTTACCATTTTCATTTGGTTTTTAACTATTTTAAACTTTTTTTTTACTGTTTTTAACTGTTTCTTTGACTGTTTTTATTTGGGTTTAACTGTTTACTGGTTTTATTTGTTTTTAACTGTATTATTTGGTTTTTAACTGTTTTTTTTTTAAACTTTTTATTTGGTTTTATTTGTTTTTATTAGTGCGTAAAACGGCGTCCATGACGACTGACCGGAAAAAGACGTGTGTAACGTCATATTTACGTGACTCCTGATTGTTAAAATGAGTCTCTAAAGTAACGCTAACATTTAAAAACAGAGGCGCACATACGCAGCACACAGGTACGCTGGTTATTTGTTAGCGCTGCTCTTTTCCTTTAATAAACAGACCGCTCCAGTTCCACTGTAGGCTAACGCTAACGGCGCTAAAAGGAGCTAACGCAGCTAACTGGTAAACGGTGCCTGGATTCCGGTGTCGTGGCACGTAAACGTGACGTCATGCGCGTCTTTTTCGGTCAGTCGTCATGGAAACGTGTCATGCACACATTAACCTATTGCACAGCGCTAGTTTTTATCCGTTTTTAACTGTTTTTACTGTTTTTCTTAAGTTTTTATTTGTTTTTAACTATCTTGACTGTTTTTATTCGGTTTTATCTGTTTTTAACCGTGTTTAACTGCGATCTGTCCTGGCAGAGATTTAGTGGCCATCATCGCAGCTCTGGAGTTGAACCAGTGGTTCACCAAACTGTCCACCAAAGACTACAAACTGGTAACCAACAACCACTACCAGTGTATACATTACAATCAATGTACTGTGTGTATATATACATATATATATATGTGTGTGTGTGTCAGTCCACAGATGTGTGTGAGCAGATCCTCAGGGTTCTGGCTCGGTCCAGTCGACTGGAGGAGCTGGTTCTGGACAACGCTGGACTCAAAAGGTCAGAAAGAATCCAGACTTTATTTCCTCAGTTTGTTTGTTTGTGTGTTGTGTGTTTGTTTGTTTGTTTGTTTGTTTGTTGTGTGTGTGACGAGTCATTTTCTTTTTCCAGTGACTTTGCTCAGAAACTGGCCGTCGCTCTGTCACATAACCCCGCCTCCACGCTGCACACACTCAACCTGAGCAACAACTCACTGGAGGACAAAGGTCAACACACACACACACACACACACACTCAAAACAATCCACTTTACTATCATCATCATCATAATAATCATTTCCTGTTAAACTCTCTGTATATAAATAAAATCCATGGTTTCCTGAGACTCGTGCGCCCTCTGCTGGCCGTGTCGTTGGAGACGCTCAGCTTTGTTTTTCTGGTCATCAGTGAACTTCAGAGACGCGTTCATGTAAACTCCGCCCTCCTCATGACGACTGCCGTCTGATTGGCTGTCCCTCTGTGCAGGTGCAGCTGCTCTGAGCGCTCAGCTCTCTAAACTGCCGATGGGTCTGAAACATCTGAACCTGAGCAGGACGTCCATGTCTCCTAAAGGTGAAGACGCAGGAAAACACATGTCATTGTTGCTTTGTTTGTTTCCAGGTGAATAAACTCTGCTTGTTGTTGTTGTTGCTGCTGCAGGTGTAAACATCCTGTGTCAGTCTCTCTGTGCTAACCCGGCCGTGGCCTCCACCCTCACTCACCTGGACTTGTCAGGGAACTCTCTGCGAGGAGACGACCTGCAGGTAAACAACGTCTGACAGAGGCTTCATCTCACCTTCATCTTAGCTTCATCTCACCTTCATCTTCATCTCACCTTCATCTCAGCTTCACCTCAGATCTGCTCTGTTTGTTCTCAGCTGTTTTTGTCTTGTTTTCACAGAATCTTCACAACTTCCTGAGTCACTCCAACAGTCTGGAGACTCTGGACCTGTCCAACAGTGACTGTTCACTGGAGCCGGTAAACTAACACAAACATGAGTCTTATTATTGTGATGTTTGGAAAATAATAAACCTACCTTACCTTCTTACCTAACATAACTTTCCTTCTTACCTACCTAACCACCTTACCTTTCCTACGTGAGGCTTGTTGATGTCCATTCCTTCAAAGTAAAGGTGATAAATAAATAAGTCTCAGATCATTAAGAGCTTAAAAAAATAATAATTAAAAAAAAAAGTCTTAAAATTGATTTTTAAATTAACAGGAAGTGATTTTAAAATCTGTAATTTTAACATGAATTCAATCTTTCATTTTTATTTAGTTAGAGTTAGAAAACTGATTGTGTGTGTGTGTGTGTGTGTTTGTGTTGACTGCAGGTGTGTGCGTCTCTGCTTCGAGGATCTCTGAAGTGTCTCTCCGTCCTCAACATGTCAAAGTGTGTCTTCTCTCACAGGTGAGAGCGTCAAACACTCACGTAAAGTAAACACAACGTAAAAACACCATCCTCTCAGAGGGGGGCGGTCCCTCTCAGAGGAGGCGGTCTCTCTCAGAGGGGGGCGGTCCCTCTCAGAGGGGGGCGGTCCCTCTCAGAGGGGGGCGGTCCCTCTCAGAGGAGACGGTCCCTCTCAGAGGGGGGCGGTCCCTCTCAGAGGAGGGCGGTCCCTCTCAGAGGGGGGCGGTCCCTCTCAGAGGGGGGCGGTCCCTCTCAGAGGAGGCGGTCCCTCTCAGAGGGGGGCGGTCCCTCTCAGAGGAGGCGATCCCTCTCGGTTGGGGGCGGTCCCTCTCAGAGGAGGCGGTCCCTCGATGTTCCTGCAACGCTAACATTCATCGTGTTCTGTTTTCACCGTGTCTTTTTGTCACGTTTCTTATGTTTGTACGAAGACGACAGACACAGTAACGTCGTACAGTTGATCGCAGACTGTGTTGACATGAACGTCTCTGCTCACACTCACACAGGAAGTGCAAAGAAATCCCCGCCTCCTTTAAGCAGTTCTTCAGCTCTGCTCAGGCCCTGAGCTCCGTCAGTCTGTCAGGCACCAAACTTCCTCTGGAGGCGCTCAAGTAAGAAAACATCACTTTGACCTCAGAGTTCATGTTTTCACTGGCACCCTTATAGTTTCCCGCCAAAAGTCCTGATCCAGAACCAGATCCTGGATGTCGTTTTCATGCCTCTCTTTGTTGACGATGTTCTGATTTCAGGGTTCATCCATTCATCTGAAGATGAGCTCTCAAGAACATCTCAAGATAACTGCTTCCAATTTGGTGCAAACGTTCACGTGGACACGAAGATTTATTTTCCCAAAAGAGCTTCATTAGCATGCTGTAGCTAATAGTGAGACCTATAACTACATCATAGATGGACACGAAGATAACCAGCTAAATAAATATAGGTTAAGTGATACCAAGATAACTAGCACAGTATTTGGCAAGATAACTTGTAAGAAAGACAACCAGCTAGCTAACTAGATATCTGGATAGAGACATGCCAGATAGATATAGCTAGCTATAAGCTAGGTAGTTAGATAGAAAGACACCACAATAACTAGCAAGCAGAATAACTAGCTCGGCTAGCTAGATATAGCTTGACAGAGAGATGCCACAATAACTAGCAAGATAGATAAATAGCTAGCAAGACAGGTAGCTAGATAGATACCTTGATGACTAGCAAATAACTAGTTAGATCGGGAGGTAAATTGATGCCAAGATAAATCAGATTTTCAACTTGCTTATTACGACTTCTGATCTCAACTGGAACGCCGCCAAATGTTATCATTATGAATATATTAGCTAGTTGCTAAGTTCAGACCAGTGTTTACTGTAATGATAACTGTGTGTTCTTTCTCTTGCAGGTCCTTGTTGTTGGGCCTCGGCTGTAACCCTAACCTCAGTGAGGTGTCTCTGGATATCAGCTGCTGTGAGGTAAAAACACACAGATCACAATGTATTCTCCGTGTATCCAGAGACAGACGTGGACTCATGGTTTGTCCGTCTGTTCTGAAGCTCCGTTCAGCAGGTTCTCAGATCCTGGAAGGCTGCATCGCTGAGATACCCAACATCTCCAGTTTGGACATTTCTGACAACGGTGAGGAGGACACTTTAAAAACATGCACGATGACGCAGCTCTGAGTCAAACCGTGTCTCATTTGTCCCGCGTGTTGTCTCAGGTCTGGACATGGATCTGACCACTCTGCTGGTCTGGCTGTCCAAGAACCGCTCCATCAGACACCTGTCGCTGGGCAAGAACTTCAACAACATCAAGTCCAAGTGGGTGAAAGCTCTTCTGTTCTGTGAAGTTCTTTCATGTTTCCGTGGGTTTTTACAGTGGTTCTTGTCCTCGTGTCCCTGCAGGAACGTGGCCTCAGTCCTGGACAACCTGGTCCACATGATTCAAGAGGAGGAGTCAGTGAGTGAAACTAATCCAACTTCATTTTCCTTCATTTCGTTTCCTCAAACGCGTTCCCTGAGCTTCTGGTTTGTTCCTCTGCAGCCGCTGACGTCGCTGTCTCTGGCCGACTCCAAGCTGAAGGCCGACCTGTCCATCGTCCTCAGCGCCGTGGGCAGCAACGCGTCTCTGACCAAAGTGGACATCAGTGGAAACGCCATGGGAGACATGGGAGCTAAGATGCTCGCCAAAGCTCTGCAGATCAACACCAAACTCAGGTGAGAAGCAGCAAACGGGCAGAGTGAGCGGTTTGTAGACAAAGACGTGAACATGTCCTCGTCTGTGTCTCTGCAGGACAATAGTGTGGGACAGAAACAACGTCAGTCCTCAGGGTCTTCAGGACGTCGCTGCTGCTCTGGAGAAGTGAGTCACAAACGACGTCTTAGAGCGAGATCTTCTGTCTTTAAAGGAGTAAAAAAAACCATCAGAATTCTCTGTTCATCAGAAACTTCACCATTCGATTTATGCCGATTCCCATCGTGGACGCAGCTCAGGCTCTGAAGGCTAATCCTGAGAAGACTGAGGACGCTTTACTAAAGGTGTGTGTGTGTGCGTGTGTGCGTGCGTGCGTGCGTGCGTGTCTGTGTGTGTGTGTGTGTGTGAGAGTCTGTGTGTCTGTGTGAGTGTGTGAGAGTCTGTGTGTCTGTGTGAGTGTGTGTGTGTGTGAGAGGCCCTGAAGGCCAATCCTGAGAAGACTGAGGACGCTTTACTAAAGGTGTGTGTGTCTGTGTGAGTCTGTGTGTGTGTGTGTGTGTCTGTGTGTGTGTGATTGTGTGTGTCTGTGTGAGTGTGTGAGAGGCTCTGAAGGCCAATCCTGAGAAGACTGAGGACGCCTTATTGTGTGTGTGTGAGTGTGTGAGAGGCTCTGAGAGCTAACCCTGAGAAGACAGAGGACGCTTTACTGTACTGTACTGTAGTTCAGATGTTGTGTTGTGTTGACATGTGTGTGTGTGTCTTGTTCTTCAGATGGAGCAGTATCTGCTGAGGAACCATGAGACTCGTAGGTACCTTCAGGAACAGGCCTACAGGCTGCAGCAGGGCATCGTCACCACCACCACGCAGCAGATGATGGACATGATGTGCGTGAAGGTTCAGGATCACCTGAACTCCCTGAGGTTCACAGAGACCAGCGCCGTCCAGGAGGACGTCAAGGCGGCCGAGAACCTCATGAAGGACGCCAGGAACTCCAAGACGGTGAGAGGACACGAGCCTCAGGAGACATTCAGAGACCATCAAAGTCCCATCTGAGGTCCTAAGTTTCTCCCTCTCTCTCTTTATCTCACTCGTCCCTGTAGCTCCTCCCTAACCTGTACCACCCGAGGAGTGGGGGGGGCAGGGGGACATGTGTTGGAGCGATCCAGGACAAACTGGAGTCCATGGCGGGGGAAGTGGCGAGCGTGATGGACGAGCAGCTGCAGGTACAGAGCTGATGAAATGACTCTCACCTCGTTATGTGACCTTGTGTACTTGACTCCTCCCCCTTCCTCCGCAGACAATGTTGGCGTCCATGGTGGACGCCGCCGAGGGTCTGTGTCCTCACGTGATGACGAGGAGCAGCCTTCGTCAGGAGCTGATGAAAGCCGGGGCCGGGAGGATGACCATCCCCCGCAGCTTCATCACCACAACGCTGCTGCAGCAATCAGGAGTGGACATCATCAACAAGCTCAGGTCTGTGCACGGGTTAGTTATCAGGTTACTGAAGGGTAACCTTTGTCATGGGTTAGTTACCAGGTTACTGAAGGGTAACCTTTGTCATGGGTTAGTTATTGTATCCATTTCACCAGAGAAGGTAAAGATAATTTCCGACTTCCCAACTTCTGCGATCTGGACATTCTCGGAACAGCCCTGGACTTACTTAGATTACCCTGGATGTCCACTGACCTAGTTACCCTGGATGTCCCCTGACCTAGTTAGCCTGGATGTCCCCTGACCTAGTTACCCTTCATGTACCTAGTTAACCTGGATGTCCCCTGACCTAGTTACCCTGTATGTCCCTTGACCTAGTTACCCTGGATGTCCCCTGACCTAGTTAGCCTGGATGACCCCTGACCTAGTTAGCCTGGATGTCCCCTGACCTAGTTAGCCTGGATGTCCCCTGACCTAGTTAGCCTGGATGTTCCCTGACCTAGTTACCCTGGATGTCCCCTGACCTAGTTACCCTTCATGTACCTAGTTAACCTGGATGTCCCATGACCGAGTTACCCTGGATGTCCCTTGACCTAGTTACCCTGGATGTCCCCTGACCTAGTTACCCTGGATGTCCCCTGACCTAGTTACCCTTCATGTACCTAGTTAACCTGGATGTCCCTTGACCTAGTTACCCTGGATGTCCCCTGACCTAGTTAACCTGGATGTCCCCTGACCCAGTTACCCTTCATGTACCTAGTTAACCTGGATGTCCCTTGACCTAGTTACCCTGGATGTCCCCTGACCTAGTTACCCTGGATGTCCCTTGACCTAGTTAACCTGGATGTCCCTTGACCTAGTTACCCTGGATGTCCCTTGACCTAGTTACCCTGGATGTCCCTTGACCTAGTTACCCTGGATGTATGTCTTCTGACCTAGTTAACTTGGATGGTTAACCTGCGCTCTTGATTTATCCGGCTGTACCTGGATTTGCCCTGACATGAGGCACCTGGACATACCTGGATGTACTCTGACAAGAGCTGCAACTAACGATTATTTTCGTAATCGATTAATCTGTCGATTATTTTCTCGATTAATCGATGAATCGTTTGGTTCATAAAATGTCAGAAAATGTAGTTAAAAATAGTTTAGACATTATTAATCCCTAAACGGATTATGTTGCACTACATTGACGTAGAAACAACTGAAAATACCACCCAACCGACCCAGCTCCCTCACCCACATAAACCTCACCCGACGCCGCCATGTTGAAGAGCGAGTTCCTAGTAGTGCCCGGATCTCTTTCCTCATATTCACGGGATAAAACAGCCAAACTTCACATATGACCTCTGACTTGTACACAGCATCTCTGTGAAAAAAAACGTTGATCAGTGTTTGTCAGAGCTGGAAATGATGATATTCTCGAAAGTCTTGTTTTGTCCACAAACCAAAATGATTCAGTTTTAATGATTTCTTTGTTTATGTGGAGCAAAGAAACCAAGAAAATATTCACATTTAAGAAGCTAAAACAATCAGAAATCTGGTTTTAATCATGAAAAAAGCTTCAAACCGATTATCGATTATCAAAATAGTTGGCGATTAATTTAGTAATCGATTAATAATCGATTCATCGATTAATCGGTTCAGCTCTAACTCTGACAGACCTGGACTAACCTGATCTTACCCTGACTTGGTTTACATGGATGAGCTCTATTTGTTTCCCACATTAAAATCCCATGAAGACCCCTCTGCTGGTTCTAGAGGGACAAAGATTCTTGATTCTTTGTCAGGACCAAAGCTCAGGTTTGGACGACCTGATCTTCAGCCTGATGGCCCTGGTCGTAGAGACGGTGTTGATGAAACCTTTGAAACTTGAAGACATTGCTTATTGTGTGTTTTTGTTGTCGTGTCTTTGCTCCACAGTGAAGTGAAGCTCAGCATGGCGTCTTGTCTGTCAGATCGCATCGTAGATGAGATCCTGGAGTCTCTGTCCAGGTCGCAGCACACTCTGGTCAGTTTGTCCTCTCTCTCTCTGTTTTCCCGTCTGTCCTCCTGTCCACTCATCACCTGTCCTCTGTCCGTCTTCCAAGGCCGACCACCTGATCAGGAAGGATCGGCCTCTGGTGCATCGCGAGCTTCCGATGGAGACGGAGGTCCTGGACGAGATGGTTCTGAAGCCGGAGAACCACGACCTGGAGCGGAAACATGGCCTGGAGGACATGGACACCTGTATGGTAGGACAGGAGGACAGGATGAGGAGCTGTTAGCTTGACAGTGTGCTAGCTTAAAATACTGAAAACATGTACTTGTCAAACTTCAGATGACTCCTAAATCCAAGAGGAAGAGTATTCTGGTGAGGATGCTCCGCCCAGTCTCTGTGGCGTTTGGTGAGTGACACTTTAACACTTCCTGGTTTCAGTTTAGTCAAGAGTTTACTTCAAGAACTCTTGAAAGGGAAGTTCTTCAGCGGTTCATTGGACTCAAAGAGGAACTGGTTAAAGATTGAGGTCACTTTAGTCTGACTTTTGACCTTTGACCTTTGACCTTTCTTCAGATCAGAGTTGGTTTATATTCCAGATGACAACAAATGTAAAAAACTAGGGCTGTCAAAATTAACGCGTTAACGCAGGATGATTAATTTGTGGAATTGTCGCGTTCATTTTTTCCGCTTTAACGCACTTATATCGCGCTAAAACGAAGCTGAAGGAAAATGAAGAGGAAGAAAAAGAAGAGGATGAAGAAAAAAGAAAGAAAGACACACAGTTGTAAGTGGAGTTATTGGCGCAGATAATGATATAATCAGAACATGAACAGTCACTGTCTAACTAACGGGGACACAGACAGCAGCTAACGTTAACTAGTTGACGCAGTGCTTCAAAGTGTTGATGAGGAATTTGTGGGTTTAGTAAGAAAACTATTTAACTTCTATACTTTATATTTTGTTTATAATGTTATTTACAGTGTTTTATTTTTTCTATTTATTTATATTGTCTTATAATCTGGGTTCTTTACAATGTAATGTCTAAGTTTGTATTGTTTTTTTACAGTATTTTATTGTTCTTTACATTTATATTCTCACATACTTTATTTATTTCTCCGTTCCTACAACAATATAAAGAGAAAATTTGAATTTTTCTGGCATATTTACGAATGGTAATTAATCGTGATTAATCGTGATTAATCGTGATTAATCGTGATTAATCCACAGCTAATCTGTGATTAATCTGATTAAAAATGTTAACCCTTTAACAGCCCTAGTAAAAACCTTGCGTCGGTCTTTCTTGGACTTTTCTCTTCGTCACAGAGATGGAGTTTGACCTGGACAAAGCTCTGGAGGAGGTTCCCATCCACTTGGAGGATCCGCCCCCTCCTCCTCCCCCGCTCTCACCCTTACCTGACAGGATGTCGGCCTACTACGGCGGCGACCTCCCGCCGCCGCCGCCGCCGCCCGCCGCACTGGACGCTAAGTCGCTCTTTGCTGAGCTGCCGCCCGTCGAGCTGAAGACGCTGGAGCATCGAACCAAACTGAGGCCGAAACCAAAGAAGAGAACTAAACCCAGCCGAGCGCCGGTGAGCGACACACACTTGTTAGCTATGACGATGACGATGATGATGATGATGATGTCTAATCATGATTTGTTGTCATTTTTCCAGCGCAAAGCAGCCGTCGCTGCGTCGCCGCAGGAGGCGGAGCAACAGAATCTGGACGAGGGTCTGGAAGAGTTTTTCTGCAAGAAAGTCATCAAACTCGGCTTCAGGTCAGAGACCAGTTGTGATATTGTTTCCCTCAAACACAGTTCTGTGCGTCATCAGCGTAGAAAAGTGTCTTCTTCATCTTTTTTTCCGTCAGGCTTCCGTCCGTCAAAGCTCCGCCCACAAACGCGCAGGAAACGTCGGATAAGAAACGCGAGTCCAGAAAGAGCGGCTTCTTCAACCTCATCAAATCGCGGACTTCTCGCTCTGAGAAGAGTCACGGCGCCGCCGCCGCCATCGCTCCGCCCACCGCGTCCCCGTCCACCGTGACCCCGCCCGCCGATGCGGCGCCGCCCGTGTCTGTTAGCCCCGCGACCGAGGAGACGCCGCCGCCGCCGCCGCCGCCCGTGAAAACCACGACGACCGAGCCGGAGCCTCTTCAGGAGTCAAACCACCACTCTGACGCAGAGACGGAGGCGTGTCCACATGTCGCCGCCGCCGCCGCCGCCGAGGAGAAGGAGGAGGACGAGGAGACGGAAAACCCGGAGAAGAAGGAACATCCTCACGTTCCTCGGCATATTGGAATCCCCGTGATGGGAATGGATCTGCTGGCTGAGATGAAGGCCAGACAAGAGAAGATGGCCTTGAAGAAGGTGGGGGCGGAGTCAGTGCTGTCAAACACGCTCACACAGCTGCTGCTGCTGCTGCTGCTGCTGCTGCTGCTGCTGCTGCTGCTGCTGCTGCTGCTGCTGCTGCTGCTGCTGCTGCTGCTGCTGCTGCGGCTAACGCTAAAGCTAAATACTTTCACAGTAAAATGAGATAAACATCTTCACTGTCTCTGTTTTCAGTCTGAGGCGTCTTCACTGGACAAAGTGGACGAGGACAAAGGTGAGAGTCTGTGGACAAGAGGAGGGACAAAAGTGTCCTCAATATTTTTATTCAAAATGAAAGAATCGTCTCCTCATGTGTCTTGTGTCCTCATGTCTCCTCATGTCTCCTCTTGTGTCCTCATGTCTCCTCTTGTGTCCTCTTGTTTCCTCATGTCTCCTCTTGTGTCCTCATGTCTCCTCTTATGTCCTCATGTCTCCTCTTGTGTCCTCATGTCTCCTCTTGTGTCCTCATGTCTCCTCTTGTGTCCTCTTGTTTCCTCATGTCTCCTCTTGTGTCCTCATGTCTCCTCTTATGTCCTCATGTCTCCTCTTGTGTCCTCATGTCTCCTCTTGTGTCCTCTTGTTTCCTCATGTCTCCTCTTGTGTCCTCATGTCTCCTCTTATGTCCTCATGTCTCCTCTTGTGTCCTCATGTCTCCTCTTGTGTCCTCATGTCTCCTCTTGTGTCCTCTTGTTTCCTCATGTCTCCTCTTGTGTCCTCATGTCTCCTCTTATGTCCTCATGTCTCCTCTTGTGTCCTCATGTCTCCTCTTATGTCCTCATGTCTCCTCTTGTGTCCTCATGTCTCCTCTTATGTCCTCATGTCTCCTCTTGTGTCCTCATGTCTCCTCTTGTGTCCTCTTGTTTCCTCATGTCTCCTCTTGTGTCCTCATGTCTCCTCTTATGTCCTCATGTCTCCTCTTGTCTCCTCTTGTGTCCTCTTGTGTCCTCATGTCTCCTCTTGTTTCCTCATGTCTCCTCTTGTGTCCTCATGTCTCCTCTTATGTCCTCATGTCTCCTCTTGTGTCCTCATGTCTCCTCTTGTGTCCTCATGTCTCCTCATGTCTCCTCTTGTTTCCTCATGTCTCCTCTTATGTCCTCATGTCTCCTCTTGTGTCCTCATGTCTCCTCATGTCTCCTCTTGTGTCCTCATGTCTCCTCATGTCTCCTCTTATGTCCTCATGTCTCCGCTTGTTTCCTCATGTCTCCTCTTGTGTCCTCATGTCTCCTCGTGTCCTCTTGTGTCCACTTGTTTCCTCATGTCTCCTCTTGTGTCCTCATGTCTCCTCGTGTCCTCTTGTGTCCACTTGTTTCCTCATGTCTCCTCTTGTGTCCTCATGTCTCCTCTTATGTCCTCATGTCTACTCTTGTGTCCACGTGTCTCCTCTTGTTTCCTCATGTGTCTTGTCTCCTTGTTTCCTCTTGTCTCCTCTTGTGTCCTCATGTCTCCTCTTATGTCCTCATGTTTCCTCTTGTGTCCTCATGTCTCCTCTTGTGTCCTCATGTCTCCTCGTGTCCTCTTGTGTCCACTTGTTTTCTCATGTTTCCTCTTGTGTCCTCATGTCTCCTCTTGTGTCCTCATGTCTCCTCATGTCTCCTCTTGTGTCCTCATGTCTCCTCATGTCTCCTCTTATGTCCTCATGTCTCCTCTTGTGTCCTCATGTCTCCTCTTATGTCCTCATGTCTCCTCTTGTGTCCTCATGTCTCCTCTTATGTCCTCATGTCTCCTCTTGTGTCCTCATGTCTCCTCTTATGTCCTCATGTCTCCTCTTGTGTCCTCTTGTTTCCTCATGTGTCTTGTCTCCTTGTGTCCTCATGTCTCCTCTTGTCCTCATGCAGAATTGCCATGTTGTCATTATTGTTTATCATGTATTTTATCGTGTATTTTATTGTGTATTTTATCGTGTATTTGATGTTTTTCCAGGAGAGACGCTGGACTCACCTTCGTCGTCCGTCCCCACAGAAGACGACGATGAGTCCAGACCGGAGCCGACGCCCAGGTCCAAACCTCCGGCCGTCGTCCCGAGGACGCCTCTGTCTCCGTCCACTAAAGTCCCGCTGACCTCTGACCTCACCAGTCCTAGGCTAAGCTCCTCCTACAGTCCTGGTGCGGACGACAGGAAACTTTAGAAAATATTCATTATTTTTAACAATCTTATTAATTTTTTTAAAGAATTTTCACACATTTTCTGTCTTTATTTTGTTTTTGTTTTTTTTACAGAAGACTCTGTTGAGTTTCCTGTCATCAGCTCCGCTGCCAAAGTTCCACTTCCTGCCCCTCGCCTGAAGAGGGCGCCATCGGAGCAGGAGCCAGAGGACAACAGCAGCGTCCCTGTGTCTCCAGAGGACGGTCAGTGTCTGTGAGACAGAAAAACTGATTAAAATAACAATTTAAACAGAAAAAGACATCACAGAATAAAAAGAAATAGAGATTATTTTCAACATCAATGAATTGATGAGTTGTAGGAAATGATTCAGTTTGAATGATTTCTTTGTTTCATGAAGAAAAGAAATCAGAAAATATTCACATTTAAGAAGCTGAGAAATCACAAAACAGAGCAGATGTTTAATGAGACGTTTGCAGACGTTTGTGTGGGTTTGACTGTAAATAATGTGATGTTTGTCTTCTGTGTAATTAAGAGACGACAAGACAACGTCTGTATATTTAACTCAATGTTACAGAAATCACACTTTAACAGGAAACTGAAGTTAGTAAACCACTCACTCTCCCACACCAAAGTCACTCACTCTCCCACACCAAAGTCACTCACTCTCCCACACCAAAGTCACTCACTCTCCCACACTAAAGTCACTCACTCTCCCACACCAAAGTCACTCACTCTCCTACACCAAAGTCACTCACTCTCCCACACCAAAGTCACTCACTCTCCCACACCAAAGTCACTCACTCTCCCACACCAAAGTCACTCACTCTCTCACACCAAAGTCACTCACTCACTCTCCCACACCAAAGTCACTCACTCACTCTCCCACACCAAAGTCACTCACTCTCTCACACCAAAGTCACTCACTCTCCCACACCAAAGTCACTTACTCTTACACACCAAAGTCACTCACTCTCACACACCAAAGTCACTCACTCTCCCACACCAAAGTCACTCACTCTCCCACACCAAAGTCACTCACTCTCCCACACCAAAGTCCATAGAGTAAACCAGTGATTTTAACATCACAGCACACAGGAGTTCACAGGAGTTGTTGATCCACTGCTGCCTCCAATTTAGACTTAACTCAGTGACACAAAGTGACCACACGAGGCAGCAGAGGACCAGCAGCTCCCGTGTTCCTGTGAGCTAAAATCACTGGTTTTCTCTATGGGCTTTGGTGTGGGAGAGTGAGTGGTTTGTCTCACAGTGAAGACTCACTTCATCCCTTCATCATTTCATCACTTTAACGTTTGTGTCTTCAGAGGAATGTCCCGGTGAAGACGTCGGGGACGCGTTTGAATCGCTCGCCTCAGAGAACGAGGTGGGCGGAGTCAGCAGACAGTGGTCGTCTCTGAGGAGTTCAGCCACTCCTCCTGCTGCCAGAGAGGGCGACAGAGAGCG
Source organism: Microchirus variegatus (assembly GCF_963457635.1). Lineage (NCBI taxonomy): Eukaryota > Metazoa > Chordata > Actinopteri > Pleuronectiformes > Soleidae > Microchirus > Microchirus variegatus. The sequence goes on along the minus strand of NC_139814.1, from coordinate 27,774,560 downwards.
AGCCAAGTCACTTCCTGCTTACGGTGGGACGACTGTACATGAACACATGATGAACACATGATGAACACATGAACGCATAATGAACACATGAACACATGATGAACACATGAACGCATGATGAACATTTGATGAACACATGAACGCATGATGAACACATGAACACATGATGAACACATGACCGCATGATGAACACATGATGAACACATGACCGCATGATGAACACATGAACACATGAAGAACACATGAACGCATGATGAACACATGAACGCATAATGAACACATGAACGCATGATGAACACATAATGAACACATGACCGCATAATGAACGCGTGATGAACACATAATGAACACATGACCGCATAATGAACGCGTGATGAACACATGAACGCATGATGAACACATTAACACATGATGAACACATAAACGCATGATGAACACATGAACATGTGATGAACACATTAACACATGATGAACGTATGATGAAAACATGAACACATGACAAACGCGTTATGAACACATGATGATGATGTTTCTTCTTCTTCTCTCTGTAGCGACGCCGCCGTCGCTCGCTGACTCTGACCTCAGTCCGGTCGAGGACGAGATTCAAACTCCAGCCGCCGACGTGACGTCAGACAGGAAGTCAGAGGATGAGTCAGACAGGAAGTCAGAGGATGAGTCAGACAGGAAGTCAGAGGACGAGTCAGACAGGAAGTCAGAGGACGACGTCCCCTCAGCAGACGTCCAGGCTCAGAGACACTGAGAGACGACGCTGCAGAGTTAGCTTGATCACAGAGACAGAGATGTTTCCACCTTAAAAACACCAAGAACTCATTTTTACGATGATTTGAACGTCGGTTAAAATCGGTAACGTCGTATCTCGTTAGCGTACACGAGTGATTGAGCAAAAATCGGACAATGAATTTGATGATAATAATAATAACATCAGCATCAGCTAACGTTCACGAACACGGGAACGTTTTTACAAAAAAAAATTGTGGGAGGAGCCAAAGGTGTCACTCAACCAATGAGAATATTTTTTACTTTTTTTAAATTTTATCTTTGAAAAAACAGCCAACTGTCAATCAAACTGCTGCACTTACTGTGTGTGTGTGTGTGTATACAGCGCTAACATTAGCTTTAAATGGGTTTAATCACAGTTGAATGGGGTTTATATATATTTTATATATATTTTGTTGGTGATGGATTTTATTTTTCATTTGATCTTTTTGGAGAAAACAAATACAGTTGTTATTGTTTATATGTGGGCGGAGCAACACACACGTTTTTATGTTTATATCAATAAATACACTCTTTAAAAATAAAATATATATATATATTTCTGGGAAATTGCTTTGTTTTTTTTGCCTAAAATGAAAAAATGATCATATTTGAATAAAGTTTGTAATAAAGTAGAGAATCTGAACTTCACTGTAAAACTAGGCTTTTTTCTTACAGAGCTGTTTTTTACAGTGTACTCTGTTCGTCCTCTCTCTCTCTCTCTTTCTCTCTCTCTTCGTATAAAAGCTGCTCGTTTTATTTTGAAGGCTCATTTCTCCGGTGTCTCTCGCCCGTCCTCGTCCTCTGGTCTTCAGCACCATGGACAGCTCCGCGGACAAACTGGACGCTGCAGCGTTTTTAGTCGTTTGGCAACACTTTGACGCAGACGGTGAGAAACAAAAACCTCTTTTATTTCTGCTTTTGTTTCTTCTTTAATTTAATTATTTGTCGATTTAAACGTGTATTTTTTTATGATTCAGTCTTTGTTTGTTTGTTCAGATCTCGGCTTCATCGACGACAAACACTTGGACGAATTCTTTCGCCGAACGTTGGAAAAAACTGGGACGAAGGTGAAACTTCTGTTAAATCTGTTCATTTTAAAACTGAGTGCAGCCACAAGGTGGCAGTACAGAGCTGATTAAGAGAGAACCACAGGGGGGCGCTACCACCTGAGAATGAACACAGGTCAGATTTAATTATTATATTTATTATTATTATATAAATAAATAAGACGTAGTTTAAAAAACTAATTTAAATAATGACAATCAGTTCATTTGTTGTTAGAACAAGAACGAGCTAGGTGAACAGCATGCTAACTGCTAGTCAGAGACGAGGTTAAGTGGCTAGCAAGATAACTAGCATACTCACCTTTATATCCAAACAAGAACAAGCTATCTGAGGAATAAGGCTAAAGAATGTTACGCTAACCCTGTCACTCCGACATTCCAAGCTCAAATCCGACTCCCCTGAGTAAAACTGGAATTAACTGTTGTTTTGTCTGGTTAGCATAGCATCGTCACTGTTTATCAAAGCAAGACCAAGTTAGCTGGACAACAAGTTAACTGGTAATCAGAGAGTGGATTGTGTGGCTGCTTAGCTAGTTAGCATACTCACATTTTTTTATCCAAACCAGAACAAGCTAGCTGGACAATAAGCTAATTGTCAGTTGGCGCGTGTTTCATTTGTCTCTGAGGTCAAAGCACACTCAAGTTATCGATGTTAGCATTATAGCTCACTTAGCTAATCTAGCCCACTTCATAAACATGTTATGTAACGTTTCATACATCAAAAGTAAGTTTTTAAACTTAAAGATTTTAAAGTGAAAAAGTGTTTTGTTTTCAGAGAGACGAGATCAGCGAGGACCAAATCGGACGACTCAGAGCAAAGATCTCGTCCAGTTACGACCGCGCGGCCGACGGGCGTCTGCAGATACACGAGGTAAAGAGCACGCTGCCCCCTACAGGCCGCCGCCACACGCAGCACGAACCTCACTTTGTCTTTTTATTACCGTGTGTTTGCAGCTCGCCGCCGCGATGCTGCCGGAGGACGAGAACTTCCTGCTGCTGTTCCGCAGAGAAACGCCGCTGGACGACAGCGTGGAGTTCATGAGGGTGAGGTCAAAGGTCAAAGGTCAACGGGGCATCACTGAGGACAAATACTGAGGGTTACAGTCAACAAACGTCCAAGTGTGGACACAGGAAACCGCTCACTCTCCCACACCAAAGTCACTCACTCTCCCACACCAAAGTCACTCACTCTCTCACACCAAAGTCACTCACTCTCCCACACCAAAGTCACTCACTCTCCCACACCAAAGTCACTCACTCTCCCACACCAAAGTCACTCACTCTCCCACACCAAAGTCACTCACTCTCCCACACCAAAGTCACTCACTCTCCCACACCAAAGTCACTCACTCTCTCACACCAAAGTCACTCACTCTCCCACACCAAAGTCACTCACTCTCCCACACCAAAGTCACTCACTCTCCCACACCAAAGTCATTCACTCTCCCACACCAAAGTCACTCACTCTCCCACACCAAAGTCACTCACTCTCCCACACCAAAGTCACTCACTCTCTCACACCAAAGTCACCCACTCTCCCACACCAAAGTCCATAGAGTAAACCAGTGATTTTAACATCACAGCACACAGGAGTTCACAGGAGTTGTTGATCCACTGCTGCCTCCATCACTAACTTACAATGACTGATTTTAGTGAATTCAGCTTTTAAAATATTTACTTTAGACTTAACTCAGTGACACAAAGTGACCACACGAGGCAGCAGAGGACCAGCAGCTCCTGTGTCCCTGTGAGCTAAAATCACTGGTTTTCTCTATGAGGTTTGATGTGGCGTCGTCATCGATCCCTTTTTTATCTTTTAAGGAGAAAATCAAAACATTATAATTTGATGAAGATGATGTTTCTTCATTAATTTGATGATGATGATGATGATGATGATGATGATAATTGTGTGAGCAGATCTGGAGAAACTACGACAGCGACAGCAGCGGCTTCATCTCGTCCGTCGAGCTCCAGGTGACGACTTAACGTAAAATAAACTCTTTCGATCGACGAGACGTTAGAGGTCAAAGGTCACCGTCATTCTGGTGTTTTGTCCCTCCAGAGCTTCCTTCGCGACCTGTTCCTGCAGCACAGGAAGTCCGTCGCCGCTGAGCAGCTGCAGGACTACACGGAAACCATGGTAACGGACGACCACAGTGTGCAGGTGATGGTGGGCGGAGCTTAGTCTCTGGGTCATAACTCTTTGTTTGTTTGGCTGCAGATGAAGATGTTTGATAAGAACAGAGACGGACGACTGGACCTGAACGACTTGGCCAGGTAACATGTGACCTCCACCACCTGATCACACCTGATCTGTGACTCTAAACAAATCCCTCTTGGTGTAGAAAATAGCGCCCCCTGCAGACCCATAAATACAGATTTTAGCTGTTAGCTTTAAGCGGCTAAAAGTAGCAGGAGTCATGTGACCTGTGACGACTTTAACATGTGGAATATTTTAGTTTTTAAATGAACTAAAGTTGTTTTCTTCTTCTCATCGTCAACAGAATTCTGTCCCTGAAAGAAAACTTTTTACTGAAGTTTAAATTGGACGTAAGTTTAATGTTTACGTGTGTGAGTGTGTGTGTGTGTGTGTGTGTGTGTGTGAGTGTGTGTGGGGGTGTGTGTGTGTGTGTGAGTGTGTGGGTGTGAGTGTGTGAGTGTGAGTGTGAGTGTGTGTGTGTGTGTGTGTGTGTGTGAGTGTGTGGGTGTGAGTGTGTGAGTGTGAGTGTGAGTGTGAGTGTGTGTGTGTGTGTGTGTGTGAGTGTGTGGGTGTGAGTGTGTGAGCGTGTGTGCGTGCGTGTGTGAGTGTGTGTGCGTGCGTGAGTGTGTGTGTGGGTGTGAGTGTGAGTGTGTGAGTGTGAGTGTGTGTGAGTGTGTGGGTGTGAGTGTGTGAGTGTGTGTGCGTGCGTGTGTGAGTGTGTGTGCGTGCGTGAGTGTGTGTGTGTGAGTGTGTGGGTGTGAGTGTGTGTGCGTGTGTGAGTGCGTGTGTGTGCGTGTGGGTGTGTGTGTGTGGGTGTGTGTGCGTGCGTGTGTGTGAGTGTGTGTGCGTGAGTGTGTGCGTTTGTGTGAGTGTGTGTGTGCGTGCATGTGTGTGTGTGCGTGCGTGTGAGTGTAGGTGTGTGTGAATGTGTGTGTGTGAGCTGTCGAGCTTCAGTGTGTGTTTCCTGTCACGTGACCTCAGGCGTCCAGTCAGGAGGACAGGAGGCGGGACTTTGAGAAGATATTTGCTCACTACGATGTCGTGAGTTTGAAATGAACGATTGATTTAAGAGTTTTTCTTCTACTTCCTGTTTCCACAGGAAGTGTATTTAAATGTGTGTGTGTGTGTGTGTGTGTGTGTGTGTGTAGAGTCAGACAGGAGCGTTGGAGGGTCCTGAGGTCGATGGATTTGTCAAAGACATGATGGAGCTGGTGAAGGTAACTGTGTAACTGTGAGCGCCCCCTGCTGCTGACATCAGGAGATCACGTTCAGTGATTTACACTGAAGTCAGTAATAAACCACTCACTCTCCCACACCAAAGCCCATTATTGTTTTTGAAGCCACATTAGCACGTTAGCGTATAAATCACAGACTTTGCAGCCTGTGACACTTAGCTTCACTTTCAGTGAAAACAAAATGGCCGCCTGCAACAGAGACACAGAAGACAGATTTTAGCCTCTTAACAAAACACTCTGATTAAATCTACGTCACTATGTGTCGACACCTGCTGCAGACCTGACTTCCAAGTTGGCCTGACCTCTGACCTCTGACCTCTGACCTCTGACCTCTGACCTCTCTCCTCCAGCCCAGCATCATTGGAACAGACCTGGACAAGTTCAGAAAAGCTCTGATGGGTCACTGCGACATCAACGGTGACGGCAAGATCCAGAAGAACGAGCTGGCGCTTTGTCTGGGCCTGAAACTCAGCTAACCTTCCATCACTGCTCCTCCTCTTCCTCCTCATCATCATCATCCTCATGCTCCTCCTCCTCCTCCTCATTATTTATCTTTCTTTACCTTTAAACTCTGACACTTTTGTCTCTGAAAACATTGATTTATTTTATCGGTGATTTCTCAGAATCGTCTGTAAACTTTGACTCAGTTTGTTCGCGCTCGTGTTAAAAGTCAGATTTTAGTCCGACTAAGACAATCGTTCAGTTTTCTCAATGTCATGTAAACACCTTAGTCTGACTAACGTGGAGCTCGTCTTAGTTGGACTAACAGACCTGGATAATGTGATTCATAGTCAGCTGGACAACAAGTTAACTGCTTGGTTAGCTAGTTAGCATACTCACTTTTTTTTTTATCCAAACCAGAACAAGCTAGCTGGACAATAAGCTAACTCTGAGTTAGCGCGTGTTTCATTTGTCTCTGAGGTCAAAAATCGTAATCATGCTCAAGTTGTCGATGTTAGCGTTATAGCACACTTTGCTAACGATTTTAGTCCGACTAAGACAATCATTTGGTTTTCTTAATGTCTCAATGTAAACACCTTAGTCTGACTAACTGACTCCTGTCACCATGTGATGATTGATCTGATGTTATTGTGAAGTGATTAAAAACTCATGTGATCGATCGACTCGTGTCTTTCATACAAAATGAGCTAAACGACAGCCACATGCGTCACATGACGCTAACGGTATTTGTCTTCGTTTACGCTAGCAAGAAACACATTTGCAGCCGTATGCTAGCTGGACAACAAGTTAACTGCTAGTCAGAGAGTGGGTTGTGTGGCTGGTTAGCTAGTTAGCATACTCACTTCTTTTTTAAAAATCCAAACCAGAATAAGCTAGCTGAACAATAAGCTAACTCTCAGTTAGCACAGGTTTCATTTGACATGAACACGTTCTTAAGATATCGTAGATTCAAACTGACATATTTTATAAGGTGAGACCTTTGTGAGTAAAAATCTGTTTTCTTCACTCTCCCACACCAAAGTCCATAGAGAAAACCAGTGATTTTAGCTCACAGGGACACTGGAGCTGCTGGTCCTCTGCTGCCTCGTGTGGTCACTTTGTGTCACTTTTTAAAAGCCGAATTATTAAAATCAGACGTTTGAACTCAGTGATGGAGGCAGCAGTGGATCAACAACTCGTGAACTCCTGTGTGCTGTGATGTTAAAATCACTGGTTTACTCTATGGACTTTGGTGTGGGAGAGTGAGTGACTTTGGTGTGGGAGAGTGAGTGGTTTACAAAGTTTCCTGTTGTTAAAGTCTGTCCAAATTGAAATAAAGACGTGATCGTGTTCTTAAAGACGTCGTAGACTGATGTGTTCAAACCGGCAGCCGAGTTTTCACCTTTTACCAAAAATGGTTTTAAGTGAATCAAACAGTAATAACTGGTCAGTTCTGTTACAGACTCTCGATGTGGATTATATCAGAACACTGATGTGAACAGGAAACAGTTCCACTGAAGCTCTTCAGCATCTCTGACCTCTGAAGCCTTCAAACAGGAGTGAATCAGCTGAAGTGCAAACACCTGCTCAGGTCGTCCTCAGCTGATTCTTCACACCTGAGTCCAGTCATCACAGAGGTTTTCAGTCTCTTTAAAAACTCTGCTGTGTTCACTGAAGTCACTGAGCTGAAACTTTTATTGTTTGGTGTCAAACAGCGCAGAGTTTGTGCAGGTTGTTCAGTTTCAGCTTTCAGAATGTCCTCTGGATTTTGTGCCGGGTAACTATTTGATTTTGTTGTCGTCGTCTTGATGTTTCTTTGGTTTTCTTACATTAATGCGTTGTGTCTTTCTCAGGGTGATCCTGCTCTCACTCCTGAGCTTTAACCTGCAAACAAAAGGTAAAAACTCATTCTACAAAAACTACACTGAAATGGTTCTTAAAAACCAGTCTGACTGTTGCATGTTTTGTGTCTTTCAGCGCTGAGCTACAGAAATGATGGTTCTGGAGGCCTCCAGCCACGTCAAGGAAATGTGATTCAGTCGGGTATTGTTTCCAGTCCTGGAATTGTTGTGAGTTCTGCTCGCCAAGCTCAGCCGAGCTACCAGCAACCAAAGCCCCAGCAGCCGAGCTACCAGCAACCAAAGCCCCAGCAGCCGAGCTACCAGCAACCCAGGCCCCAGCAGCCGAGCTACCAGCAGCCAAGGCCCCAGCAGCCGAGCTACCAGCAACCAAAGCCCCAGCAGCCGAGCTACCAAAAGCCTAGCTACCAGCAACCTAGGCCGCCGCAGCCCAAGCCCCAGCAGCCGAGCTACCAGCAACCAAGGCCCCAGCAGCCGAGCTACCAGCAACCAAAGCCCCAGCAGCCGAGCTACCAAAAGCCTAGCTACCAGCAACCTAGGCCGCCGCAGCCCAAGCCCCAGCAGCCGAGCTACCAGCAGCCCAGGCCCCAGCAACCCAGGCCCCAACTGCCGAAGCCACAGCAGCCGAGCTACCAGCAACCCAGGCCCCAACTGCCGAAGCCACAGCAGCCGAGCTACCAGCAACCAAGGCCCCAGCAGCCCAGGCCCGAGCAGCCGAAGCCCCAGCAACCTAGTTACCAGCAGCCCAGGCCCCAACTGCCGAAGCCACAGCAGCCAAGCTACCAGCAACCAAGGCCCCAGCAGCCCAGGCCCCAGCAGCCGAAGCCCCAGCAACCTAGTTACCAGCAGCCCAGGCCCCAAAAGCCGAGCTACCAGCAGCCGAAGCCCCAGCAACCTAGTTACCAGCAGCCCAGGCCCCAAAAGCCGAGCTACCAGCAGCCGAAGCCCCAGCAACCTAGTTACCAGCAGCCCAGGCCCCAAAAGCCGAGCTACCAGCAGCCGAGGCCCCAACTGCCGAAGCCCCAGCAACCTAGCTACCAGCAGCCTAGGCCCCAAAAGCCAGGCTACCAACAGCCGAGGCCCCAGCAACCTAGCTACCAGCAGCCTGGGCCCCAACTGCCGAAGCCCCAGCAGCCTAGGCCCCAGCAGCCTAGGCCCCAACTGCCGACGCCCCAGCAGCCTGGGCCCCAACTGCCGAAGCCCCAGCAGCCTAGCTACCAGCAGCCTAGGCCCCAACAGTCTGGCAGTGGTGTAACTCAAAGCAAAGCTGGCATGTGGGATGCAGTTTCTCGTGGTTTTGGTCCAGTAGATGTTAAGCCAAGAAGTTTCAGACCTGTTCCCATGGTGGCAGGAAATGAAGCTTGGCGTCAGCGCTAAAAGGTATTTGAGCATTTTTCCTCTTTAGAGAATGTATTAAATCTAACGACCATTCTTCTCTCTCCTCAGGTGACCTGTTCTTGTGAAGCCATATCTTGCATATTTATGAAATTCAATAAACACTTGGAACTGAATTTCTTGTCTGGATGTTATTTTAAAATGTCAGGACTTTATTTTAGTGAAGCCAAACTGAAACTTGAGATGTTTCATATCTCGTCTTCACCTGAGTCGACTCGATCGAGTAGAAGGTTTAACCTTCACCTCTGTGGAGAACATGTTCTCAGCTGCAGAGACGATGAAGAACCACAGTGAGGCGCCGCTCTTTAGCCCAGTGGGCGTCACAGATTACAGGCTCTGCTCAATCTGCCACGGACTGAAGTTCAGTTTAGAAAACAGCTGCACTGTTCAGGGCTTTACTCGTCGCTCAAGTTTGATGCTGGGTACGAAATGTCCATGTGACTCACTCTCCCACACCAAAGTCACTCCCTCTCCCACACCAAAGTCTCTCACACCAAACTCGCGCTCTCACACCAAACTCGCGCTCTCACACCAAACTCACGCTCTCACACCAAAGTCACTCACGCTCTCACACCAAAGTCACTCACTCTCTCACACCAAAGTCTCTCACACCAAAGTCACTCTCTCACACCAAAGTCACTCATACTCTCACATCAAAGTCACTCACTCTCTCACACCAAACTCTCACACCAAAGTCTCTCACTCTCTCACACCAAAGTCTCTCACTCTCTCACACAAGTCTCTCACTCTCTCACACCAAAGTCTCTCACACCAAACTCACTCACGCTCTCACACCAAACTCTCTCACACCAAACTCACGCTCTCACACCAAAGTCACTCACGCTCTCACACCAAAGTCACTCACTCTCTCACACCAAAGTCTCTCACACCAAAGTCACTCTCTCTCACACCAAAGTCACTCATACTCTCACATCAAAGTCACTCACTCTCTCACACCAAAGTCTCTCACTCTCTCACACCAAAGTCTCTCACTCTCTCACACAAGTCACTCACTCTCTCACACCAAAGTCACTCACTCTCTCACACCAAAGTCACTCACTCTCTCACACCAAAGTCACTCACTCTCTCACACAAAAGTCACTCACTCTCTCACACAAGTCTCTCACACCAAACTCACGCTCTCACACCAAAGTCTCTCACACCAAACTCACGCTCTCACACCAAAGTCTCTCACACCAAACTCACGCTCTCACACCAAAGTCACTCACTCTCTCACACCAAAGTCACTCACGCTCTCACACCAAAGTCACTCACTCTCTCACACCAAAGTCACTCTCTCTCACACCAAAGTCTCTCACTCTCTCACACCAAAGTCTCTCACTCTCTCACACCAAAGTCTCTCACTCTCTCACACCAAAGTCACTCACTCTCCCACACCAAAGTCTCTCACACCAAACTCACGCTCTCACACCAAAGTCACTCACTCTCTCACACCAAACTCACGCTCTCACACCAAAGTCTCTCACTCTCTCACACCAAAGTCACTCACTCTCTCACACCAAAGTCACTCACTCTCCCACACCAAAGTCCATAGAGTAAACCAGTGATTTTAACATCACAGCACACAGGAGTTCACAGGAGTTGTTGATCCACTGCTGCCTCCATCACTAACTTACAATGACTGATTTTAGTGAATTCAGCTTTTAAAATTTTGACTTGGCTAAGTGACGCAAAGTGACCACACGAGGCAGCAGAGGACCAGCAGCTCCTGTGAGCTAAAATCCCTGATTTTCTGTATGGGCTTTGGTGTGGGAGAGTGAGTGGTTTACAAACTTCAGTTTCCTGTTAAAGTAAACAGTGAAATGAAGACGTGAACGTGTTCTTAAAGATGTCGTAAACCTGTTTGTGTAATGAATCTGTCACTGATATAAAAAATCACAATAAAACTCAAACTCTCTGTGAATCTTCTGTTCTCCGATCGCTGTTATAAGCTTAGCTGTTATTAGCTTAGCTGTTATTAGCTTAGCTGTTATTAGCTTAGCTGTTATTAGCTTACGTCTTTTCTTGTTCTTCGGAGGACGATAATAACAGAGCTCGTAGACTGATGTGTTCAAACCGGCAGCCGAGTTTTCACTTTTACCAAAAATGGTTTTAAGTGAATCAAACAGTAATAACTGGTCAGTTCTGTTACAGACTCTCGATGTGGATTATATCAGAACACTGATGTGAACAGGAAACAGTTCCACTGAAGCTCTTCAGCATCTCTGACCTCTGAAGCCTTCAAACAGGAGTGAATCAGCTGAAGTGCAAACACCTGCTCAGGTCGTCCTCAGCTGATTCTTCACACCTGAGTCCAGTCATCACAGAGGTTTTCAGTCTCTTTAAAAACTCTGCTGTGTTCACTGAAGTCACTGAGCTGAAACTTTTATTGTTTGGTGTCAAACAGCGCAGAGTTTGTGCAGGTTGTTCAGTTTCAGCTTTCAGAATGTCCTCTGGATTTTGTGCCGGGTAACTATTTGATTTTGTTGTCGTCGTCTTGATGTTTCTTTGGTTTTCTTACATTAATGCGTTGTGTCTTTCTCAGGGTGATCCTGCTCTCACTCCTGAGCTTTAACCTGCAAACAAAAGGTAAAAACTCATTCTACAAAAACTACACTGAAATGGTTCTTAAAAACCAGTCTGACTGTTGCATGTTTTGTGTCTTTCAGCGCTGAGCTACAGAAATGATGGTTCTGGAGGCCTCCAGCCACGTCAAGGAAATGTGATTCAGTCGGGTATTGTTTCCAGTCCTGGAATTGTTGTGAGTTCTGCTCGCCAAGCTCAGCCGAGCTACCAGCAGCCAAAGCCCCAGCAGCCGAGCTACCAGCAACCAAAGCCCCAGCAGCCGAGCTACCAGCAACCAAAGCCCCAGCAGCCGAGCTACCAGCAACCCAGGCCCCAGCAGCCGAGCTACCAGCAGCCAAGGCCCCAGCAGCCGAGCTACCAGCAACCAAAGCCCCAGCAGCCGAGCTACCAAAAGCCGAGCTACCAGCAACCGAAGCCCCAGCAGCCGAGCTACCAGCGGCCAAAGCCCCAGCAGCCGAGCTACCAGCGGCCAAAGCCCCAGCAGCCGAGCTACCAGCAACCGAAGCCCCAGCAGCCGAGCTACCAGCAACCGAAGCCCCAGCAGCCGAGCTACCAGCAACCGAAGCCCCAGCAGCCGAGCTACCAGCAACCAAAGCCCCAGCAGCCGAGCTACCAGCAACCAAAGCCCCAGCAGCCGAGCTACCAGCAGCCAAGGCCCCAGCAGCCGAGCTACCAGCAACCAAGGCCCCAGCAGCCGAGCTACCAGCAACCAAGGCCCCAGCAGCCGAGCTACCAGCAACCAAGGCCCCAGCAGCCGAGCTACCAGCAACCAAGGCCCCAGCAGCCGAGCTACCAGCAACCAAGGCCCCAGCAGCCGAGCTACCAGCAACCAAAGCCCCAGCAGCCGAGCTACCAAAAGCCTAGCTACCAGCAACCTAGGCCGCCGCAGCCCAAGCCCCAGCAGCCGAGCTACCAGCAGCCCAGGCCCCAGCAGCCCAGGCCCCAACTGCCGAAGCCACAGCAGCCGAGCTACCAGCAACCCAGGCCCCAACTGCCGAAGCCACAGCAGCCGAGCTACCAGCAACCCAGGCCCCAGCAACCCAGGCCCCAACTGCCGAAGCCACAGCAGCCGAGCTACCAGCAACCAAGACCCCAGCAACCTAGCTACCAGCAGCCGAAGCCCCAGCAACCTAGTTACCAGCAGCCCAGGCCCCAAAAGCCGAGCTACCAGCAGCCGAAGCCCCAGCAACCTAGTTACCAGCAGCCCAGGCCCCAAAAGCCGAGCTACCAGCAGCCGAGGCCCCAACTGCCGAAGCCCCAGCAACCTAGCTACCAGCAGCCTAGGCCCCAAAAGCCAGGCTACCAACAGCCGAGGCCCCAGCAACCTAGCTACCAGCAGCCTGGGCCCCAGCAGCCTAGGCCCCAACTGCCGACGCCCCAGCAGCCTAGGCCCCAACTGCCGAGCTACCAGCAGCCTAGGCCCCAACAGTCTGGCAGTGGTGTAACTCAAAGCAAAGCTGGCATGTGGGATGCAGTTTCTCGTGGTTTTGGTCCAGTAGATGTTAAGCCAAGAAGTTTCAGACCTGTTCCCATGGTGGCAGGAAATGAAGCTTGGCGTCAGCGCTAAAAGGTATTTGAGCATTTTTCCTCTTTAGAGAATTAATTAAAATCTAACGACCATTCTTCTCTCTCCTCAGGTGACCTGTTCTTGTGAAGCCATATCTTGCATATTTATGAAATTCAATAAACACTTGGAACTGAATTTCTTGTCTGGATGTTATTTTAAAATGTCAGGACTTTATTTTAGTGAAGCCAAACTGAAACTTGAGATGTTTCATATCTCGTCTTCACCTGAGTCGACTCGATCGAGTAGAAGGTTTAACCTTCACCTCTGTGGAGAACATGTTCTCAGCTGCAGAGACGATGAAGAACCACAGTGAGGCGCCGCTCTTTAGCCCAGTGGGCGTCACAGATTACAGGCTCTGCTCAATCTGCCACGGACTGAAGTTCAGTTTAGAAAACAGCTGCACTGTTCAGGGCTTTACTCGTCGCTCAAGTTTGATGCTGGGTACGAAATGTCCACGTGACTCACTCTCCCACACCAAAGTCTCTCACACCAAACTCGCGCTCTCACACCAAAGTCACTCACTCTCTCACACCGAAGTCACTCACTCTCTCACACCAAAGTCACTCACTCTCTCACACCAAAGTCACTCACTCTCTCACACCAAAGTCACTCACTCTCTCACACCAAAGTCACTCACTCTCTCACACCAAAGTCACTCACTCTCTCACACCAAAGTCACTCACTCTCTCACACCAAAGTCACTCACTCTCTCACACCAAAGTCACTCACTCTCTCACACCAAAGTCACTCACTCTCTCACACCAAAGTCACTCACTCTCTCACACCAAAGTCACTCACTCTCTCACACCAAAGTCACTCACTCTCTCACACCACACTCTCTCACCAAAGTCTCTCACTCTCTCACACCACACTCTCTCACCAAAGTCTCTCACTCTCTCACACCAAAGTCACTCACTCTCTCACACAAAAGTCACTCACTCTCTCACACAAGTCTCTCACACCAAACTCACGCTCTCACACCAAAGTCTCTCACTCTCTCACACAAGTCTCTCACACCAAACTCACGCTCTCACACCAAAGTCACTCACTCTCTCACACCAAACTCACGCTCTCACACCAAAGTCACTCACTCTCTCACACCAAAGTCACTCTCTCTCACACCAAAGTCTCTCACTCTCTCACACCAAAGTCTCTCACTCTCTCACACCAAAGTCACTCTCTCTCACACCAAAGTCTCTCACACCAAAGTCTCTCACTCTCTCACACCAAAGTCTCTCACTCTCTCACACCAAAGTCACTCACTCTCTCACACCAAAGTCACTCTCTCTCACACCAAAGTCTCTCCCACACCAAAGTCTCTCACTCTCTCACACCAAAGTCACTCACTCTCTCACACCAAAGTCACTCACTCTCACACACCAAAGTCACTCACTCTCTCACACCAAAGTCACTCACTCTCTCACACCAAAGTCACTCACTCTCTCACACAAAAGTCACTCACTCTCTCACACAAGTCTCTCACACCAAACTCACGCTCTCACACCAAAGTCTCTCACTCTCTCACACAAGTCTCTCACACCAAACTCACGCTCTCACACCAAAGTCACTCACTCTCTCACACCAAACTCACGCTCTCACACCAAAGTCACTCACTCTCTCACACCAAAGTCTCTCACTCTCTCACACCAAAGTCTCTCACTCTCTCACACCAAAGTCACTCTCTCTCACACCAAAGTCTCTCACACCAAAGTCTCTCACTCTCTCACACCAAAGTCTCTCACTCTCTCACACCAAAGTCACTCACTCTCTCACACCAAAGTCACTCTCTCTCACACCAAAGTCTCTCCCACACCAAAGTCTCTCACTCTCTCACACCAAAGTCACTCACTCTCTCACACCAAAGTCACTCACTCTCACACACCAAAGTCCATAGAGTAAACCAGTGATTTTAACATCACAGCACACAGGAGTTCACAGGAGTTGTTGATCCACTGCTGCCTCCATCACTAACTTACAATGACTGATTTTAGTCAATTCAGCTTTTAAAATTTTGACTTGGCTAAGTGACGCAAAGTGACCACACGAGGCAGCAGAGGACCAGCAGCTCCTGTGAGCTAAAATCCCTGATTTTCTGTATGGGCTTTGGTGTGGGAGAGTGAGTGGTTTACAAACTTCAGTTTCCTGTTAAAGTAAACAGTGAAATGAAGACGTGAACGTGTTCTTAAAGATGTCGTAAACCTGTTTGTGTAATGAATCTGTCACTGATATAAAAAATCACAATAAAACTCAAACTCTCTGTGAATCTTCTGTTCTCCGATCGCTGTTATAAACTTAGCTGTTATTAGCTTAGCTGTTATTAGCTTAGCTGTTATTAGCTTACGTCTTTTCTTGTTCTTCGGAGGACGATAATAACAGAGCTCGTAGACTGATGTGTTCAAACCGGCAGCCGAGTTTTCACTTTTACCAAAAATGGTTTTAAGTGAATCAAACAGTAATAACTGGTCAGTTCTGTTACAGACTCTCGATGTGGATTATATCAGAACACTGATGTGAACAGGAAACAGTTCCACTGAAGCTCTTCAGCATCTCTGACCTCTGAAGCCTTCAAACAGGAGTGAATCAGCTGAAGTGCAAACACCTGCTCAGGTCGTCCTCAGCTGATTCTTCACACCTGAGTCCAGTCATCACAGAGGTTTTCAGTCTCTTTAAAAACTCTGCTGTGTTCACTGAAGTCACTGAGCTGAAACTTTTATTGTTTGGTGTCAAACAGCGCAGAGTTTGTGCAGGTTGTTCAGTTTCAGCTTTCAGAATGTCCTCTGGATTTTGTGCCGGGTAACTATTTGATTTTGTTGTCGTCGTCTTGATGTTTCTTTGGTTTTCTTACATTAATGCGTTGTGTCTTTCTCAGGGTGATCCTGCTCTCACTCCTGAGCTTTAACCTGCAAACAAAAGGTAAAAACTCATTCTACAAAAACTACACTGAAATGGTTCTTAAAAACCAGTCTGACTGTTGCATGTTTTGTGTCTTTCAGCGCTGAGCTACAGAAATGATGGTTCTGGAGGCCTCCAGCCACGTCAAGGAAATGTGATTCAGTCGGGTATTGTTTCCAGTCCTGGAATTGTTGTGAGTTCTGCTCGCCAAGCTCAGCCGAGCTACCAGCAGCCAAAGCCCCAGCAGCCGAGCTACCAGCAACCAAAGCCCCAGCAGCCGAGCTACCAGCAACCAAAGCCCCAGCAGCCGAGCTACCAGCGGCCAAAGCCCCAGCAGCCGAGCTACCAGCAACCGAAGCCCCAGCAGCCGAGCTACCAGCAACCGAAGCCCCAGCAGCCGAGCTACCAGCAACCAAAGCCCCAGCAGCCGAGCTACCAGCAACCAAAGCCCCAGCAGCCGAGCTACCAGCAACCAAAGCCCCAGCAGCCGAGCTACCAGCAACCTAGGCCCCAGCAGCCCAGGCTTCAAAAACCTAGGCTTCAAAAACCTAGGCTTCAAAAACCTAGGCCCCAGCAGCCCAGGCCCCAGCAGCTGACCCCCCAAAAGCCGAGTTACCAGCAGCCCAGGCCTCAGAAACCTAGGCCCCAGCAGCCGAGCTACCAGCAACCAAAGCCCCAGCAGCCCAGGCCCCAGCAACCAAAGCCCCAGCAACCAAAGCCCCAGCAACCAAAGCCCCAGCAACCAAAGCCCCAGCAACCAAAGCCCCAGCAACCAAAGCCCCAGCAACCAAAGCCCCAGCAACCAAAGCCCCAGCAACCAAAGCCCCAGCAGCCCAGGCCCCAGCAGCCCAGGCCCCAGCAGCCCAGGCCCCAGCAGCCCAGGCCCCAGCAGCCCAGGCCCCAGCAGCCCAGGCCCCAGCAGCCCAGGCCCCAGCAGCCCAGGCCCCAGCAGCCCAGGCCCCAGCAGCCCAGGCCCCAGCAGCCCAGGCCCCAGCAGCCCAGGCCCCAGCAGCCCAGGCCCCAGCAGCCCAGGCCCCAGCAGCCCAGGCCCCAGCAGCCCAGGCCCCAGCAGCCCAGGCCCCAGCAGCCCACCTACCAGCAACCTAGGCCCCAGCAGCCGCAGCCCAAGCCCCAGCAGCCGAGCTACCAGCAACCTAGGCCCCAGCAGCTGACCCCCCAAAAGCCGAGTTACCAGCAGCCCAGGCCTCAGAAACCTAGGCCCCAGCAGCCGAGCTACCAGCAACCTAAGCCCCAGCAGCCGAGCTACCAGCAACCTAGGCCCCAGCAGCCGCAGCCCAAGCCCCAGCAGCCGAGCTACCAGCAGCCCAGGCCCCAGCAGCTGACCCCCCAAAAGCCGAGTTACCAGCAGCCCAGGCCTCAGAAACCTAGGCCCCAGCAGCCCAGGCCCCAACAACCCAGGCCCCAGCAGGCCAATCCCCAAAAGCCGAGCTACCAGCAGCCTAGGCCCCAGCAGCTGAGATACCAGACACCGACGCCCCAACAGTCTGGCAGTGGTGTAACTCAAAGCAAAGCTGGCATGTGGGATGCAGTTTCTCGTGGTTTTGGTCCAGTAGATGTTAAGCCAAGAAGTTTCAGACCTGTTCCCATGGTGGCAGGAAATGAAGCTTGGCGTCAGCGCTAAAAGGTATTTGAGCATTTTTCCTCTTTAGAGAATGTATTAAATCTAACGACCATTCTTCTCTCTCCTCAGGTGACCTGTTCTTGTGAAGCCATATCTTGCATATTTATGAAATTCAATAAACACTTGGAACTGAATTTCTTGTCTGGATGTTATTTTAAAATGTCAGGACTTTATTTTAGTGAAGCCAAACTGAAACTTGAGATGTTTCATATCTCGTCTTCACCTGAGTCGACTCGATCGAGTAGAAGGTTTAACCTTCACCTCTGTGGAGAACATGTTCTCAGCTGCAGAGACGATGAAGAACCACAGTGAGGCGCCGCTCTTTAGCCCAGTGGGCGTCACAGATTACAGGCTCTGCTCAATCTGCCACGGACTGAAGTTCAGTTTAGAAAACAGCTGCACTGTTCAGGGCTTTACTCGTCGCTCAAGTTTGATGCTGGGTACGAAATGTCCATGTGACTCACTCTCCCACACCAAAGTCACTCCCTCTCCCACACCAAAGTCCATAGAGAAATCCAGTGATTTAAACATCACAGCACACAGGAGTTGTTGATCCACTGCTGCCTCCATCACTAACTTACAATGTCTAGGTTTAGTCAATTCGGCTTTTAAAAATTTATCTTAGTGACACAAGGTGACCACACGAGGCAGCAGAGGACCAGCAGCTTCTGTGAGCTAAAATCACTGATTTTCTCTATGGACTTTGGTGTGGGAGAGTGAGTGGTTTACAAACTTCAGTTTCCTGTTAAAGTCTAACGGTGAAATGAAGACGTGAACGTGTTCTTAAAGATGTCGTAAACCTGTTTGTGAAATGAATCTATTGCTGAAAATCACACTAAAACTCAAACTCTGTGAGTCTTCTGTTCTCTGATAGCTGTTATTAGCTTAGCTGTCATTAGCTTACGTCTTTTCTTGTTGTTCGGAGGACGATAATAACAGAGCTCTGTTTTTGTTCCCTGTCATTAAAGTGGTCCTCTGTGGTTAAAGTGACAGTTCTGGTCTCAGTGAAGCTGCTCGGTCTCTGCTGGACTCGGTCCAGACCTCCACACGGGGCGGTTTTCACCCACGAGGTTCACTTCACAATCTCACTGAAACTGTGTTTAACAGCACTGTGGTGTTTTCTTTTATATTCAACAATAAAACAGACGGATAACCAGAGAACTAGCTAGATAGACAAATATAACTGACAAGACGCATAACTAGCAATGGCTAGTTAGCCAGAAAACTAGGTAACTAGCAAAAAAAAACCAGATACTAGAAATGGATCATTTGTTAGCCAGGAAGAACGATGGATAATTAGCAATAGCTGGTTAACCAGAAGATTGATAAAAAGCTAGTTAGCCTGAACGATAGATGACTAGCAATTACAATAGATAACAATCAGCCAGCTTGACAGAAAGATTGAAAAAGCAGTAGCTAGCTAGCCAGAAAGATTGGGGCATAACTAGCTAGCTTGCCAGAAAGATTATTAACTAGCTAGAAAATAATAAATAGTACACAATAAAAATAGAATCAACTAGAAATAACTAAGTTTGCCAGAAGGAAAGATTGATAACAAGCCAGAAGGATTGATAACTAGCTAGTTAGCCAGAACGATAGATGACTCGCAATAAAAATAGACCGATAACTAATCAGCCAGCTTAAAAGAAAGATTGGTAACTCGCTAGCTAGCCAGAAAAGAATAGATAATACCAAATAAAAATAGAAACATAACTAGAAATAACTAAGTTAGCCAGAAGGAAAGATTGATAACTAGCAATAGGGAGTGATCCTGAAAGCTAGCTAACAAGCTAGCAACTTTGATAGATAGATACAAACAAAATATACATGTATAAATACAGTCAAATATTATGTATTATGTATGTATTTTACCTTCTGGTGATTATTTAATCCGTTTTGGTCTAAATGTTTAAGATTTAAACCAAAAATTATTATTCTGATTCGCTGCACAACTCAACTTTATTGACACACGCGATCATGAACAATGACAGTAAATACATGTAACTGTCTGTGTGGATGTTCAGTGACGAGGTTTTGCCACTAGGTGTCGTCCACTCCCATCAGAGTCAGATCAAGTCATCGTCCTCAGATTATAATCTGCAGTTTAAAAGAAAACTGAACTAAACAAAGATGTGTCAGTAAATTAAATTAAATTAAACATTTCCTGATATTCCAACAAATCTGTGTGAAATAAAATGTAGAAAAATGAAGTTTAAATAAGAAGCAGAACATATAAAGACATGAGATAAATAGCGTTGGTGTTTTATTTTCTCTGGGACTTTTTCTCCAAACAGCCACTGGGGGGCGCTGCAGTTTGAAATATCTGAGTGATAAAAAACATTAAAGGAGATTTTCATCATGAATCTGACATGAAATGATAAAAATGACAAAATAACTTTTCTCAAATTTCTATAAATTGTTTTTCTGAGTGACTCTTTTTCTGTAATAATATTATTATTATTTAAATTTCAGAATAATGTAACTATATTTTACATATATTATATGTTTACATATATTTTGTGAGCAGCTGCCGTTTTCTTTATTTTAATTTAATTTAATTCTAATTATTTCCTTTGATTTAATTTTTTTAGAATAAATAAGTCATAATTATGAAAATAATAGTTATTTGTTTTTTTCTCAAGAATAAAAAAAACGGTTCCTCCGTGGTGGGCGTGGCCAGGTGGATCCGCGTGCACGTCGCTCCTCTTTGCGCGCTCCCGGGTCGGTGTGTATGTGTGTGTGTGTGTCTCCTCCTCCTCCTCCTCCTCTCCGGTTCTCCTGTTGTTCTTCCAGTCCTCTCCCCCGGCCTCTGTGCTCTCCGTGTGGCCGAACATGCCTCTCCTCCCTCGGTCATGTCGCCGCGGTTCTCCCGCCGGACACTGAGCTCGTCAGCGGGCTGTGCCGCTGCCTGTGCCCGCCCTCTGCGCTCCTTCAGCGGGGGAAAGTCCGCAGCAGCCGCCGCCGCAGCAGCTTCGCTTTGAGCCTCTTTTTTTCTTCTGTTTTTGAATCAAAACGTTTCGTTAATTCATTTTTTTTCCCGCCGTCGCTTCGTTCATGGAGGAGACGAAGTGAGAGAGTGACGCAGCTGTCGGACATTTCCGTCATTTGAGCCGAAAATGGAGACGGTGATGGAGAGAGAGTGCAGCGCTCTGGGGGGGCTGTTCCAGACCGTCATAGCAGACATGAAGGTAGCACTCACTCATTCACTCATTAATTCACTCATTTATTCATTCATTCATTCATTCATTCATTCACTCATTTATTTATATATTCATTCATTCATTCATTCATTCATTCACTAATTTATTCATTCGTTCATTAGCTGCAGGTTCGCTGCAGTAAACGCCTTCATTAGATATAAACACCGACCGATGTGAGTTGTTTTAGGCCGATAATTCCAGCTTGTGTGTGTGTGTGTGTGTGTGTGTGATTAACACTTCCATGAGCATCACCAGAATGTTCAGTGAACGAGTTCTGCTCCTTTTTTTCTAAGATAACGTTCACTTTTTTGATATTATATTATATTATATTGACGGTTATTCAATCGTTACCGTAACCGTAACACAGTGCTGGTGAAGCTCGTCTGTGATTGGACGCTCGTTCCTCTGAAGTCCCGAGGTTCTGGCGTAATGACGATGGAGTACTTGTGCGCAATTAAAGCTCGATTTCGCTGTTTTTACGACATTTAACATGGCAGGGCTGTAGAGGGTGCTGTTGTACCAGTTTATGCATGAAATATTGGTATTTATCGGTATTCAAATCACAGGCTAAGAACTTAACTTAACTCTGGTCATAATATCTTAGCTAACTCTGGTCGTAATATCTTAGCTGACTCTGGTCTTAATAGGTTAGCTAACTCTGGTCGTATTGTTTTAGCTAACTGGTCGTAATAGCTTAGCTAACGCAGGTCGTAATAGGTTAGCTAACTCTGGTCATAATATTTAAGCTAACTGGTCGTAATATCTTAGCTAACTCTGGTCATAATATCTTAGCGAACTGGTCGTAATATCTTAGCTAACTGGTCGTAATATCTTAGCTAACTCTGGTCGTAATATTTTAGCTAACTGGTCATAATATATTAGCTAACAGGTCGTAATAGGTTAGCTAAATCTGGTCGTAACATCTTAGCTAAATCTGGTCGTAATATCTTAGCTAACTCTGGTTGTAACATCTTAGCTAACTCTGGTGGTAATAGCTTAGCTAACTCTGGTTTAACACCTTAGCTAACTCTGGTTGTAACGTCTTAGCTAACTCTGGTAGTAACATCTTAGCTAACTCTGGTTGTAACATCTTAGCTAACTCTGGTAGTAACATCTTAGCTAACTCTGGTAGTAACATCTTAGCTAACTCTGGTAGTAACACCATAGCTAACTCTGGTTGTAACATCTTAGCTAACTCTGGTAGTAACATCTTAGCTAACTCTGGTTGTAACATCTTAGCTAACTCTGGTAGTAACATCTTAGCTAACTCTGGTTGTAACATCTTAGCTAACTCTGGTAGTAACACCATAGCTAACTCTGGTTGTAACATCTTAGCTAACTCTGGTAGTAACATCTTAGCTAACTCTGGTTGTAACATCTTAGCTAACTCTGGTAGTAACACCATAGCTAACTCTGGTTGTAACATCTTAGCTAACTCTGGTAGTAACACCATAGCTAAAATCACTGGTTTTCTCTGTGGGCTTTGGTGTGGGAGAGTGAGTGAGTTCTTCTGTGTTCACTCGTTCATAGAGCAGTGGATTCCTGAAGGACATGATGATGATGATGATGATGATGATGAAGATGCTGTCACCTCCAGGTTGTTGCCACGGTGACAATTTATGTCCTCAGTGACTGATTGATGCATGTGTGTGTGTGTGTGTGTGTGTGTGTGTACTGTGTGTATAAATACAGTATGTATGTACTGCATGATATTAGTACATCAGGAAGATGGATGTGTGTGTGTGTGTGTGTGTGTGTTTGACCCTCCCCTCTGTCTCTGTCTGAAGCCTCTGCAGCAGCAGCAGCGTTACCATGGCAACGGTAGCCAGGCGATGACGCTGGGCATCATCCTCACACACACACACACACACATCCTCACACACACACACACACATCCTCACACACACACACACACACACATCCTCACACACACACACACACACACACACACACACACACACACACACACACACACACACACACACACACACACACACACACACACACACACACACACACACAGCTGCAGAGAGAGAGATTGATTTATTGATCACTTCAGATTATCAGCTGTATTTTATATCCACATATATATTATATCTATAATGATGTTATCTTGACAGTTTTTAGGCTTTTGTTTGTTTGTTTGTTTGTTTGTTTGTTTGTTCGTTTTGGCCTCTGGCCGGAGCTGGAGTGGGCGGAGTCAGTGCGGATCAATGTTATTGATCTGTCTCCTTGTTGTCTGTCGGCTCAACTTCATCATCATCATCATCATCATCATCGTACACAAACAAACTTTAGTTGTAGATGCTTTTATTGTGAGTTCACAAATGTCCACACCAAAGTCACTCACTCTCCCACACCAAAGTCACTCACTCTCCCGCACCAAAGTCACTCACTCTCTCGCACCAAAGTCACTCACTCTCTCACACCAAAGTCACTCACTCTCCCACACCAAAGTCACTCACTCTCCCACACCAAAGTCACTCACTCTCTCACACCAAAGTCACTCACTCTCTCACACCAAAGTCACTCACTCTCCCACACCAAAGTCACTCACTCTCTCACACCAAAGTCACTCACTCTCTCACACCAAAGTCACTCACTCTCCCACACCAAAGTCACCCACTCTCTCACACCAAAGTCACTCACTCTCTCACACCAAAGTCACTCACTCTCCCACACCAAAGTCACTCACTCTCCCACACCAAAGTCACTCACTCTCCCACACCAAAGTCACTCACTCTCCCACACCAAAGTCACTCACTCTCCCACACCAAAGTCACTCACTCTCCCACACCAAAGTCACTCACTCTCCCACACCAAAGTCACTCACTCTCTCACACTAAAGTCACTCACTCTCCCACATCAAAGACTGATTATAGTGAATTCGGCTTTTAAAATATTTACTTCAGTCTTAACTCAGTGACACAAAGTGACCACACGAGGCAGCAGAGGACCAGCAGCTCCTGTGTCCCTGTGAGCTAAAATCACTGGTTTTCTCTATGGGCTTTGGTGTGGGAGAGTGAGTGGTTCATAAACTTCAGTTTCCTGTTTGAAGATCGACTCAAACTGACACAGAATTTATGAAATATTTATTTTATATTTATTATTTATATTTTTACTTATCACATTTTTCATTTAATTTCTTTTATTGACTTGTTCTTCTTTCGTCATGATCAGGGCAGTTACCCTGTGTGGGACGACTTCATCAGCAAGGCCAGCAAACTGCAGTCACAGCTGAGGTAACACACACACACACACACACACACACACACACACACACACACACACACACACACACACACACACACACACACACACTCAAATTGTTTCCCTGCTGTGTTCCTCAGGATGACGGTCGTGGTCGTCGCCGCTTTCCTGGACGCTTTTCAGAAGGTGGCAGACCTGGCAACCAACAGCCGAGGTAGGAGAGCATCCTGTGTGTGTGTGTGTGTGTGTGTGTGTGTGCGTGTGTGTGCGCGCGTGTGTGTGTGTGCGCGCTGTGGTTGTTGCCGTAGCAACCAGCTTCCAGCTGTCACTGTTGGGATTCTCATTGGCTCTTAAAGGGCCGACGCTCTGACAAGAGACGTCAAGATGTCAACACCTGGTTACTGAGAGAGGAAGAGGAGGAGGAAAGGGAAGGAAGGAAGGAAAGGAAGGAAAGGAAGTGTGACAAAGAAGGGATGAAAGGAAGCGGCCGACATGGAAATACTGAAGAGCAGCAGGAATAAGAGTAAGGATGGAAGAGGAGGAAAGGATGGGAAAATATGAAAGAAGAGAAGGAGGTGGTGGTGTGTTCAGGTGCAGCTGGGAAATGTAATATCAGGGCTAGTTTAAACTAGCAGTTTAAGTCTACGATGTTCACGTCTTTATCTTCACTGTTAGACAGACTTTAACAACAGGAAACTGAAGTTTGTAAACCACTCACTCTCCCACACCAAAGCCCATAGAGAAAACCAGTGATTTTAGCTCACAGGGACACAGGAGCTGCTGGTCCTCTGCTGCCTCGTGTGGTCACTTTGTGTCACTGATGTCAATCTGAACAAAGATTTTCAAATGCCAAATTTATTTAATCAGTCATTGTAAGTTAGTGATGGAGGCAGCAGTGATGTTAAAATCACTGGTTTACTCTATGGACTTTGGTGTGAGAGAGTGAGTGACTTTGGTGTGGGACAGTGAGTGACTTTGGTGTGGGAGAGTGAGTAACTTTGGTGTGGGAGAGTGAGTGACTTTGGTGTGGGAGAGTAACTTTGGTGTGGGAGAGTGAGTGACTTTGGTGTGAGTGAGTCACTCACTCTTGGTGTGGGAGAGTGAGTGACTTTGGTGTGGGAGAGTGAGTGGTTTACAGACTTCAGGTGTGTTGTGTCAGAACAGGTGTTTTTAATAATCAGGATTCCTGTAAAAACAGTTAAATGAATGACGGTGTCCCTCAAGGCTCAGTTTTCAGTCCACTGCTTTTTTGGTCTCACTGACACTGAAGAAGCAGAGCAGCAGAAATGAGTGGAGGTCAAAGGTCACAGCAGCTGACAGCCACAGCAACAACTGTCAATCATTCTGTGACTGCATGTGCCCCCCCCCCCCCCCCCCAGGACACATGCAGTCACAGTAAAGGGTTCATGAACGTTTGGACTAAATTAAGTCTGAATGATCGTCTTATAAATAAAATAATAATATGTGTATATGTTTGAGTCTGATATAAGAGACATATGTGGATATAAAGCTGCAAACAAGCTGTAAATACACTGTAAATACATGCTAAATACATGCTAAATACATTATTAAATACATAGTAAAATACACTGTAAATTACACTGAAAATACACTGTAAAATGCACTATTAAATACACTGTAAATACATTATTAAATATAATATAAAATACATGGTAATTATGCTGTAAAAAGCACTGTGAATACACTGTAAATGCATGGTAAATACACTGAAATACACTCTTAAATATGCTGTAAATATGGTGAAATTACACTTTAACACAAATAATTAGGACTTAAAATGAAAGAAGTGACTTTTTAAAAATGTAATGCCGTTGATGTCGCATCTCTTTAGTCTGATAAATCTGATGATGATCAATGAAACAAACCTTTACTGATTATTATGATGAGATCACGTCCAGGTGTTAACTCTAAATAATAAAATAATCATCTGGGTTAGGATCAGGATCAGGATCAGGATCAGGATCAGGGAGGAGAAGTCCTGACATTCCTGAGAACCAAAGCCACAGTGTTAGCATGCCTGTGTGTGTGTGTGTGTGTGTGTGTGTGTGTGTGTGTGTGTGTGTGTGTGTTCTTTAAATAGAGCCATATTCCTGGTTTTCCGTCTCTCTTTCCTCTAAACTGTGACGATCGATCACTGATCAAATATTTAAACACTTTATCTCAGCATCTGTGAGGACTTTTCCTGCTTTTAATGAGAATAATCATCATATTTATTACATCAAATACACTAAATATAACATATATATAATTAAAATACTTGAGAAACGAGAAAATCTTCACACTTAAGAAGCTGATGCTGCACTTTTTAAAAATAGGACAAAAGCTGAGCTGACAGTGATTTACTGTGTGTGTGTGTGTGTGTGTGTGTGTGTGTGTGTGTGTGTGTGTGACATCACAGTCAGATTGTGGGCGGCGGCTTCACATTTAAATTCCTCTCTGAGATTCCAGGTCACTCCCTCGATGTCGTGGTTTTGATCTTTTATCGATCGATCACTTCCTGGTTTGTCATGTGATCACAACTTCCTGTTCCTGTGTGAGTGTCGGAGCGGGTCGTGTTCGGTCAGAGGAGTGAAGCTGCAACTGGGTCACACACACACACACACACACACACACACACACACACACACACACACACACACACACACACACACACACACACACACACACACAGCAGAATTGAACAGGAAGTCATTGATCATCAGTGACCTGTAAACCACAGTAAAACAAAACTATATTTACTCTGCTTTATCATATACAGGGTTCCATGGGTCTGTGAAGTCCTTGAAGGTTTTTGAATTTTAACCTTTTTTCTTTCAAGTTCCTTGAAAGTTTTGGAAAACAGACGTGGGTCATGGAAAGTGCTTGAATTTTGTCTAAGAAAGAAGTGAAGTTGATATTTTAGGTGAATGTCTCCTGACTCTGGTGTGTCCTCCAGGCTTCCCAAGGGTCCTTGAAGTCCTTGAAAGTTTGTGAATTAGAAAACATGGTTTTCAAGGCCCTTGAACGTTTCGGAAAACCATCTGAAACAAACATGGTCCCTTGAAGTCCTTGAAAGTTGTGAATTTTTTTCAAGGTCCTTGACAGTTGTTGAAAATGGCCCTAAACAGACGTGGATCCTTGAAATCCATGAAAGTTTGTGATTTTTTTTCAAGGCCCTCCCTTGAAAGCTTTTGAAAACTGTCTTAAACAGGCATGGGTCCTTGACATCAAAAAAATGTCTTTTCAAGATCCTTCAAAGTTTTGGAAAACTGTCTTAATTGACAGAGGTCCTTGAAATCCTTGAAAGTTTGTGAATACATTTTTTTTTCAAGGCCCTCCCTTGAAAATTGTTGGAAAATGTCCCGAGATAGACATGGGTCCTTGAAATCCTTGAAAGTTTGTGAATTATTTTTTTCAAGGTCCTTGAAAGTTTTGGAAAACCATCCCAAACAGACATGGGTCCTTGAAAACCTTGAAACATTTGAAAAAAATGTTTTTCAAGGTCCTTGAAAGTTTTGGAAAACCATCTTAAACAGACAGTTTTAACGGTTTGACAAAACATCATGACTCTTTACCTTAAACATGACTCAGCTGTTGTTTCTCAGTTTAACCACAGTTGTGATGTTAGTTATGGGATGTTGACGTTTGTGAGGAAAAAGAGGAGGAAAAAGAGGAGGAAAAAGAGGAGGAAAGGGAACATGAAGACATGAGAGGAGGGAAGAGCAGAGGAGGAGGAGGAGTCAGTGGTGCAATGCAGTGTTCTCTACCCCACCCAACACACACACACACACACACAACATGTTTAAGATAAAAATTGCAGTTTATAATCCACTCACTCTCCCACACCAAAGTCACTCACTCTCCCACACCAAAGTCACTCACTCTCCCACACCAAAGTCACTCACTCTCCCACACCAAAGTCACTCACTCTCTCACACCAAAGTCACTCACTCTCTCACACCAAAGTCACTCACTCTCCCACACCAAAGTCACTCACTCTCCCACACCAAAGTCACTCACTCTCTCACACCAAAGTCACTCACTCTCCCACACCAAAGTCACTCACTCTCTCACACCAAAGTCACTCACTCTCCCACACCAAAGTCACTCACTCTCTCACACCAAAGTCACTCACTCTCCCACACCAAAGTCACTCACTCTCCCACACCAAAGTCACTCACTCTCCCACACCAAAGTCACTCACTCTCCCACACCAAAGTCACTCACTCTCCCACACCAAACTCACTTACTCTCCCACACCAAAGTCACTCACTCTCCCACACCAAAGTCACTCACTCTCTCACACCAAAGTCACTCACTCTCCCACACCAAAGTCACTCACTCTCCCATACCAAAGTCACTCACTCTCCCACACCAAAGTCGCTCACTCTCCCACACCAAAGTCACTGACTCTGCCACACCATAGTCACTCACTCTCTCACACCAAAGTCACTCACTCTCCCACACCAAAGTCCATAGAGTAAACCAGTGATTTTAACATCACAGCACACAGGAGTTCACAGGAGTTGTTGATCCACTGCTGCCTCCATCACTTACTTACAATGACTGATTTTAGTGAATTCAGCTTTTAAAATTTTGACTTAACTCAGTGACACAAAGTGACCACACGAGGCAGCAGAGGACCAGCAGCTCCTGTGTCCCTGTGAGTTAAAATCACTGGTTTTCTCTATGGGCTTCCTGTTGTTAAAGTCTGTCTAACAGTGAAGATAAAGACGTGATCGTGTTCTTAAAGACGTCGCAGACTTAAATTTACGTATATATTTTATAAATTATAATAAAATCATATTCATAATTCATAATCTGATCTCAGGTCAGGACGACGACGATCGCTGCATCGATATTTTGCTGCAGCTCTGTTTATGAAGCCACAGTAACCTCATTTTTATGTCCTTCTGTTCGTGTGTGTGTGTGTGTGTGTGTGTGTGTGTGTTTGTGTGTGTGTGTGTGTGTGTGTGCAGGAGGGACCAGGGACATCGGCTCAGCTCTCACCAGGATGTGCATGAGGCACCGAAGCATCGAGGCCAAACTACGCCAGTTCTCCATGTGAGTGTGTGTGTGTGTGTATGTGTGTGTGTCTCCTCCCTCCTCGCCATGGCAACAAGCCCCTCCCTCTCCGTCCTCCATCTTTCTCTGTTCAGTCTTTAAATAAATGTGACTCATGATCACTCATTATAATGACTTCTGTTATTATTATTATTATTGATCACATGATTAACTCACTCTGTGTGTGTGTGTGTGTGTGTGTGTGTGTGTGTGCAGGGTGTTTCTGGATTGTTTGATCAATCCTCTGCAGGAGCAGATGGAGGAGTGGAAGAGAGTCGCCAACACTCTGGACAAAGACCACGCCAAAGGTACACACACACACACACACACACACACACACACACACACACACACACACGCACACACGCACACACACACACACACTGTGTCTCTTTTGTCCTCAGAATATAAAAAGGCTCGTCAGGAGATAAAGAAGCGCTCGTCGGACACTCTGAAGCTGCAGAAAAAAGCAAAGAAAGGTGATCGATCGACTCATTGATTGTCAATAATGACTTTATTTAAAACGCTCACGTGGACATTTTTAATAACAAACTGTGTAAGAAGTTAAATCTGCTGTGACGGCAGGAAAAACCTGACATTATTAAGAAAATTAAATAAAATGAATGACAGGTTTTTTTTTTTGTCACCTTTGCTCCGCCCCCCTGTCTCTGCTGTCCTGTTGGCTCCGCCCAGCTGATGTTTTTGGTAAGTTCACACTTACAAACAAAATCATCTTTATCTTCACTGTTAGACAGACTTTAACAACAGGAAACTGACGTTTATAAACCACTCACTCTCCCACACCAAAGTCCATAGAGAAAATCAGTGATTTTAGCTCACAGGGACACAGGAGCTGCTGGTCCTCTGCTGCCTCGTGTGGTCACTTTGTGTCACTGAGTTAAGTCTAAATTAAATATTTTAAAAGCAGAATTCACTAAAATCAACAACTCCTGTGTGCTGTGATGTAAAAATCACTGATTTACTCTATGGACTTTGGTGTGGGAGAGTGAGTGGTTTACAAACTTCAGTTTACACAGAGAAAACACATTTAAGTCACTTTATAAAAGTCACTTTAAGTCTACAACATCTTAAGAACATGTTCTCGTCTTTATCTTCACTGTTAGACAGACTTTTCCTTGTGTAAACTGAAGTTTGTAAACCACTCACTCTCCTACACCAAAGTCACTCACTCTCCTACACCAAAGTCACTCACTCTCCCACACTAAAGTCACTCACTCTCCCACACCAAAGCCCATAGAGAAAATCAGTGATTTTAACATCACAGCACACAGGAGTTGTAAATTATAGTGAATTCTGCTTTTAAAATATTTAATTTAGACTTAACTCAGTGACACAAAGTGACCACACGAGGCAGCAGAGGACCAGCAGCTCCTGTGTCCCTGTGAGCTAAAATCACTGATTTTCTCTATGGACTTTGGTGTGGGAGAGTGAGTGGTTTACAAACTTCAGTTTCCTTTTGTTAAAGTCACGTGAACGTGAGCGGCGTAGATGCAGATTTAATGAGCTGAGCTGGTTGTGGGCAGTATGTGACACTCGTGTGTGTGTGTGTGTGTGTGTGTGTGTGTGTGTGTGTGTGTGTGTGTGTGCAGGTCGCGGTGACCTTCAGCCTCAGCTGGACAGCGCTCTGCAGGACGTCAGCGATAAGTTTCTTCTTCTGGAGGAGACGGAGAAGCAGGCGGTGAGGAAGGCTCTGGTGGAGGAGAGGAGTCGCTTCTGCTGCTTTGTGACCATGTTGAAGCCGGTGGTGGTCAGTGATGCGTTCAAAGACACATTGAAAAAGAAGGAAAAACCATCAAAACACACACACACACACACACACACCATGTATTTCACGCATGTGTTTTTCAGGAGGAGGAGATGTCCATGTTGGGGGAGATCACTCACCTTCAGACTCTCACTGACGACCTGAAGACGTTGACCATGGACCCGCACAAGCTGCCGGCCTCCAGTGAGCAGGTAATAACGTCCTTTAATGTGTAAACAAACACAAACATGACGATAAATCCACTGAATCCGCGTGGAGAACACAGCCCTTCACAATAAGAGCTCTCCAGCAGCTCATTTTACTTTTTGAAAAGACAAAACCACCTCGTGTAACTTCCTGTTCCTGCAGGTGATCGTGGACCTGAAAAGCTCCGACTGCGCCTGGTCCTACCAGACTCCGCCCTCCTCGCCCAGCACCACTGCATCCAGGAAGTCCAGCATGTGCAGGTTGGTTACCGTGACGACAAACGCCCTCACAGAAAGCATTTAGAAGCAACAATGTAACAATATAAGTCAGTTTTATTTTATTTAGGTTCAGTGTTTTTATTTCACTGATTTGAAGACCTCATTTATTTTTTGGGGCTGTACTGCCTCCCTGTGGTTCAGTGTGGGAACTGCAGCTCTCATTGAGACCAGAGAATCGGTTCATTTTTTTTTTTTTTTTAAATGAAAGTGTTTTCTTCTTCTATTCTTTTATTTGTCAAAGTGTTTGCTCACATCAGGAAGTTTTAGAAAAACTGTCAAATCATCAGAAATAATCAGAATATCTGTGAAGTTTCTCTGAAAACATCACTGGAAACATTTTCTCTCAGTCACATGATCTTGTTTAAAAAAGGACTAGTGTAGTCTAAATTTAGAATGTCATCCAAAAAGTCAAAGAAATGAAAACATTTTGTATGTATGTATGTACGTTTTTGTCAAATTTTTGACCAAAATATTATTTTCCAGAAAATTAGTAGACTTTATTAGACCTCAGTGTAGTATTAGATTGAGGTCTACAACATAGTATACCATG
Source organism: Microchirus variegatus (assembly GCF_963457635.1). Lineage (NCBI taxonomy): Eukaryota > Metazoa > Chordata > Actinopteri > Pleuronectiformes > Soleidae > Microchirus > Microchirus variegatus. The sequence goes on along the minus strand of NC_139814.1, from coordinate 27,742,625 downwards.
ATGTGTTGGTCACATTTTGGGCAAACATTTTTTTCAAAAAAATTGTCCAATTTTTGACGTTTTTGTCAAATTTTGGACCAAAATCTTTTTTTCCCAAAACAATGGTCGGATTTTGGACGAAATAGTGTAGTATGACATTGAGGTCTACGACATAGTTTACTATGATGTTTTGGCCACATTTTGGGCAAAATTCTTTTTCAAAAAAATTGTCCAATTTTGGACGACATAGTATGACGTTTTGGTCAAATTTTGGACAAAATTATTTTTTCCAAAAAAATGGTCAGATTTTGGACGAAATAGTCTAGTATGACATTGAGGTCGACGACATAGTATAGTATGACATTTTGGGCAAAACATTTTTTTCAAAAGAATTGTCCAATTATGACGTTTTGGTCAAAATGTGGACCAAACAAGTTTCTTGAAAAAACTGTCAGATTTTGTATGAAACTGAGGTCAACGACACAGTATAGTATGATGTTTTTGGACCAATATGCTTTTTTTTCTCTATTACTTTTGATGGCTTATTATCAGTCATTGTATATAAACATAGAGGATGATGTGTGACCTCAGAAATGTGCTGCCGAAACCCGGGATTGAACCAGGGAACTTCAGATCTTCAGTCTGACGCTCTCCCAACTTTTTGAAAAAAAATTGTTGACATTTTGGACCAAATTATATTTTTCAAAAAAATGGTCAGATTTTGGACGAAATAGTGTAGTATGACATTGAGGTCGACGACATAGTATAGTATGACGTTTTAGTCACATTTTGGACATTTTTTTCCCCAAAAAAATGGTCAGATTTTTGACAAAATAGTGTAGTATGACATTGTGGTTGACAACATAGTATAGTATGATGTTTTGGTCACATTTTGGGTAAAAAAAAATTAAAAATTTCTTTCCGATTTTGGATGACAGTATATAGTATGATGTTTTTGTCAAATTCTGGACCAAATTCTTTTTTTTCCAAAGAAATTGTCAGATTTTGAACGAAATAGTGTAGTATGACTTTTTGGTCTACGACATAGTATAGTATGACGTTTTGGTCACATTTTGGACTTTAAAAAAAAAATTCTAAATTTTTTCTGATTTTGGACGACATAGTATAGTATGACGTTTTTGTCAAATTTTGGACCAAAATTCTTTTTTTTAAAAAAATGGTCAGATTTTGGACGAAATAGTGTAGTATGACATTGAGGTCGACGACATAGTATAGTAAGACGTTTTGGTCACATTTTGGGCTAAAAAAAAAATTTCAAATATTTTTCCCGATTTTGGACGACATAGTATAGTATGACCATTTTGTCCAATTTTGGACAAAATGTTTTTTTTCATAAAAATGGTCAGATTTTGGACGAAATAGTGTAGTATGACATTGAGGTTGACGACATAGTATAGTATGACGTTTTAGTCACATTTCGGCCAAAAGAAAATTAAAAAAAAAAAATCCGAATTTGGACGACATAGGAAAGTATGTCGTTTTTGTCCAATTTTGGACCAAATTTTTTTTTTTCAAAAAAATTGTCAGATTTTGGACGAAATAGTGTAGTATGACATTGAGGTTTAAGACATAGTATAGTAAGACGTTTTGGTCACATTTTGGGCAAAACAATTTTTCAAAAATATTATCCAATTTTGGACGACATAGTATAGTATGACGTTTTTGTCAAATTTTGCACCAAAATGTTTTTTTCAAAAAAATGGTCAGATTTTGGACAAAATAGTGTAGTATGACATTGTGGTTGACAACATAGTATAGTATGACGTTTTGGTCACATTTTGGGGAAATTTTTTTTTTAAATTTCTTTCCGATTTTGGACGACATAGTATATAGTATGATGTTTTTGTCAAATTCTGGACCAAATTCTTTTTTTTCCAAAGAAATTGTCAGATTTTGGACGAAATAGTGTAGTATGACTTTTTGGTCTACGACATAGTATAGTATGACGTTTTGGTCACATTTTGGACTTTAAAAAAAAAATTCTACATTTTTTTCTGATTTTGGACGACATAGTATAGTATGACGTTTTTGTCAAATTTTGGACCAAAATTCTTTTTTTCAAAAAAATGGTCAGGTTTTGGACGAAATAGTGTAGTATGACATTGAGGTCGACGACATAGTATAGTATGATGTTTTGGTCACATTTTGGGCTAAAAAAAAAAAGTAAAATATTTTTCACGATTTTGGACGACATAGTATAGTATGACCTTTTTGTCCAATTTTGGACAAAATGTTTTTTTTCATAAAAATGGTCAGATTTTGGACGAAATAGTGTAGTATTTCGTCTACACTATGTAGTCGACCTCAGTTTCATACAAAATCTGACGATGTTTTTGGACCAATATGCCTTTTTTTCTCTATTACTTTTGATGGCTTATTATCAGTCATTGTATATAAATATAGAGGATGATGTGTGACCTCAGAAATGTGCTGCCGCAACCCGGGATTGAACCAGGGACCTTCAGATCTTCAGTCTGACGCTCTCCCAACTGAGTTATTTCGGCACATTTGGGTGTTTCGTTGTGAGCTATTTTGTGACTCTTTTTTTTACAATTTTGGACAGAAAAATTGTTGACATAGTATAGTATGACGTTTTGGTCAAATTTTGGACATTTTTTTTTCCAAAAAAATGGTCAGATTATGGAAGAAATAGTGTAGTATGACATTGAGGTCGACGACATAGTATAGTATGACGTTTTGGTCACATTTTGGACTAAAAAAATAAATTCTACATTTTTTTCCGATTTTGGACGACATAGTATAGTATGACCTTTTTGTCAAATTTTGGACCAAATTTTTTTTTTTCAAACAAATTGTCAGATTTTGGACGAAATAGTGTAGTATGACATTGAGGTTTAAGACATAGTATAGTAAGACGTTTTGGTCACATTTTGGGCAAAACACTATTTTTCAAAAATATTATCCAATTTTGGACGACATAGTATAGTATGACATTTTTGTCAAATTTTGCACCAAAATGTTTTTTTCAAAAAAATGGTCAGATTTTGGACAAAATAGTGTAGTATGACATTGTGGTTGACAACATAGTATAGTATGACGTTTTGGTCACATTTTGGGTAAAAAAATATTTTTAAATTTCTTTCCGATTTTGGACGACATAGTATATAGTATGATGTTTTTGTCAAATTCTGGACCAAATTTTTTTTTTCCGAAGAAATTGTCAGATTTTGGACGAAATAGTTTAGTATGACTTTTTGGTCTACGACATAGTATAGTATGACGTTTTGGTCACATTTTGGACTTTAAAAAAAAATTCTAAATTTTTTTCTGATTTTGGACGACATAGTATAGTATGACGTTTTTGTCAAATTTTGGACCAAAATTCTTTTTTTCAAAAAAATGGTCAGATTTTGGACGAAATAGTGTAGTATGACTTTTTGGTCTACGACATAGTATAGTATGACGTTTTGGTCACATTTTGGACTTTAAAAAAAAATTCTACATTTTTTTCTGATTTTGGACGACATAGTATAGTATGACGTTTTTGTCCAATTTTGGACCAAAATTCTTTTTTTCAAAAAAATGGTCAGATTTTGGACGAAATAGTGTAGTATGACATTGAGGTCGACGACATAGTATAGTAAGATGTTTTGGTCACATTTTGGGCTAAAAAAAAAAATTCAAATATTTTTCCCGATTTTGGACGACATAGTATAGTTTGACCTTTTTGTCCAATTTTGGACAAAATTCTTTTTTTCAAAAAAATGGTCAGATTTTGGACGAAATAGTGTAGTATGACTTTTTGGTCTACGACATAGTATAGTATGACGTTTTGGTCACATTTTGGACTTTAAAAAAAAAATTCTAAATTTTTTTCTGATTTTGGACGACATAGTATAGTATGACGTTTTTGTCAAATTTTGGACCAAAATTCTTTTTTTCAAAAAAATGGTCAGGTTTTGGACGAAATAGTGTAGTATGACATTGAGGTCGACGACATAGTATAGTATGATGTTTTGGTCACATTTTGGGCTAAAAAAAAAAAAAGTAAAATATTTTTCACGATTTTGGACGACATAGTATAGTATGACCTTTTTGTCCAATTTTGGACAAAATGTTTTTTTTCATAAAAATGGTCAGATTTTGGACGAAATAGTGTAGTATTTCGTCTACACTATGTAGTCGACCTCAGTTTCATACAAAATCTGACGATGTTTTTGGACCAATATGCCTTTTTTTCTCTATTACTTTTGATGGCTTATTATCAGTCATTGTATATAAATATAGAGGATGATGTGTGACCTCAGAAATGTGCTGCCGCAACCCGGGATTGAACCAGGGACCTTCAGATCTTCAGTCTGACGCTCTCCCAACTGAGTTAATTCGGCACATTTGGGTGTTTCGTTGTGAGCTATTTTGTGACTCTTTTTTTTACAATTTTGGACAGAAAAATTGTTGACATAGTATAGTATGACGTTTTGGTCAAATTTTGGACATTTTTTTTTCCAAAAAAATGGTCAGATTATGGAAGAAATAGTGTAGTATGACATTGAGGTCGACGACATAGTATAGTATGACGTTTTGGTCACATTTTGGACTAAAAAAAATAAATTCTACATTTTTTTCCGATTTTGGACGACATAGTATAGTATGACCTTTTTGTCAAATTTTGGACCAAATTTTTTTTTTCAAAAAAATGGTCAGATTTTGGACGAAATAGTGTAGTATGACATTGAGGTTTAAGACATAGTATAGTAAGACATTTTGGTCACATTTTGGGCAAAACACTATTTTTCAAAAATATTATCCAATTTTGGACGACATAGTATAGTATGACATTTTTGTCAAATTTTGCACCAAAATGTTTTTTTCAAAAAAATGGTCAGATTTTGGACAAAATAGTGTAGTATGACATTGTGGTTGACAACATAGTATAGTATGACGTTTTGGTCACATTTTGGGTAAAAAAATATTTTTAAATTTCTTTCCGATTTTGGACGACATAGTATATAGTATGATGTTTTTGTCAAATTCTGGACCAAATTTTTTTTTTCCAAAGAAATTGTCAGATTTTGGACGAAATAGTTTAGTATGACTTTTTGGTCTACGACATAGTATAGTATGACGTTTTGGTCACATTTTGGACTTTAAAAAAAAATTCTAAATTTTTTTCTGATTTTGGACGACATAGTATAGTATGACGTTTTTGTCAAATTTTGGACCAAAATTCTTTTTTTCAAAAAAATGGTCAGATTTTGGACGAAATAGTGTAGTATGACTTTTTGGTCTACGACATAGTATAGTATGACGTTTTGGTCACATTTTGGACTTTAAAAAAAAATTCTACATTTTTTTCTGATTTTGGACGACATAGTATAGTATGACGTTTTTGTCAAATTTTGGACCAAAATTCTTTTTTTCAAAAAAATGGTCAGATTTTGGACGAAATAGTGTAGTATGACATTGAGGTCGACGACATAGTATAGTAAGATGTTTTGGTCACATTTTGGGCTAAAAAAAAAAATTCAAATATTTTTCCCGATTTTGGACGACATAGTATAGTTTGACCTTTTTGTCCAATTTTGGACAAAATGTTTTTTTTCATAAAAATGGTCAGATTTTGGACAAAATAGTGTAGTATGACATTGAGGTTGACGACATAGTATAGTATGAAGTTTTGGTCACATTTTGGGTAAAAATTTTTTTTTAAATTTCTTTCCGATTTTGGACGGCATAGTATATAGTATGATGTTTTTGTCAAATTCTGGACCAAATTTTTTTTTTCCAAAGAAATTGTCAGATTTTGGACGAAATAGTGTAGTATGACTTTTTGGTCTATGACATAGTATAGTATGACGTTTTGGTCACATTTTGGACTTTAAAAAAAAATTCTAAATTTTTTCTGATTTTGGAGGACATAGTATAGTATGACGTTTTTGTCAAATTTTGGACCAAAATTCTTTTTCTCAAAAAAATGGTCAGATTTTGGAAGAAATAGTGTAGTATGACATTGAGGTCTACGACATAGTATAGTATGACGTTTTGGTCACATTTTGTACTAAAAAAAAAAATTCTACATTTTTTTCCGATTTTGGACGACATAGTATAGTATGACCTTTTTGTCCAATTTTGGACCAAATTTCTTTTTTTCAACAAAATGGTCAGATTTTGGACGAAATAGTGTAGTATGACATTGAGGTTGACGACATAGTATAGTATGACATTTTAGTCACATTTCGGCCAAAAGAAAATTACAAAAAAAAAATCCGAATTTGGACGACATAGTATAGTATGTCGTTTTTGTCAAATTTTGGACCAAATCTTTTTTTTTTCAAAAAAATTGTCAGATTTTGGATGAAATAGTGTAGTATGACATTGAGGTTTAAGACATAGTATAGTAAGACGTTTTGGTCACATTTTGGGCAAAACAATTTTTTCAAAAATATTATCCAATTTTGGACGACATAGTATAGTATGACGTTTTTGTCAAATTTTGCACCAAAATGTTTTTTTTCAAAAAAATGGTCAGATTTTGGACAAAATAGTGTAGTATGACATTGTGGTTGACAACATAGTATAGTATGACGTTTTGGTCACATTTTGGGTAAAAAAAAAATTAAAAATTTCTTTCCGATTTTGGACGACATAGTATATAGTATGATGTTTTTGTCAAATTCTGGACCAAATTTTTTTTTTCCAAAGAAATTGTCAGATTTTGGACGAAATAGTGTAGTATGACTTTTTGGTCTACGACATAGTATAGTATGACGTTTTGGTCACATTTTGGACTTTAAAAAAAAATTCTAAATTTTTTTCTGATTTTGGACGACATAGTATAGTATGATGTTTTTGTCAAATTTTGGTCCAAAATTCTTTTTCTCAAAAAAATGGTCAGATTTTGGACGAAATAGTGTGGTATGACATTGAGGTTGACGACATAGTATAGTATGACGTTTTAGTCACATTTCGGCCAAAAGAAAATTTCAAAAAAAAAATCCGAATTTGGACAACATAGTATAGTATGTCGTTTTTGTCAAATTTTGGACCAAATCTTTTTTTTTTCAAAAAAATGGTCAGATTTTGGACAAAATAGTGTAGTATGACATTGTGGTTGACAACATAGTATAGTATGACGTTTTGGTCACATTTCGGCCAAAAGAAAATTTCAAAAAAAAAATCCGAATTTGGACCACATAGAATAGTATGTCGTTTTTGTCCAATTTTGGACCAAATATTTTTTTTTTCAAAAAAATTGTCAGATTTTGGACGAAATAGTGTAGTATGACATTGAGGTCGACGACATAGTATAGTATGACGTTTTGGTCACATTTTGGACTAAAAAAAAAAATTCCACATTTTTTTCCGATTTTGGACGACATCGTATAGTATGACCTTTTTGTCAAATGTTGGACCAAATTTTTTTTTTTCAAAAAAATTGTCAGATTTTGGACGAAATAGTGTAGTATGACATTGAGGTTTAAGACATAGTATAGTAAGACGTTTTGGTCACATTTTGGGCAAAACAATTTTTTCAAAAATATTATCCAATTTTGGACGACATAGTAAAGTATGACGTTTTTGTCAAATTTTGCACCAAAATGTTTTTTTCAAAAAAATGGTCAGATTTTGGACAAAATAGTGTAGTATGACATTGAGGTCGACGACATAGTATAGTATGACGTTTTGGTCACATTTTGGACCAAATTTCTTTTTTTCCAAAGAAATTGTCAGATTTTGGACGAAATAGTGTAGTATGACCTTTTGGTCTATGACATAGTATAGTATGACGTTTTGGTCACATGTTGGACTTTAAAAAAAAATTCTAAATTTTTTTCTGATTTTGGAGGACATAGTATAGTATGACCTTTTTGTCCAATTTTGGACCAAATTTTTTTTTTTCAAAAAATTGTCAAATTTTGGACGAAATAGTGTAGTATGACATTGAGGTTTAAGACATAGTATAGTAAGACGTTTTGGTCACATTTTGGGCAAAACAATTTTTTCAAAAATATTATCCAATTTTGGACGACATAGTAAAGTATGACGTTTTTGTCAAATTTTGCACCAAAATGTTTTTTTCAAAAAAATGGTCAGATTTTGGACAAAATAGTGTAGTATGACATTGTGGTTGACAACATAGTATAGTATGACGTTTTGGTCACATTTTGGACTAAAAAAAAAAATTCTACGTTTTTTTCCGATTTTGGACGACATAGTATAGTATGACCTTTTTGTCAAATTTTGGACCAAAATTCTTTTTCTCAAAAAAATGGTCAGATTTTGGACGAAATAGTGTAGTATGACATTGAGGTCGACGACATAGTATAGTATGACGTTTTGGTCACATTTTGGACTAAAAAAAAAAATTCTAAATTTCTTTCCGATTTTGGACGACATAGTATAGTATGACCTTTTTGTCCAATTTTGGACCAAATTTTTTTTTTCAAAAAAATTGTCAGATTTTGGACGAAATAGTGTAGTATGACATTGAGGTTTAAGACATAGTATAGTAAGACGTTTTGGTCACATTTTGGGCAAAACAATTTTTTCAAAAATATTATCCAATTTTGGACGACATAGTTAAGTATGACGTTTTTGTCAAATTTTGCACCAAAATGTTTTTTTCAAAAAAATGGTCAGATTTTGGACAAAATAGTGTAGTATGACGACATTGTGGTTGACAACATAGTATAGTATGACGTTTTGGTCACATTTTGGACTAAAAAAAAAAATTCTACATTTTTTTCCGATTTTGGACGACATAGTATAGTATGACCTTTTTGTCAAATTTTGGACCAAAATTCTTTTTCTCAAAAAAATGGTCAGATTTTGGACGAAATAGTGTAGTATGACATTGAGGTTGACGACATAGTAAAGTATGACGTTTTAGTCACATTTCGGCCAAAAGAAAATTTCAAAAAAAAAATCCGAATTTGGACGACATAGTATAGTATGACCTTTTTGTCAAATTTTGGACCAAAATTCTTTTTCTCAAAAAAATGGTCAGATTTTGGACGAAATAGTGTAGTATGACATTGAGGTTGACGACATAGTAAAGTATGACGTTTTAGTCACATTTCGGCCAAAAGAAAATTTCAAAAAAAAAATCCGAATTTGGACGACATAGTATAGTATGACCTTTTTGTCAAATTTTGGACCAAAATTCTTTTTCTCAAAAAAATTGTCAGATTTTGGACGAAATAGTGTAGTATGACATTGAGGTCGACGACATAGTATAGTATGACGTTTTGGTCACATTTTGGACTAAAAAAAAAAATTCTACATTTTTTTCCGATTTTGGACGACATAGTATAGTTTGACCTTTTTGTCAAATTTTGGACCAAAATTCTTTTTCTCAAAAAAATGGTCAGATTTTGGACGAAATAGTGTAGTATGACATTGAGGTTGACGATATAGTAAAGTATGACGTTTTAGTCACATTTCGGCCAAAAGAAAATTTCAAAAAAAAAATCCGAATTTGGACGACATAGTATAGTATGACCTTTTTGTCAAATTTTGGACCAAAATTCTTTTTCTCAAAAAAATGGTCAGATTTTGGACGAAATAGTGTAGTATGACATTGAGGTCGACGACATAGTATAGTATGACGTTTTGGTCACATTTTGGACTAAAAAAAAAAATTCTACATTTTTTTCCGATTTTGGACGACATAGTATAGTATGACCTTTTTGTCCAATTTTGGACCAAATTTTTTTTTTTCTAAAAAATTGTCAGATTTTGGACGAAATAGTGAAGTATGACATTGAGGTTTAAGACATATTATAGTAAGACGTTTTGGTCACATTTTGGGCAAAACAATTTTTTCAAAAATATTATCCAATTTTGGACGACATAGTAAAGTATGACGTTTTTGTCAAATTTTGGACCAAAATGTTTTTTTCAAAAAAATGGTCAGATTTTGGACAAAATAGTGTAGTATGACATTGTGGTTGATAACATAGTATAGTATGACGTTTTGGTCACATTTTGGACTAAAAAAAAAATTCTACATTTTTTTCCGATTTTGGACGACATAGTATAGTATGACCTTTTTGTCAAATTCTGGACCAAATTTTTTTTTTCCAAAGAAATTGTCAGATTTTGGGACGAAATAGTGTAGTATGACTTTTTGGTCTATGACATAGTATAGTATGACGTTTTGGTCACATTTTGGACTTTAAAAAAAAATTCTAAATTTTTTTCTGATTTTGGACGACATAGTATAGTATGACCTTTTTGTCCAATTTTGGACCAAATTTTTTTTTTTCTAAAAAATTGTCAGATTTTGGACGAAATAGTGAAGTATGACATTGAGGTTTAAGACATATTATAGTAAGACGTTTTGGTCACATTTTGGGCAAAACAATTTTTTCAAAAATATTATCCAATTTTGGACGACATAGTAAAGTATGACGTTTTTGTCAAATTTTGGACCAAAATGTTTTTTTCAAAAAAATGGTCAGATTTTGGACAAAATAGTGTAGTATGACATTGTGGTTGATAACATAGTATAGTATGACGTTTTGGTCACATTTTGGACTAAAAAAAAAATTCTACATTTTTTTCCGATTTTGGACGACATAGTATAGTATGACCTTTTTGTCAAATTCTGGACCAAATTTTTTTTTTCCAAAGAAATTGTCAGATTTTGGGACGAAATAGTGTAGTATGACTTTTTGGTCTATGACATAGTATAGTATGACGTTTTGGTCACATTTTGGACTTTAAAAAAAAATTCTAAATTTTTTTCTGATTTTGGACGACATAGTATAGTATGACGTTTTTGTCCAATTTTGGACCAAAATTCTTTTTCTCAAAAAAATGGTCAGATTTTGGACGAAATAGTGTAGTATGACATTGAGGTCTACGACATAGTATAGTATGACGTTTTGGTCACATTTTGGACTAAAAAAAAAATTCTACATTTTTTTCCGATTTTGGACGACATAGTATAGTATGACCTTTTTGTCCAATTTTGGACCAAATTTCTTTTTTTCAACAAAATGGTCAGATTTTGGACGAAATAGTGTAGTATGACATTGAGGTCGACGACATAGTATAGTATGACGTTTTGGTCACATTTTGGACAAAAAAAAAAAATTATACATTTTTTTCCGATTTTGGACGACATAGTATAGTAAGACCTTTTTGTCCAATTTTGGACCAAATTTCTTTTTTTTCAAAAAAATTGTCAGATTTTGAACGAAATAGTGTAGTATGACATTGAGGTTTAAGACATAGTATAGAAAGACGTTTTGGTCACATTTTGGGCAAAACAATTTTTTCAAAAATATTATCCAATTTTGGACGACATATTTAAGTATGACGTTTTTGTCAAATTTTGCACCAAAATGTTTTTTTCAAAAAAATGGTCAGATTTTGGACAAAATAGTGTAGTATGACATTGTGGTTGACAACATAGTATAGTATGACGTTTTGGTCACATTTTGGACTAAAAAAAAAAATTCTACATTTTTTTCCGATTTTGGACGACATAGTATAGTATGACCTTTTTGTCAAATTTTGGACCAAAATTCTTTTTCTCAAAAAAATTGTCAGATTTTGGACGAAATAGTGTAGTATGACATTGAGGTTGACGACATAGTATAGTATGACGTTTTAGTCACATTTCGGCCAAAAGAAAATTAAAAAAAAAAAATCCGAATTTGGACGACAAAGTATAGTATGTCGTTTTTGTCAAATTTTGGACCAAATCTTTTTTTTTTCAAAAAAATGGTCAGATTTTGGACGAAATAGTGTAGTATGACATTGAGGTCGACGACATAGTATAGTATGACGTTTTAGTCACATTTCGGCCAAAAGAAAATTACAAAAAAAAAATCCGAATTTGGACGACATAGTATAGTATGACGTTTTTGTCAAATTTTGGACCAAAATTCTTTTTTCCAAAAAAATGGTCAGATTTTGGACGAAATAGTGTAGTATGACATTGAGGTCGACGACATAGTATAGTATGACGTTTTGGTCACATTTTGGACAAAAAAAAAAAATTCTACATTTTTTTCTGATTTTGGACGACATAGTATAGTATGACCTTTTTGTCCAATTTTGGACCAAATTTTTTTTTTTCAAAAAAATTGTCAGATTTTGGACGAAATAGTGTAGTATGACATTGAGGTTTAAGACATAGTATAGTAAGACGTTTTGGTCACATTTTGGGCAAAACAATTTTTTCAAAAATATTATCCAATTTTGGACGACATAGTAAAGTATGACGTTTTTGTCAAATTTTGCACCAAAATGTTTTTTTCAAAAAAATGGTCAGATTTTGGACAAAATAGTGTAGTATGACATTGTGGTTGACAACATAGTAAAGTATGACGTTTTGGTCACATTTCGGCCAAAAGAAAATTTCAAAAAAAAAATCCGAATTTGGACCACATAGTATAGTATGTCGTTTTTGTCAAATTTTGGACCAAATTTTTTTTTTTCCAAAGAAATTGTCAGATTTTGGACGAAATAGTGTAGTATGACCTTCTGGTCTATGACATAGTATAGTATGACGTTTTGGTCACATTTTGGACTTTAAAAAAAAATTCTAAATTTTTTTCCGATTTTGGACGACATAGTATAGTATGACCTTTTTGTAAAATTCTGGACCAAATTTTTTTTTTCCAAAGAAATTGTCAGATTTTGGACGAAATAGTGTAGTATGACCTTTTGGTCTATGACATAGTATAGTATGACGTTTTGGTCACATTTTGGACTTTAAAAAGAAATTCTAAATTTTTTTCTGATTTTGGAGGACATAGTATAGTATGACCTTTTTGTCCAATTTTGGACCAAATTTTTTTTTTTCAAAAAAATTGTCAGATTTTGGACGAAATAGTGTAGTATGACATTGAGGTTTAAGACATAGTATAGTAAGACGTTTTGGTCACATTTTGGGCAAAACAATTTTTTCAAAAATATTATCCAATTTTGGACGACATAGTAAAGTATGACGTTTTTGTCAAATTTTGCACCAAAATGTTTTTTTCAAAAAAATGGTCAGATTTTGGACGAAATAGTGTAGTATGACATTGAGGTCTACGACATAGTATAGTATGACGTTTTGGTCACATTTTGGACTAAAAAAAAAAATTCTACATTTTTTTCCGATTTTGGACGACATAGTATAGTATGACCTTTTTGTCCAATTTTGGACCAAATTTCTTTTTTTCAACAAAATGGTCAGATTTTGGACGAAATAGTGTAGTATGACATTGAGGTCGACGACATAGTATAGTATGACGTTTTAGTCACATTTCGGCCAAAAGAAAATTACAAAAAAAAAATCCGAATTTGGACGACATAGTATAGTATGTCGTTTTTGTCAAATTTTTCTCTATTACTTTTGATGGCATATTATCAGTCATTGTATATAAACACAGATGATGATGATGTGTGACCTCAGAAATGTGCTGCCGAAACCCGGGATTGAACCAGGGACCTTCAGATCTTCAGTCTGACGCTCTCCCAACTGAGCTATTTCGGCACGTTGGATAATTTGTTGTGAGCTACTTTGTCACTCTTTTTTTACAATTTTGGACAGAAAAATTGTTGACATAGTATAGTATGACGTTTTGGTCCAATTTTGGACCAAAATTCTTTTTTTCAAAAAAATGGTCAGATTTTGGACGAAATAGTGTAGTATGACATTGAGGTCGACGACATAGTATAGTATGACGTTTTGGTCACATTTTGGACAAAAAAAAAAAATTCTACATTTTTTTCTGATTTTGGACGACATAGTATAGTATGACCTTTTTGTCCAATTTTGGACCAAATTTTTTTTTTTCAAAAAAATTGTCAGATTTTGGACGAAATAGTGTAGTATGACATTGAGGTTTAAGACATAGTATAGTAAGACGTTTTGGTCACATTTTGGGCAAAACAATTTTTTCAAAAATATTATCCAATTTTGGACGACAAAGTAAAGTATGACGTTTTTGTCAAATTTTGCACCAAAATGTTTTTTTCAAAAAAATGGTCAGATTTTGGACAAAATAGTGTAGTATGACATTGTGGTTGACAACATAGTATAGTATGACGTTTTGGTCACATCTCGGCCAAAAGAAAATTTCAAAAAAAAAATCCGAATTTGGACCACATAGTATAGTATGTCGTTTTTGTCAAATTTTGGACCAAATTTTTTTTTTCCAAAGAAATCGTCAGATTTTGGACGAAATAGTGTAGTATGACATTGTGGTTGATAACATAGTATAGTATGACGTTTTGGTCACATTTTGGACTAAAAAAAAAATTCTACATTTGTTTCCAATTTGGGCGAAATAGTATAGTATGACCTTTTTGTCAAATTCTGGACCAAATTTTTTTTTTCAAGAGAAATTGTCAGATTTTGGACGAAATAGTGTAGTATGACTTTTTGGTCTATGACATAGTATAGTATGACGTTTTGGTCACATTTTGGACTTTAAAAAGAAATTCTAAATTTTTTTCTGATTTTGGAGGACATAGTATAGTATGACCTTTTTGTCCAATTTTGGACCAAGTTTTTTTTTTTCAAAAAAATTTTCAGATTTTGGACGAAATAGTGTTGTATGACATTGAGGTTTAAGACATAGTATAGTAAGACGTTTTGGTCACATTTTGGGCAAAACAATTTTTTCAAAAATATTATCCAATTTTGGACGACATAGTAAAGTATGACGTTTTTGTCAAATTTTGCACCAAAATGTTTTTTTCAAAAAAATGGTCAGATTTTGGACAAAATAGTGTAGTATGACATTGTGGTTGACAACATAGTATAGTATGACGTTTTGGTCACATTTTGGACTAAAAAAAAAAATTCTACATTTTTTTCCGATTTTGGACGACATAGTATAGTATGACCTTTTTGTCAAATTTTGGACCAAAATTCTTTTTCTCAAAAAAATGGTCAGATTTTGGACGAAATAGTGTAGTATGACATTGAGGTTGACGACATAGTATAGTATGACGTTTTAGTCACATTTCGGCCAAAAGAAAATTTCAAAAAAAAATCCGAATTTGGACGACATAGTATAGTATGTCGTTTTTGTCAAATTTTGGACCAAATCTTTTTTTTTTTTCAAAAAAATGGTCAGATTTTGGACAAAATAGTGTAGTATGACATTGAGGTCGACGACATAGTATAGTATGACGTTTTGGTCACATTTTGGACTAAAAAAAAAAATTCTACATTTTTTTCCGATTTTGGACGACATAGTATAGTATGACCTTTTTGTCCAATTTTGGACCAAATTTATTTTTTTCAAAGAAATTGTCAGATTTTGGACGAAATAGTGAAGTATGACATTGAGGTTTAAGACATATTATAGTAAGACGTTTTGGTCACATTTTGGGCAAAACAATTTTTTCAAAAATATTATCCAATTTTGGACGACATAGTAAAGTATGACGTTTTTGTCAAATTTTGGACCAAAATGTTTTTTTCAAAAAAATGGTCAGATTTTGGACAAAATAGTGTAGTATGACATTGTGGTTGATAACATAGTATAGTATGACGTTTTGGTCACATTTTGGACTAAAAAAAAAATTCTACATTTGTTTCCGATTTTGGACGACATAGTATAGTATGACCTTTTTGTCAAATTCTGGACCAAAGTTTTTTTTTTCAAGAGAAATTGTCAGATTTTGGACGAAATAGTGTAGTATGACTTTTTGGTCTATGACATAGTATAGTATGACGTTTTGGTCACATTTTGGACTTTAAAAAAAAAATCTAAATCTTTTTTCTGATTTTGGACGACATAGTATAGTATGACGTTTTTGTCAAATTTTGGACCAAAATTCTTTTTCTCAAAAAAATGGTCAGATTTTGGACGAAATAGTGTAGTATGACATTGAGGTCTACGACATAGTATAGTATGACGTTTTGGTCAAATTTTGGACTAAAAAAAAAAATTCTACATTTTTTTCCGATTTTGGACGACATAGTATAGTATGACCTTTTTGTCCAATTTTGGACCAAATTTCTTTTTTTCAACAAAATGGTCAGATTTTGGACGAAATAGTGTAGTATGACATTGAGGTCGACGACATAGTATAGTATGACGTTTTAGTCACATTTCGGCCAAAAGAAAATTACAAAAAAAAAATCCGAATTTGGACGACATAGTATAGTATGTCGTTTTTGTCAAATTTTTCTCTATTACTTTTGATGGCTTATTATCAGTCATTGTATATAAACACAGATGATGATGATGTGTGACCTCAGAAATGTGCTGCCGAAATCCGGGATTGAACCAGGGACCGTCAGATCTTCGGTCTGACGCTCTCCCAACTGAGCTATTTCGGCACGTTGGTAGTTTGTTGTGAGCTAGTTTGTCACTCTTTTTTTACAATTTTGGACAGAAAAATTGTTGACATAGTATAGTATGACGTTTTGGTCCAATTTTGGACCAAAATTCTTTTTTTCAAAAAAATGGTCAGATTTTGGACGAAATAGTGTAGTATGACATTGAGGTCGACGACATAGTATAGTATGACGTTTTGGTCACATTTTGGACAAAAAAAAAAAATTCTACATTTTTTTCTGATTTTGGACGACATAGTATAGTATGACCTTTTTGTCCAATTTTGGACCAAATTTTTTTTTTTCAAAAAAATTGTCAGATTTTGGACGAAATAGTGTAGTATGACATTGAGGTTTAAGACATAGTATAGTAAGACGTTTTGGTCACATTTTGGGCAAAACAATTTTTTCAAAAATATTATCCAATTTTGGACGACATAGTAAAGTATGACGTTTTTGTCAAATTTTGCACCAAAATGTTTTTTTCAAAAAAATGGTCAGATTTTGGACAAAATAGTGTAGTATGACATTGTGGTTGACAACATAGTATAGTATGACGTTTTGGTCACATTTCGGCCAAAAGAAAATTTCAAAAAAAAAATCCGAATTTGGACCACATAGTATAGTATGTCGTTTTTGTCAAATTTTGGACCAAATTTTTTTTTTCCAAAGAAATTGTCAGATTTTGGACGAAATAGTGTAGTATGACCTTTTGGTCTATGACATAGTATAGTATGACGTTTTGGTCACATTTTGGACTTTAAAAAAAAATTCTAAATTTTTTTCCGATTTTGGACGACATAGTATAGTATGACCTTTTTGTCAAATTCTGGACCAAATTTTTTTTTTCCAAAGAAATTGTCAGATTTTGGACGAAATAGTGTAGTATGACCTTTTGGTCTATGACATAGTATAGTATGACGTTTTGGTCACATTTTGGACTTTAAAAAGAAATTCTAAATTTTTTTCTGATTTTGGAGGACATAGTATAGTATGACCTTTTTGTCCAATTTTGGACCAAATTTTTTTTTTTCAAAAAAATTGTCAGATTTTGGACGAAATAGTGTAGTATGACATTGAGGTTTAAGACATAGTATAGTAAGACGTTTTGGTCACATTTTGGGCAAAACAATTTTTTCAAAAATATTATCCAATTTTGGACGACATAGTAAAGTATGACGTTTTTGTGAAATTTTGCACCAAAATGTTTTTTTCAAAAAAATGGTCAGATTTTGGACAAAATAGTGTAGTATGACATTGTGGTTGACAACATAGTATAGTATGACGTTTTGGTCACATTTTGGACTAAAAAAAAAAATTCTACATTTTTTTCCGATTTTGGACTACATAGTATAGTATGACCTTTTTGTCAAATTTTGGACCAAAATTCTTTTTCTCAAAAAAATGGTCAGATTTTGGACGAAATAGTGTAGTATGACATTGAGGTTGACGACGTAGTATAGTATGACGTTTTAGTCACATTTCGGCCAAAAGAAAATTTCAAAAAAAAAATCCGAATTTGGACGACATAGTATAGTATGTCGTTTTTGTCAAATTTTGGACCAAATCTTTTTTTTTTCTTCAAAAAAATGGTCAGATTTTGGACAAAATAGTGTAGTATGACATTGAGGTCGACGACATAGTATAGTATGACGTTTTGGTCACATTTTGGACTAAAAAAAAAAATTCTACATTTTTTTCCGATTTTGGACGACATAGTATAGTATGACCTTTTTGTCCAATTTTGGACCAAATTTTTTTTTTTCAAAGAAATTGTCAGATTTTGGACGAAATAGTGAAGTATGACATTGAGGTTTAAGACATATTATAGTAAGACGTTTTGGTCACATTTTGGGCAAAACAATTTTTTCAAAAATATTATCCAATTTTGGACGACATAGTAAAGTATGACGTTTTTGTCAAATTTTGGACCAAAATGTTTTTTTCAAAAAAATGGTCAGATTTTGGACAAAATAGTGTAGTATGACATTGTGGTTGACAACATAGTATAGTATGACGTTTTGGTCACATTTTGGACTAAAAAAAAAAATTCTACATTTTTTTCCGATTTTGGACGACATAGTATAGTATGACCTTTTTGTCAAATTTTGGACCAAAATTCTTTTTCTCAAAAAAATGGTCAGATTTTGGACGAAATAGTGTAGTATGACATTGAGGTTGACGACATAGTAAAGTATGACGTTTTAGTCACATTTCGGCCAAAAGAAAATTTCAAAAAAAAAATCCGAATTTGGACGACATAGTATAGTATGACCTTTTTGTCAAATTTTGGACCAAAATTCTTTTTCTCAAAAAAATGGTCAGATTTTGGACGAAATAGTGTAGTATGACATTGAGGTCGACGACATAGTATAGTATGACGTTTTGGTCACATTTTGGACTAAAAAAAAAAATTCTACATTTTTTTCCGATTTTGGACGACATAGTATAGTATGACCTTTTTGTCCAATTTTGGACCAAATTTTTTTTTTTCAAAAAAATTGTCAGATTTTGGACGAAATAGTGAAGTATGACATTGAGGTTTAAGACATATTATAGTAAGACGTTTTGGTCACATTTTGGGCAAAACAATTTTTTCAAAAATATTATCCAATTTTGGACGACATAGTAAAGTATGACGTTTTTGTCAAATTTTGGACCAAAATGTTTTTTTCAAAAAAATGGTCAGATTTTGGACAAAATAGTGTAGTATGACATTGTGGTTGATAACATAGTATAGTATGACGTTTTGGTCACATTTTGAACTAAAAAAAAAATTCTACATTTTTTTCCGATTTTGGACGACATAGTATAGTATGACCTTTTTGTCCAATTTTGGACCAAATTTCTTTTTTTCAACAAAATGGTCAGATTTTGGACGAAATAGTGTAGTATGACATTGAGGTCGACGACATAGTATAGTATGACGTTTTGGTCACATTTTGGACAAAAAAAAAAAATTCTACATTTTTTTCTGATTTTGGACGACATAGTATAGTATGACCTTTTTGTCCAATTTTGGACCAAATTTTTTTTTTCAAAAAAATTGTCAGATTTTGGACGAAATAGTGTAGTATGACATTGAGGTTTAAGACATAGTATAGTAAGACGTTTTAGTCACATTTCGGCCAAAAGAAAATTTCAAAAAAAAATCCGAATTTGGACGACATAGTATAGTATGTCGTTTTTGTCAAATTTTGGACCAAATCTTTTTTTTTTTCAAAAAAATGGTCAGATTTTGGACAAAATAGTGTAGTATGACATTGAGGTCGACGACATAGTATAGTATGACGTTTTGGTCACATTTTGGACTAAAAAAAAAAATTCTACATTTTTTTCCGATTTTGGACGACATAGTATAGTATGACCTTTTTGTCCAATTTTGGACCAAATTTATTTTTTTCAAAGAAATTGTCAGATTTTGGACGAAATAGTGAAGTATGACATTGAGGTTTAAGACATATTATAGTAAGACGTTTTGGTCACATTTTGGGCAAAACAATTTTTTCAAAAATATTATCCAATTTTGGACGACATAGTAAAGTATGACGTTTTTGTCAAATTTTGGACCAAAATGTTTTTTTCAAAAAAATGGTCAGATTTTGGACAAAATAGTGTAGTATGACATTGTGGTTGATAACATAGTATAGTATGACGTTTTGGTCACATTTTGGACTAAAAAAAAAATTCTACATTTGTTTCCGATTTTGGACGACATAGTATAGTATGACCTTTTTGTCAAATTCTGGACCAAAGTTTTTTTTTTCAAGAGAAATTGTCAGATTTTGGACGAAATAGTGTAGTATGACTTTTTGGTCTATGACATAGTATAGTATGACGTTTTGGTCACATTTTGGACTTTAAAAAAAAAATCTAAATCTTTTTTCTGATTTTGGACGACATAGTATAGTATGACGTTTTTGTCAAATTTTGGACCAAAATTCTTTTTCTCAAAAAAATGGTCAGATTTTGGACGAAATAGTGTAGTATGACTTGAGGTCTACGACATAGTATAGTATGACGTTTTGGTCAAATTTTGGACTAAAAAAAAAAATTCTACATTTTTTTCCGATTTTGGACGACATAGTATAGTATGACCTTTTTGTCCAATTTTGGACCAAATTTCTTTTTTTCAACAAAATGGTCAGATTTTGGACGAAATAGTGTAGTATGACATTGAGGTCGACGACATAGTATAGTATGACGTTTTAGTCACATTTCGGCCAAAAGAAAATTACAAAAAAAAAATCCGAATTTGGACGACATAGTATAGTATGTCGTTTTTGTCAAATTTTTCTCTATTACTTTTGATGGCTTATTATCAGTCATTGTATATAAACACAGATGATGATGATGTGTGACCTCAGAAATGTGCTGCCGAAATCCGGGATTGAACCAGGGACCGTCAGATCTTCGGTCTGACGCTCTCCCAACTGAGCTATTTCGGCACGTTGGTAGTTTGTTGTGAGCTAGTTTGTCACTCTTTTTTTACAATTTTGGACAGAAAAATTGTTGACATAGTATAGTATGACGTTTTGGTCCAATTTTGGACCAAAATTCTTTTTTTCAAAAAAATGGTCAGATTTTGGACGAAATAGTGTAGTATGACATTGAGGTCGACGACATAGTATAGTATGACGTTTTGGTCACATTTTGGACAAAAAAAAAAAATTCTACATTTTTTTCTGATTTTGGACGACATAGTATAGTATGACCTTTTTGTCCAATTTTGGACCAAATTTTTTTTTTTCAAAAAAATTGTCAGATTTTGGACGAAATAGTGTAGTATGACATTGAGGTTTAAGACATAGTATAGTAAGACGTTTTGGTCACATTTTGGGCAAAACAATTTTTTCAAAAATATTATCCAATTTTGGACGACATAGTAAAGTATGACGTTTTTGTCAAATTTTGCACCAAAATGTTTTTTTCAAAAAAATGGTCAGATTTTGGACAAAATAGTGTAGTATGACATTGTGGTTGACAACATAGTATAGTATGACGTTTTGGTCACATTTCGGCCAAAAGAAAATTTCAAAAAAAAAATCCGAATTTGGACCACATAGTATAGTATGTCGTTTTTGTCAAATTTTGGACCAAATTTTTTTTTTCCAAAGAAATTGTCAGATTTTGGACGAAATAGTGTAGTATGACCTTTTGGTCTATGACATAGTATAGTATGACGTTTTGGTCACATTTTGGACTTTAAAAAAAAATTCTAAATTTTTTTCCGATTTTGGACGACATAGTATAGTATGACCTTTTTGTCAAATTCTGGACCAAATTTTTTTTTTCCAAAGAAATTGTCAGATTTTGGACGAAATAGTGTAGTATGACCTTTTGGTCTATGACATAGTATAGTATGACGTTTTGGTCACATTTTGGACTTTAAAAAGAAATTCTAAATTTTTTTCTGATTTTGGAGGACATAGTATAGTATGACCTTTTTGTCCAATTTTGGACCAAATTTTTTTTTTTCAAAAAAATTGTCAGATTTTGGACGAAATAGTGTAGTATGACATTGAGGTTTAAGACATAGTATAGTAAGACGTTTTGGTCACATTTTGGGCAAAACAATTTTTTCAAAAATATTATCCAATTTTGGACGACATAGTAAAGTATGACGTTTTTGTGAAATTTTGCACCAAAATGTTTTTTTCAAAAAAATGGTCAGATTTTGGACAAAATAGTGTAGTATGACATTGTGGTTGACAACATAGTATAGTATGACGTTTTGGTCACATTTTGGACTAAAAAAAAAAATTCTACATTTTTTTCCGATTTTGGACTACATAGTATAGTATGACCTTTTTGTCAAATTTTGGACCAAAATTCTTTTTCTCAAAAAAATGGTCAGATTTTGGACGAAATAGTGTAGTATGACATTGAGGTTGACGACGTAGTATAGTATGACGTTTTAGTCACATTTCGGCCAAAAGAAAATTTCAAAAAAAAAATCCGAATTTGGACGACATAGTATAGTATGTCGTTTTTGTCAAATTTTGGACCAAATCTTTTTTTTTTCTTCAAAAAAATGGTCAGATTTTGGACAAAATAGTGTAGTATGACATTGAGGTCGACGACATAGTATAGTATGACGTTTTGGTCACATTTTGGACTAAAAAAAAAAATTCTACATTTTTTTCCGATTTTGGACGACATAGTATAGTATGACCTTTTTGTCCAATTTTGGACCAAATTTTTTTTTTTCAAAGAAATTGTCAGATTTTGGACGAAATAGTGAAGTATGACATTGAGGTTTAAGACATATTATAGTAAGACGTTTTGGTCACATTTTGGGCAAAACAATTTTTTCAAAAATATTATCCAATTTTGGACGACATAGTAAAGTATGACGTTTTTGTCAAATTTTGGACCAAAATGTTTTTTTCAAAAAAATGGTCAGATTTTGGACAAAATAGTGTAGTATGACATTGTGGTTGACAACATAGTATAGTATGACGTTTTGGTCACATTTTGGACTAAAAAAAAAAATTCTACATTTTTTTCCGATTTTGGACGACATAGTATAGTATGACCTTTTTGTCAAATTTTGGACCAAAATTCTTTTTCTCAAAAAAATGGTCAGATTTTGGACGAAATAGTGTAGTATGACATTGAGGTTGACGACATAGTAAAGTATGACGTTTTAGTCACATTTCGGCCAAAAGAAAATTTCAAAAAAAAAATCCGAATTTGGACGACATAGTATAGTATGACCTTTTTGTCAAATTTTGGACCAAAATTCTTTTTCTCAAAAAAATGGTCAGATTTTGGACGAAATAGTGTAGTATGACATTGAGGTCGACGACATAGTATAGTATGACGTTTTGGTCACATTTTGGACTAAAAAAAAAAATTCTACATTTTTTTCCGATTTTGGACGACATAGTATAGTATGACCTTTTTGTCCAATTTTGGACCAAATTTTTTTTTTTCAAAAAAATTGTCAGATTTTGGACGAAATAGTGAAGTATGACATTGAGGTTTAAGACATATTATAGTAAGACGTTTTGGTCACATTTTGGGCAAAACAATTTTTTCAAAAATATTATCCAATTTTGGACGACATAGTAAAGTATGACGTTTTTGTCAAATTTTGGACCAAAATGTTTTTTTCAAAAAAATGGTCAGATTTTGGACAAAATAGTGTAGTATGACATTGTGGTTGATAACATAGTATAGTATGACGTTTTGGTCACATTTTGAACTAAAAAAAAAATTCTACATTTTTTTCCGATTTTGGACGACATAGTATAGTATGACCTTTTTGTCCAATTTTGGACCAAATTTCTTTTTTTCAACAAAATGGTCAGATTTTGGACGAAATAGTGTAGTATGACATTGAGGTCGACGACATAGTATAGTATGACGTTTTGGTCACATTTTGGACAAAAAAAAAAAATTCTACATTTTTTTCTGATTTTGGACGACATAGTATAGTATGACCTTTTTGTCCAATTTTGGACCAAATTTTTTTTTTTCAAAAAAATTGTCAGATTTTGGACGAAATAGTGTAGTATGACATTGAGGTTTAAGACATAGTATAGTAAGACGTTTTAGTCACATTTCGGCCAAAAGAAAATTACAAAAAAAAAATCCGAATTTGGACGACATAGTATAGTATGTCGTTTTTGTCAAATTTTTCTAGATTACTTTTGATGGCTTATTATCAGTCATTGTATATAAACACAGATGATGATGATGTGTGACCTCAGAAATGTGCTGCCGAAACCCGGGATTGAACCAGGGACCTTCAGATCTTCAGTCTGACGCTCTCCCAACTGAGCTATTTCGGCACATTTGTGTGTTTTATCGTGCTATTTTGTTACTCTTTTGTCCAATTTTGGACAGAAAAATTGTTGGACTTTACAAGGATGGACAACATTATATAATTCGACGTTTTGGTCACATTTTGGACTAAAAAAAGTTTTTCCCAAAAATTGACACATTTTGGACGACATAGTATCGTGTGACGTGTTTGTCAAATTTTGGACAAATTTATTTTTTGGATT
Source organism: Microchirus variegatus (assembly GCF_963457635.1). NCBI lineage: Eukaryota > Metazoa > Chordata > Actinopteri > Pleuronectiformes > Soleidae > Microchirus > Microchirus variegatus. The sequence goes on along the minus strand of NC_139814.1, from coordinate 27,718,349 downwards.
TTTTGGTCTCAATTTTGATGACACACTGACCTTTGACTATTTGGACGACAAACTATGAACGCTCTAAAATGACAGTTTCGTAGGTCGTCTTTGTTGCTGCAGTGTGAACAGTGTGTCGTCTTAGCAGTAACAGCGCCCCCTGTCTGTGTGTTTTGCAGCAGTCTGAACAGCGTGAACAGCAGCGACTCTCGCTCCAGTGGATCTCACTCTCACTCGCCGACGTCTCACTTTCGTTTCCGAGCGTCTTCTTCGTCTTCGTCTCTTCTTCCTCAACAAACTCCCGCTCGACTTTCCTCGGTGTCGTCTCACGACTCGGGCTTCGTGTCGCAGGACGCCTTCCAGTCCAAGTCTCCTTCCCCGATGCCTCCAGAGGCAGCACAGGTGAGCTGTGACCACAGGAGGGCGCTCTGACCTCATCACACTGACTTCACCTGACTTCATATTCTCAACGACAGAACATAGACAGATTTTTCATATAGCAAAAATAACAAAAGTCAATTTTAAATAGTTTAAAAACTTTAAAATAAACATTAAAGTCTAGTATTTTAAGTTAAAAAACTTTATTTCTGTAAGTTTAGCACAGAAACCTGAATTTGTATTTATATACATATATGTATGTATATATTTATGTATATATAAATTCAACAAAAATCGATTTTATATTTTATTAAAACCATAAAATGAAAACTAAATTCAAGTATAATAAACGATCAACTATATCTTTTAGATTTAAACAAAATCCTGAATTGTAAAATCTTGTTAAGAACAAAAATTCTACATTTTGCATTAAAACCGTTAAATTTAAAATCAATGAGAATTTGCAAATTTGCATTAATCTTATCTTATATATGCAAAAATGTATAGCATTTTTAAGTTGTAAAATTAATAAGTTTTTAGAGATTTCATAACCATTAAAACAATTACTGTAAAGTGTTAAAAAGATTGTGGCCAATAGAGGGAGCCACTGCAGCTGATAATCTGTCATAATATTCAGGTATAAATAAATATGTATATATATATATATGTATATATATATGTATATATATATATATGTATATATATATACACATATATATATATAGTGTCTGTATGGATTCGATTTTACATTTTTCAAACAACTTTCGCTTGTGAGAAATGTCTTTAGATGTATTTTTTCAACAAATATAGATTTTATATTTTCTTAAAACCATAAAATAAAAACTACACATAATAAACTCTATATCTTATAGATTTAGACAAAATCCTGAATTTTAAAATCTTGTTAAAAGCAAAAATTATACATTTTACATTGAAACAGTGAAATTAACATAATATTCTAGCCTTATATGTTATAAACTCTGTATTGGTGGGTTAAGGACAAAAACATGAATATTAAAAAAGTCAAATAAGAAATATATAATAACAATGATAATCTCAGAAATGAAGAAAACGTTCTCGTCTGAAATTTTTTAGCCAGAAAACAAAGACTTCAAATTTAATTATTTCTTTCGTTCCTAAATGTATTAAATGTCGACATTTTAAAAGTCACATTTTCACCTTCAGTTACACAATGGTTTCGAGCATTACGCTGCCCTCTGTCTGCACGGAGCAGTACTGCAGGCTCAGGACATGCCCCTCCACCCTCCATCCTTCACCTCCAAGATTTTTCAGTTATAGTAATGATAAGGAACGTAAAGGCTAAAATAATGCAAACACTGTGCAACCTCATTAGGCACAACGCAAATGTGTTAAATTGTTTTTTTTGAGAAACTCAGCTCACTGTCAAAGTGCATCAGGGCAAATGGATCATTTCATGATTTTCAAAAATTCATTAAAATGATTCCTTAAAAGATTTGCGAATATTTTCAACTGATCCTTGTTCAGGGTGATGCCGACTATTATGATGGTAAATTTCAAGTCATTCCGAGATACTTTTTGTTTTTTCAAAGAAACTCAGCTCACTGTTTAAGTGCATCAGGACTAATGGATAATTTCCAGATTTTCAAAAATTCATTAAAATTATTCCTTAAGAGATTTGAGAATATTTACAACGGATCCTTGTTCAGGGTGATGTCGACTATTATGATGGTAAATCTCAAGTCATTCCGAGATACTTTTTGTTTTCGAGAAGAAACTCAGCTCACTGTCAAAGTGCATCAGGGCAAATGGATCATTTCAGATTTTCAAAAATTCATTAAAATTATTCCTTAAGAGATTTGCGAATATTTTCAACTGATCCTTGTTCAGGGCGATACCGACTATTATGATGGTAAATTTCAAGTCATTCCAAAATACTTTTTATTTTTTCAAAGAAACTCAGCTCACTGTCAAAGTGCATCAGGACTAATGGATAATTTCCAGATTTTCAAAAATTCATTAAAATTATTCCTTAAGAGGTTTTCAAATATTTTCAACTGATCCTTGTTCAGGGCGATGTCGACTATTATGTTGGTAAATTTCAAGTCATTCCGAGATACTTTTTATTTTTTCAAAGAAACTCAGCTCACTGTCAAAGTGCATCAGGGCTAATGGATCATTTCCTGATTTTCAAAAATTCATTAAAATTATTCCTTAAAAGATTTGCGAATATTTTCAACGGATCTTTGTTCAGAGCGATGCCGACTATTATGATGGTAAATTTCAAGTCATTCCGAGATACTTTTTGTTTTTTCAAAGAAACTCAGCTCACTGTCAAAGTGCATCAGGACTAATGGATAATTTCCAAATTTTCAAAAATTCATTAAAATTATTTCTTAAGAGATTTGAGAATATTTTCAACTGATCCTTGTTCAGGTCGATGTCGACTATTACGATTGTAAATTTCAAGTCATTCTGAGATACTTTTTATTTTTTCAAAGAAACTCAGCTCACTGTCAAAGTGCATCAGGACTAATGGATAATTTCCAGATTTTCAAAAATTCATTAAAATTATTCCTTAAGAGATTTGAGAATATTTTCAACTGATCCTTGTTCAGGGTGATGTCGACTATTACGATGGTAAATTTCAAGTCATTCTGAGATACTTTTTATTTTTTCAAAGAAACAGATCACTGTCAAAGTGCATCAGGGCAAATGGATCATTTCATGATTTTGAAAAATTCATTAAAATTATTCCTTAAGAGATTTGAGAATATTTTCAACGGATCCTTGTTCAGGGTGATGTCGACTATTATGATGGTAAATTTCAAGTCATTCTGAGATACTTTTTATTTTTTCAAAGAAACTCAGCTCACTGTCAAAGTGCATCAGGAATAATGGATAATTTCCAAATTTTCAAAAATTCATTAAAATTATTTCTTAAGAGATTTGAGAATATTTTCAACTGATCCTTGTTCAGGGCGATGTCGACTATTACGATTGTAAATTTCAAGTCATTCTGAGATACTTTTTATTTTTTCAAAGAAACTCAGATCACTGTCAAAGTGCATCAGGGCAAATGGATAATTTCCAGATTTTCAAAAATTCATTAAAATTATTCCTTAAGAGGTTTTCAAATATTTTCAACGGATCCTTGTTCAGGGTGATGTCGACTATTATGATGGTAAATTTCAAGTCATTCCGAGATACTTTTTGTTTTTTCAAAGAAACTCAGCTCACTGTCAAAGTGCATCAGGACTAATGGATAATTTCCAAATTTTCAAAAATTCATTAAAATTATTTCTTAAGAGATTTGAGAATATTTTCAACTGATCCTTGTTCAGGGCGATGTCGACTATTACGATTGTAAATTTCAAGTCATTCTGAGATACTTTTTATTTTTTCAAAGAAACTCAGATCACTGTCAAAGTGCATCAGGGCAAATGGATAATTTCCAGATTTTCAAAAATTCATTAAAATTATTCCTTAAGAGGTTTTCAAATATTTTCAACGGATCCTTGTTCAGGGTGATGTCGACTATTATGATGGTAAATTTCAAGTCATTCCGAAATACTTTTTATTTTTTCAAAGAAACTCAGCTCACTGTCAAAGTGCATCAGGACTAATGGATAATTTCCAGATTTTCAAAAATTCATTAAAATTATTCCTTAAGAGATTTGAGAATATTTTCAACACATCCTTGTTCAGGGCGATGTCGACTATTATGTTGGTAAATTTCAAGTCATTCCGAGATACTTTTTATTTTTTCAAAGAAACTCAGCTCACTGTCAAAGTGCATCAGGGCAAATGGATAATTTCCAGATTTTCAAAAATTCATTAAAATTATTCCTTAAGAGGTTTTCAAATATTTTCAACTGATCCTTGTTCAGGGTGATGTCGACTATTATGATGCTAAATTTCAAGTCATTCTGAGATACTTTTTGTTTTCGAGAGGAAAGTCAGCTCACTGTCAAAGTGCATCAGGGCAAATGGATCATTTTGTGATTTTCAAAAATTCATTAAAATTATTCCTTAAGAGGTTTTCAAATATTTTCAACTGATCCTTGTTCAGAGCGATGAAGACTATTATGATGGTAAATTTCAAGTCATTCTGAGATACTTTTTATTTTTTCAAAGAAACTCAGCTCACTGTCAAAGTGCATTAGGGCAAATGGATCATTTCCTGATTTTCAAAAATTCATTAAAATTATTCCTTAAGAGATTTGCGAATATTTTCAACTGATCCTTGTTCAGGGCGATACCGACTATTATGATGGTAAATTTCAAGTCATTCCGAAATACTTTTTATTTTTTCAAAGAAAGTCAGCTCACTGTCAAAGGGCATCAGGACTAATGGATAATTTCCAGATTTTCAAAAATTCATTAAAATTATTCCTTAAGAGATTTGAGAATATTTTCAACGGATCCTTGTTCAGGGCGATGGCGACTATTATGATGGTAAATCTCAAGTCATTCCGAGATACTTTTTGTTTTCGAGAAGAAACTCAGCTCACTGTCAAAGTGCATCAGGGCAAATGGATCATTTCATGATTTTCAAAAATTCATTAAAATTATTCCTTAAGAGATTTGCGAATATTTTCAACTGATCCTTGTTCAGGGCGATACCGACTATTATGATGGTAAATTTCAAGTCATTCCGAAATACTTTTTATTTTTTCAAAGAAACTCAGCTCGCTGTCAAAGTGCATCAGGGCTAATGGATCATTTCCTGATTTTCAAAAATTCATTAAAATTATTCCTCAAAAGATTTGCGAATATTTTCAACGGATCTTTGTTCAGAGCGATGCCGACTATTATGATGGTAAATTTCAAGTCATTCCGAGATACTTTTTGTTTTTTCAAAGAAACTCAGCTCACTGTCAAAGTGCATCAGGACTAATGGATAATTTCCAGATTTTCAAAAATTCATTAAAATTATTCCTTAAGAGATTTGAGAATATTTTCAACTGATCCTTGTTCAGGGTGATGTCGACTATTACGATGGTAAATTTCAAGTCATTCTGAGATACTTTTTATTTTTTCAAAGAAACAGATCACTGTCAAAGTGCATCAGGGCAAATGGATCATTTCATGATTTTGAAAAATTCATTAAAATTATTCCTTAAGAGATTTGAGAATATTTTCAACGGATCCTTGTTCAGGGTGATGTCGACTATTATGATGGTAAATTTCAAGTCATTCTGAGATACTTTTTATTTTTTCAAAGAAACTCAGCTCACTGTCAAAGTGCATCAGGAATAATGGATAATTTCCAAATTTTCAAAAATTCATTAAAATTATTTCTTAAGAGATTTGAGAATATTTTCAACTGATCCTTGTTCAGGGCGATGTCGACTATTACGATTGTAAATTTCAAGTCATTCTGAGATACTTTTTATTTTTTCAAAGAAACTCAGATCACTGTCAAAGTGCATCAGGGCAAATGGATAATTTCCAGATTTTCAAAAATTCATTAAAATTATTCCTTAAGAGGTTTTCAAATATTTTCAACGGATCCTTGTTCAGGGTGATGTCGACTATTATGATGGTAAATTTCAAGTCATTCCGAGATACTTTTTGTTTTTTCAAAGAAACTCAGCTCACTGTCAAAGTGCATCAGGACTAATGGATAATTTCCAAATTTTCAAAAATTCATTAAAATTATTTCTTAAGAGATTTGAGAATATTTTCAACTGATCCTTGTTCAGGGCGATGTCGACTATTACGATTGTAAATTTCAAGTCATTCTGAGATACTTTTTATTTTTTCAAAGAAACTCAGATCACTGTCAAAGTGCATCAGGGCAAATGGATAATTTCCAGATTTTCAAAAATTCATTAAAATTATTCCTTAAGAGGTTTTCAAATATTTTCAACGGATCCTTGTTCAGGGTGATGTCGACTATTATGATGGTAAATTTCAAGTCATTCCGAAATACTTTTTATTTTTTCAAAGAAACTCAGCTCACTGTCAAAGTGCATCAGGACTAATGGATAATTTCCAGATTTTCAAAAATTCATTAAAATTATTCCTTAAGAGATTTGAGAATATTTTCAACACATCCTTGTTCAGGGCGATGTCGACTATTATGTTGGTAAATTTCAAGTCATTCCGAGATACTTTTTATTTTTTCAAAGAAACTCAGCTCACTGTCAAAGTGCATCAGGGCAAATGGATAATTTCCAGATTTTCAAAAATTCATTAAAATTATTCCTTAAGAGGTTTTCAAATATTTTCAACTGATCCTTGTTCAGGGTGATGTCGACTATTATGATGCTAAATTTCAAGTCATTCTGAGATACTTTTTGTTTTCGAGAAGAAAGTCAGCTCACTGTCAAAGTGCATCAGGGCAAATGGATCATTTTGTGATTTTCAAAAATTCATTAAAATTATTCCTTAAGAGGTTTTCAAATATTTTCAACTGATCCTTGTTCAGAGCGATGAAGACTATTATGATGGTAAATTTCAAGTCATTCTGAGATACTTTTTATTTTTTCAAAGAAACTCAGCTCACTGTCAAAGTGCATTAGGGCAAATGGATCATTTCCTGATTTTCAAAAATTCATTAAAATTATTCCTTAAGAGATTTGCGAATATTTTCAACTGATCCTTGTTCAGGGCGATACCGACTATTATGATGGTAAATTTCAAGTCATTCCGAAATACTTTTTATTTTTTCAAAGAAAGTCAGCTCACTGTCAAAGGGCATCAGGACTAATGGATAATTTCCAGATTTTCAAAAATTCATTAAAATTATTCCTTAAGAGATTTGAGAATATTTTCAACGGATCCTTGTTCAGGGCGATGGCGACTATTATGATGGTAAATCTCAAGTCATTCCGAGATACTTTTTGTTTTCGAGAAGAAACTCAGCTCACTGTCAAAGTGCATCAGGGCAAATGGATCATTTCATGATTTTCAAAAATTCATTAAAATTATTCCTTAAGAGATATGCAAATATTTTCAACTGATCCTTAATCAGGGCAATGTCGACTATTATGATGGTAAATTTCAAGTCATTCCGAGATACTTTTTATTTTTTCAAAGAAACTCACCTCACTGTCAAAGTGCATCAGGGCAAATGGATAATTTCCAGATTTTCAAAAATTCATTAAAATTATTCCTTAAGAGGTTTTCAAATATTTTCAACTGATCCTTGTTCAGGGTGATGCTGACTATTATGATGGTAAATCTCAAGTCATTCCGAGATACTTTTTGTTTTCGAGAAGAAACTCAGCTCACTGTCAAAGTGCATCAGGGCAAATGGATAATTTCATGATTTTCAAAAATTCATTAAAATTATTCCTTAAGAGATTTGCAAATATTTTCAACTGATCCTTGTTCAGGGCGATACCGACTATTATGATGGTAAATTTCAAGTCATTCCGAAATACTTTTTATTTTTTCAAAGAAACTCAGCTCACTGTCAAAGTGCATCAGGGCAAATGGATAAATTCCAGATTTTCAAAAATTCATTAAAATTATTCCTTAAGAGATTTGAGAATATTTTCAACTGATCCTTGTTCAGGTCGATGTCGACTATTACGATTGTAAATTTCAAGTCATTCCGAGATACTTTTTGTTTTTTTGAAGAAACTCAGCTCACTGTCAAAGTGCATCAGGGCAAATGGATAATTTCATGATTTTCAAAAATTCATTAAAATTATTCCTTAAGAGATTTGAGAATATTTTCAACTGATCCTTGTTCAGGGCGATGTCGACTATTATGTTGGTAAATCTCAAGTCATTCCGAGATACTTTTTATTTTTTCAAAGAAACTCAGCTCACTGTCAAAGTGCATCAGGGCAAATGGATAATTTCCAGATTTTCAAAAATTCATTAAAATTATTCCTTAAGAGATATGCAAATATTTTCAACTGATCCTTAATCAGGGCAATGTCGACTATTATGATGGTAAATTTCAAGTCATTCCGAGATACTTTTTATTTTTTCAAAGAAACTCACCTCACTGTCAAAGTGCATCAGGGCAAATGGATAATTTCCAGATTTTCAAAAATTCATTAAAATTATTCCTTAAGAGGTTTTCAAATATTTTCAACTGATCCTTGTTCAGGGTGATGCTGACTATTATGATGGTAAATCTCAAGTCATTCCGAGATACTTTTTGTTTTCGAGAAGAAACTCAGCTCACTGTCAAAGTGCATCAGGGCAAATGAATAATTTCATGATTTTCAAAAATTCATTAAAATTATTTCTTAAAAGATTTGCGAATATTTTCAACGGATCCTTGTTCAGGGCGATGGCGACTATTATGATGGTAAATTTCAAGTCATTCCGAAATACTTTTTATTTTTTCAAAGAAACTCAGCTCACTGTCAAAGTGCATCAGGACTAATGGATAATTTCCAGATTTTCAAAAATTCATTAAAATTATTCCTTAAGAGATTTGAGAATATTTTCAACTGATCCTTGTTCAGGGCGATGTCGACTATTACGATGGTAAATTTCAATTCATTCTGAGATACTTTTTGTTTTTTTGAAGAAACTCAACTCACTGTCAAAGTGCATCAGGGCAAATGGATAATTTCCAGATTTTCAAAAATTCATTAAAATTATTCCTTAAGAGGTTTTCAAATATTTTCAACAGATCCTTGTTCAGAGCGATGTCGACTATTATGATGGTAAATCTCAAGTCATTCCGAGATACTTTTTGTTTTCGAGAAGAAACTCAGCTCACTGTCAAAGTGCATCAGGGCAAATGGATCATTTCATGATTTTCAAAAATTCATTAAAATTATTCCTTAAGAGATATGCAAATATTTTCAACTGATCCTTAATCAGGGCAATGTCGACTATTATGATGGTAAATTTCAAGTCATTCCGAGATACTTTTTATTTTTTCAAAGAAACTCACCTCACTGTCAAAGTGCATCAGGGCAAATGGATAATTTCCAGATTTTCAAAAATTCATTAAAATTATTCCTTAAGAGGTTTTCAAATATTTTCAACTGATCCTTGTTCAGGGTGATGCTGACTATTATGATGGTAAATCTCAAGTCATTCCGAGATACTTTTTGTTTTCGAGAAGAAACTCAGCTCACTGTCAAAGTGCATCAGGGCAAATGGATAATTTCATGATTTTCAAAAATTCATTAAAATTATTCCTTAAGAGATTTGCAAATATTTTCAACTGATCCTTGTTCAGGGCGATACCGACTATTATGATGGTAAATTTCAAGTCATTCCGAAATACTTTTTATTTTTTCAAAGAAACTCAGCTCACTGTCAAAGTGCATCAGGGCAAATGGATAAATTCCAGATTTTCAAAAATTCATTAAAATTATTCCTTAAGAGATTTGAGAATATTTTCAACTGATCCTTGTTCAGGTCGATGTCGACTATTACGATTGTAAATTTCAAGTCATTCCGAGATACTTTTTGTTTTTTTGAAGAAACTCAGCTCACTGTCAAAGTGCATCAGGGCAAATGGATAATTTCATGATTTTCAAAAATTCATTAAAATTATTCCTTAAGAGATTTGAGAATATTTTCAACTGATCCTTGTTCAGGGCGATGTCGACTATTATGTTGGTAAATCTCAAGTCATTCCGAGATACTTTTTATTTTTTCAAAGAAACTCAGCTCACTGTCAAAGTGCATCAGGGCAAATGGATAATTTCCAGATTTTCAAAAATTCATTAAAATTATTCCTTAAGAGATATGCAAATATTTTCAACTGATCCTTAATCAGGGCAATGTCGACTATTATGATGGTAAATTTCAAGTCATTCCGAGATACTTTTTATTTTTTCAAAGAAACTCACCTCACTGTCAAAGTGCATCAGGGCAAATGGATAATTTCCAGATTTTCAAAAATTCATTAAAATTATTCCTTAAGAGGTTTTCAAATATTTTCAACTGATCCTTGTTCAGGGTGATGCTGACTATTATGATGGTAAATCTCAAGTCATTCCGAGATACTTTTTGTTTTCGAGAAGAAACTCAGCTCACTGTCAAAGTGCATCAGGGCAAATGAATAATTTCATGATTTTCAAAAATTCATTAAAATTATTTCTTAAAAGATTTGCGAATATTTTCAACGGATCCTTGTTCAGGGCGATGGCGACTATTATGATGGTAAATTTCAAGTCATTCCGAAATACTTTTTATTTTTTCAAAGAAACTCAGCTCACTGTCAAAGTGCATCAGGACTAATGGATAATTTCCAGATTTTCAAAAATTCATTAAAATTATTCCTTAAGAGATTTGAGAATATTTTCAACTGATCCTTGTTCAGGGCGATGTCGACTATTACGATGGTAAATTTCAATTCATTCTGAGATACTTTTTGTTTTTTTGAAGAAACTCAACTCACTGTCAAAGTGCATCAGGGCAAATGGATAATTTCCAGATTTTCAAAAATTCATTAAAATTATTCCTTAAGAGGTTTTCAAATATTTTCAACAGATCCTTGTTCAGAGCGATGTCGACTATTATGATGGTAAATCTCAAGTCATTCCGAGATACTTTTTGTTTTCGAGAAGAAACTCAGCTCACTGTCAAAGTGCATCAGGGCAAATGGATCATTTCATGATTTTCAAAAATTCATTAAAATTATTCCTTTAGAGATTTGCAAATATTTTCAACTGATCCTTGTTCAGGGCGATACCGACTATTATGATGGTAAATTTCAAGTCATTCCGAAATACTTTTTATTTTTTCAAAGAAACTCAGCTCACTGTCAAAGTGCATCAGGGCAAATGGATAAATTCCAGATTTTCAAAAATTCATTAAAATTATTCCTTAAGAGATTTGAGAATATTTTCAATGGATCCTTGTTCAGGGCGATGCCGACTATTATGATGGTAAATTTCAAGTCATTCCGAGATACTTTTTGTTTTTTTGAAGAAACTCAGCTCACTGTCAAAGTGCATCAGGGCAAATGGATAATTTCATGATTTTCAAAAATTCATTAAAATTATTCCTTAAGAGATTTGCGAATATTTTCAACTGATCCTTGTTCAGGGCGATACCGACTATTATGATGGTAAATTTCAAGTCATTCCGAGATACTTTTTGTTTTCGAGAAGAAACTCAGCTCACTGTCAAAGTGCATCAGGGCAAATGGATCATTTCATGATTTTCAAAAATTCATTAAAATTATTCCTTAAGAGATTTGCGAATATTTTCAACTGATCCTTGTTCAGGGCGATACCGACTATTATGATGGTAAATTTCAAGTCATTCCGAAATACTTTTTATTTTTTCAAAGAAAGTCAGCTCACTGTCAAAGGGCATCAGGACTAATGGATAATTTCCAGATTTTCAAAAATTCATTAAAATTATTCCTTAAGAGATTTGAGAATATTTTCAACTGATCCTTGTTCAGGGTGATGTCGACTATTACGATGGTAAATTTCAAGTCATTCTGAGATACTTTTTATTTTTTCAAAGAAACAGATCACTGTCAAAGTGCATCAGGGCAAATGGATCATTTCATGATTTTGAAAAATTCATTAAAATTATTCCTTAAGAGATTTGAGAATATTTTCAACGGATCCTTGTTCAGGGTGATGTCGACTATTATGATGGTAAATTTCAAGTCATTCTGAGATACTTTTTATTTTTTCAAAGAAACTCAGCTCACTGTCAAAGTGCATCAGGACTAATGGATAATTTCCAAATTTTCAAAAATTCATTAAAATTATTTCTTAAGAGATTTGAGAATATTTTCAACTGATCCTTGTTCAGGGCGATGTCGACTATTACGATTGTAAATTTCAAGTCATTCTGAGATACTTTTTATTTTTTCAAAGAAACTCAGATCACTGTCAAAGTGCATCAGGGCAAATGGATAATTTCCAGATTTTCAAAAATTCATTAAAATTATTCCTTAAGAGGTTTTCAAATATTTTCAACGGATCCTTGTTCAGGGTGATGTCGACTATTATGATGGTAAATTTCAAGTCATTCCGAGATACTTTTTGTTTTTTCAAAGAAACTCAGCTCACTGTCAAAGTGCATCAGGACTAATGGATAATTTCCAAATTTTCAAAAATTCATTAAAATTATTTCTTAAGAGATTTGAGAATATTTTCAACTGATCCTTGTTCAGGGCGATGTCGACTATTACGATTGTAAATTTCAAGTCATTCTGAGATACTTTTTATTTTTTCAAAGAAACTCAGATCACTGTCAAAGTGCATCAGGGCAAATGGATAATTTCCAGATTTTCAAAAATTCATTAAAATTATTCCTTAAGAGGTTTTCAAATATTTTCAACGGATCCTTGTTCAGGGTGATGTCGACTATTATGATGGTAAATTTCAAGTCATTCCGAAATACTTTTTATTTTTTCAAAGAAACTCAGCTCACTGTCAAAGTGCATCAGGACTAATGGATAATTTCCAGATTTTCAAAAATTCATTAAAATTATTCCTTAAGAGATTTGAGAATATTTTCAACACATCCTTGTTCAGGGCGATGTCGACTATTATGTTGGTAAATTTCAAGTCATTCCGAGATACTTTTTATTTTTTCAAAGAAACTCAGCTCACTGTCAAAGTGCATCAGGGCAAATGGATAATTTCCAGATTTTCAAAAATTCATTAAAATTATTCCTTAAGAGGTTTTCAAATATTTTCAACTGATCCTTGTTCAGGGTGATGTCGACTATTATGATGCTAAATTTCAAGTCATTCTGAGATACTTTTTGTTTTCGAGAAGAAAGTCAGCTCACTGTCAAAGTGCATCAGGGCAAATGGATCATTTTGTGATTTTCAAAAATTCATTAAAATTATTCCTTAAGAGGTTTTCAAATATTTTCAACTGATCCTTGTTCAGAGCGATGAAGACTATTATGATGGTAAATTTCAAGTCATTCTGAGATACTTTTTATTTTTTCAAAGAAACTCAGCTCACTGTCAAAGTGCATTAGGGCAAATGGATCATTTCCTGATTTTCAAAAATTCATTAAAATTATTCCTTAAGAGATTTGCGAATATTTTCAACTGATCCTTGTTCAGGGCGATACCGACTATTATGATGGTAAATTTCAAGTCATTCCGAAATACTTTTTATTTTTTCAAAGAAAGTCAGCTCACTGTCAAAGGGCATCAGGACTAATGGATAATTTCCAGATTTTCAAAAATTCATTAAAATTATTCCTTAAGAGATTTGAGAATATTTTCAACGGATCCTTGTTCAGGGCGATGGCGACTATTATGATGGTAAATCTCAAGTCATTCCGAGATACTTTTTGTTTTCGAGAAGAAACTCAGCTCACTGTCAAAGTGCATCAGGGCAAATGGATCATTTCATGATTTTCAAAAATTCATTAAAATTATTCCTTAAGAGATTTGCGAATATTTTCAACTGATCCTTGTTCAGGGCGATACCGACTATTATGATGGTAAATTTCAAGTCATTCCGAAATACTTTTTATTTTTTCAAAGAAAGTCAGCTCACTGTCAAAGGGCATCAGGACTAATGGATAATTTCCAGATTTTCAAAAATTCATTAAAATTATTCCTTAAGAGATTTGAGAATATTTTCAACTGATCCTTGTTCAGGGCGATGTCGACTATTATGTTGGTAAATTTCAAGTCATTCCGAGATACTTTTTATTTTTTCAAAGAAACTCAGCTCACTGTCAAAGTGCATCAGGGCAAATGGATAATTTCCAGATTTTCAAAAATTAATTAAAATTATTCCTTAAGAGATATGCAAATATTTTCAACTGATCCTTAATCAGGGCAATGTCGACTATTATGATGGTAAATTTCAAGTCATTCCGAGATACTTTTTATTTTTTCAAAGAAACTCACCTCACTGTCAAAGTGCATCAGGGCAAATGGATAATTTCCAGATTTTCAAAAATTCATTAAAATTATTCCTTAAGAGGTTTTCAAATATTTTCAACTGATCCTTGTTCAGGGTGATGCTGACTATTATGATGGTAAATCTCAAGTCATTCCGAGATACTTTTTGTTTTCGAGAAGAAACTCAGCTCACTGTCAAAGTGCATCAGGGCAAATGGATCATTTCATGATTTTCAAAAATTCATTAAAATTATTCCTTAAGAGATTTGCAAATATTTTCAACTGATCCTTGTTCAGGGCGATACCGACTATTACGATTGTAAATTTCAAGTCATTCCGAGATACTTTTTGTTTTTTTGAAGAAACTCAGCTCACTGTCAAAGTGCATCAGGGCAAATGGATAATTTCATGATTTTCAAAAATTCATTAAAATTATTCCTTAAGAGATTTGAGAATATTTTCAACAGATCCTTGTTCAGGGCGATGTCGACTATTATGTTGGTAAATTTCAAGTCATTCCGAGATACTTTTTATTTTTTCAAAGAAACTCAGCTCACTGTCAAAGTGCATCAGGGCAAATGGATAATTTCCAGATTTTCAAAAATTCATTAAAATTATTCCTTAAGAGATATGCAAATATTTTCAACTGATCCTTAATCAGGGCAATGTCGACTATTATGATGGTAAATTTCAAGTCATTCCGAGATACTTTTTATTTTTTCAAAGAAACTCACCTCACTGTCAAAGTGCATCAGGGCAAATGGATAATTTCCAGATTTTCAAAAATTCATTAAAATTATTCCTTAAGAGGTTTTCAAATATTTTCAACTGATCCTTGTTCAGGGTGATGCTGACTATTATGATGGTAAATCTCAAGTCATTCCGAGATACTTTTTGTTTTCGAGAAGAAACTCAGCTCACTGTCAAAGTGCATCAGGGCAAATGAATAATTTCATGATTTTCAAAAATTCATTAAAATTATTTCTTAAAAGATTTGCGAATATTTTCAACGGATCCTTGTTCAGGGCGATGGCGACTATTATGATGGTAAATTTCAAGTCATTCCGAAATACTTTTTATTTTTTCAAAGAAACTCAGCTCACTGTCAAAGTGCATCAGGACTAATGGATAATTTCCAGATTTTCAAAAATTCATTAAAATTATTCCTTAAGAGATTTGAGAATATTTTCAACTGATCCTTGTTCAGGGCGATGTCGACTATTACGATGGTAAATTTCAATTCATTCTGAGATACTTTTTGTTTTTTTGAAGAAACTCAACTCACTGTCAAAGTGCATCAGGGCAAATGGATAATTTCCAGATTTTCAAAAATTCATTAAAATTATTCCTTAAGAGGTTTTCAAATATTTTCAACTGATCCTTGTTCAGGGTGATGCTGACTATTATGATGGTAAATCTCAAGTCATTCCGAGATACTTTTTGTTTTCGAGAAGAAACTCAGCTCACTGTCAAAGTGCATCAGGGCAAATGGATCATTTCATGATTTTCAAAAATTCATTAAAATTATTCCTTTAGAGATTTGCAAATATTTTCAACTGATCCTTGTTCAGGGCGATACCGACTATTATGATGGTAAATTTCAAGTCATTCCGAAATACTTTTTATTTTTTCAAAGAAACTCAGCTCACTGTCAAAGTGCATCAGGGCAAATGGATAAATTCCAGATTTTCAAAAATTCATTAAAATTATTCCTTAAGAGATTTGAGAATATTTTCAATGGATCCTTGTTCAGGGCGATGCCGACTATTATGATGGTAAATTTCAAGTCATTCCGAGATACTTTTTGTTTTTTTGAAGAAACTCAGCTCACTGTCAAAGTGCATCAGGGCAAATGGATAATTTCATGATTTTCAAAAATTCATTAAAATTATTCCTTAAGAGATTTGCGAATATTTTCAACTGATCCTTGTTCAGGGCGATACCGACTATTATGATGGTAAATTTCAAGTCATTCCGAGATACTTTTTGTTTTCGAGAAGAAACTCAGCTCACTGTCAAAGTGCATCAGGGCAAATGGATCATTTCATGATTTTCAAAAATTCATTAAAATTATTCCTTAAGAGATTTGCGAATATTTTCAACTGATCCTTGTTCAGGGCGATACCGACTATTATGATGGTAAATTTCAAGTCATTCCGAAATACTTTTTATTTTTTCAAAGAAAGTCAGCTCACTGTCAAAGGGCATCAGGACTAATGGATAATTTCCAGATTTTCAAAAATTCATTAAAATTATTCCTTAAGAGATTTGAGAATATTTTCAACTGATCCTTGTTCAGGGCGATGTCGACTATTATGTTGGTAAATTTCAAGTCATTCCGAGATACTTTTTATTTTTTCAAAGAAAGTCAGCTCACTGTCAAAGTGCATCAGGACTAATGGATAATTTCCAGATTTTCAAAAATTCATTAAAATTATTCCTTAAGAGATTTGAGAATATTTTCAACGGATCCTTGTTCAGGGCGATGGCGACTATTATGATGGTAAATTTCAAGTCATTCCGAAATACTTTTTATTTTTTCAAAGAAACTCAGCTCACTGTCAAAGTGCATCAGGACTAATGGATAATTTCCAGATTTTCAAAAATTCATTAAAATTATTCCTTAAGAGATTTGAGAATATTTTCAACTGATCCTTGTTCAGGGCGATGTCGACTATTACGATGGTAAATTTCAATCATTCTGAGATACTTTTTGTTTTTTTGAAGAAACTCAGCTCACTGTCAAAGTGCATCAGGGCAAATGGATAATTTCCAGATTTTCAAAAATTCATTAAAATTATTCCTTAAGAGATATGCAAATATTTTCAACTGATCCTTGTTCAGGGTGATGCTGACTATTATGATGGTAAATTTCAAGTCATTCCGAGATACTTTTTATTTTTTTAAAGAAACTCAGCTCACTGTCAAAGTGCATCAGGGCAAATGGATAATTTCCAGATTTTCAAAAATTCATTAAAATTATTCCTTAAGAGATTTGAGAATATTTTCAACTGATCCTTAATCAGGGCAATGTCGACTATTATGATGGTAAATTTCAAGTCATTCCGAGATACTTTTTATTTTTTCAAAGAAACTCACCTCACTGTCAAAGTGCATCAGGGCAAATGGATAATTTCCAGATTTTCAAAAATTCATTAAAATTATTCCTTAAGAGGTTTTCAAATATTTTCAACTGATCATTGTTCAGGGTGATGCTGACTATTATGATGGTAAATCTCAAGTCATTCCGAGATACTTTTTGTTTTTTTGAAGAAACTCAGCTCACTGTCAAAGTGCATCAGGGCAAATGGATAAATTCCAGATTTTCAAAAATTCATTAAAATTATTCCTTAAGAGATTTGAGAATATTTTCAACGGATCCTTGTTCAGGGCGATGCCGACTATTATGATGGTAAATTTCAAGTCATTCCGAGATACTTTTTGTTTTTTTGAAGAAACTCAGCTCACTGTCAAAGTGCATCAGGGCAAATGGATCATTTCATGATTTTCAAAAATTCATTAAAATTATTTCTTAAAAGATTTGCGAATATTTTTAACGGATCCTTGTTCAGGGCGATGGCGACTATTATGATGGTAAATTTCAAGTCATTCCGAAATACTTTTTATTTTTTCAAAGAAACTCAGCTCACTGTCAAAGTGCATCAGGACTAATGGATAATTTCCAAATTTTCAAAAATTCATTAAAATTATTTCTTAAGAGATTTGAGAATATTTTCAACTGATCCTTGTTCAGGGCGATGTCGACTATTACGATTGTAAATTTCAAGTCATTCTGAGATACTTTTTATTTTTTCAAAGAAACTCAGCTCACTGTCAAAGTGCATCAGGACTAATGGATAATTTCCAGATTTTCAAAAATTCATTAAAATTATTCCTTAAGAGATTTGAGAATATTTTCAACTGATCCTTGTTCAGGGTGATGTCGACTATTACGATGGTAAATTTCAAGTCATTCTGAGATACTTTTTATTTTTTCAAAGAAACAGATCACTGTCAAAGTGCATCAGGGCAAATGGATCATTTCATGATTTTGAAAAATTCATTTAAATTATTCCTTAAGAGATTTGAGAATATTTTCAACGGATCCTTGTTCAGGTTGATGTCGACTATTATGATGGTAAATTTCAAGTCATTCTGAGATACTTTTTATTTTTTCAAAGAAACTCAGATCACTGTCAAAGTGCATCAGGGCAAATGGATCATTTCATGATTTTCAAAAATTCATTCAAATTATTCCTTAAGAGGTTTTCAAATATTTTCAACTGATCCTTGTTCAGGGCGATGTCGACTATTATGTTGGTAAATTTCAAGTCATTCCGAGATACTTTTTATTTTTTCAAAGAAACTCAGCTCACTGTCAAAGTGCATCAGGGCAAATGGATCATTTCATGATTTTCAAAAATTCATTAAAATTATTCCTTAAGAGATTTGCGAATATTTTCAACTGATCCTTGTTCAGGGCGATGTCGACTATTATGATGGTAAATTTCAAGTCATTCCGAGATACTTTTTGTTTTTTCAAAGAAACTCAGCTCACTGTCAAAGTGCATCAGGGCTCATGGATCATTTCCTGATTTTCAAAAATTCATTTAAATTATTCCTTAAAAGATTTGCGAATATTTTCAACGGATCTTTGTTCAGAGCGATGCCGACTATTATGATGGTAAATTTCAAGTCATTCCGAGATACTTTTTGTTTTTTCAAAGAAACTCAGCTCACTGTCAAAGTGCATCAGGACTAATGGATAATTTCCAAATTTTCAAAAATTCATTAAAATTATTTCTTAAGAGATTTGAGAATATTTTCAACTGATCCTTGTTCAGGGCGATGTCGACTATTACGATTGTAAATTTCAAGTCATTCTGAGATACTTTTTATTTTTTCAAAGAAACTCAGCTCACTGTCAAAGTGCATCAGGGCAAATGGATCATTTTGTGATTTTCAAAAATTCATTAAAATTATTCCTTAAGAGGTTTTCAAATATTTTCAACTGATCCTTGTTCAGAGCGATGAAGACTATTATGATGGTAAATTTCAAGTCATTCTGAGATACTTTTTATTTTTTCAAAGAAACTCAGCTCACTGTCAAAGTGCATTAGGGCAAATGGATCATTTCCTGATTTTCAAAAATTCATTAAAATTATTTCTTAAAAGATTTGCGAATATTTTCAACGGATCCTTGTTCAGGGCGATGGCGACTATTATGATGGTAAATCTCAAGTCATTCCGAGATACTTTTTGTTTTCGAGAAGAAACTCAGCTCACTGTCAAAGTGCATCAGGGCAAATGGATCATTTCATGATTTTCAAAAATTCATTAAAATTATTCCTTAAGAGATTTGAGAATATTTTCAACTGATCCTTGTTCAGGGCGATGTCGACTATTATGATGGTAAATTTCAAGTCATTCCGAGATACTTTTTATTTTTTCAAAGAAACTCAGCTCACTGTCAAAGTGCATCAGGGCAAATGGATAATTTCCAGATTTTCAAAAATTCATTAAAATTATTCCTTAAGAGGTTTTCAAATATTTTCAACTGATCCTTGTTCAGGGTGATGTCGACTATTATGATGCTAAATTTCAAGTCATTCTGAGATACTTTTTATTTTTTCAAAGAAACTCAGCTCACTGTCAAAGTGCATCAGGGCAAATGGATAATTTCCAGATTTTCAAAAATTCATTAAAATTATTCCTTAAGAGATATGCAAATATTTTCAACTGATCCTTAATCAGGGCAATGTCGACTATTATGATGGTAAATTTCAAGTCATTCCGAGATACTTTTTATTTTTTCAAAGAAACTCACCTCACTGTCAAAGTGCATCAGGGCAAATGGATAATTTCCAGATTTTCAAAAATTCATTAAAATTATTCCTTAAGAGGTTTTCAAATAATTTCAACTGATCCTTGTTCAGGGTGATGCTGACTATTATGATGGTAAATCTCAAGTCATTCCGAGATACTTTTTGTTTTTTTGAAGAAACTCAGCTCACTGTCAAAGTGCATCAGGGCAAATGGATCATTTCATGATTTTCAAAAATTCATTGAAATTATTCCTTAAGAGATTTGCGAATATTTTCAACTGATCCTTGTTCAGGGCGATACCGACTATTATGATGGTAAATTTCAAGTCATTCCGAAATACTTTTTATTTTTTCAAAGAAACTCAGCTCACTGTCAAAGTGCATCAGGGCAAATGGATCATTTCATGATTTTCAAAAATTCATTAAAATTATTTCTTAAAAGATTTGCGAATATTTTCAACGGATCCTTGTTCAGGGCGATGTCGACTATTATGATGGTAAATTTCAAGTCATTCCGAAATACTTTTTATTTTTTCAAAGAAACTCAGCTCACTGTCAAAGTGCATCAGGACTAATGGATAATTTCCAGATTTTCAAAAATTCATTAAAATTATTCCTTAAGAGATTTGAGAATATTTTCAACTGATCCTTGTTCAGGGCGATGTCGACTATTACGATGGTAAATTTCAAGTCATTCTGAGATACTTTTTATTTTTTCAAAGAAACTCAGATCACTGTCAAAGTGCATCAGGGCAAATGGATCATTTCCTGATTTTCAAAAATTCATTAAAATTATTCCTTAAGAGGTTTTCAAATATTTTCAACTGATCCTTGTTCAGGGCGATGTCGACTATTATGATGGTAAATTTCAAGTCATTCCGAAATACTTTTTATTTTTTCAAAGAAACTCAGCTCACTGTCAAAGTGCATCAGGGCAAATGGATAAATTCCAGATTTTCAAAAATTCATTAAAATTATTCCTTAAGAGATTTGAGAATATTTTCAACTGATCCTTGTTCAGGGTGATGCTGACTATTATGATGGTAAATCTCAAGTCATTCCGAGATACTTTTTGTTTTTTTGAAGAAACTCAGCTCACTGTCAGTGCATCAGGGCAAATGGATCATTTCATGATTTTCAAAAATTCATTAAAATTATTCCTTAAGAGATTTGCGAATATTTTCAACTGATCCTTGTTCAGGGCGATACCGACTATTATGATGGTAAATTTCAAGTCATTCCGAAATACTTTTTATTTTTTCAAAGAAACTCAGCTCACTGTCAAAGTGCATCAGGGCAAATGGATCATTTCATGATTTTCAAAAATTCATTAAAATTATTTCTTAAAAGATTTGCGAATATTTTCAACGGATCCTTGTTCAGGGCGATGTCGACTATTATGATGGTAAATTTCAAGTCATTCCGAAATACTTTTTATTTTTTCAAAGAAACTCAGCTCACTGTCAAAGTGCATCAGGACTAATGGATAATTTCCAGATTTTCAAAAATTCATTAAAATTATTCCTTAAGAGATTTGAGAATATTTTCAACTGATCCTTGTTCAGGGCGATGTCGACTATTACGATGGTAAATTTCAAGTCATTCTGAGATACTTTTTATTTTTTCAAAGAAACTCAGATCACTGTCAAAGTGCATCAGGGCAAATGGATCATTTCATGATTTTCAAAAATTCATTAAAATTATTCCTTAAGAGGTTTTCAAATATTTTCAACTGATCCTTGTTCAGGGCGATGCCGACTATTATGATGGTAAATTTCAAGTCATTCCGAGATACTTTTTGTCCTCAGGCGTCTGTGGACAAAGTTGATTATTGATGTTTAAAGAGGACTGAAGTGGACTCATGTGTTTCTCTGAAGGACTGGACCAAACCAGGTCCATACGACCAGCCCATGGTCAACACTCTGAGGAGGAGCAGAGACAGGAGAGAGACAGCAGAGGGTGCTGATGTCACCACTCCGGGGGAGGAGCCACAAGGGCTGAAGGGAGGTCACGCTCTGACATCAGCAAAGGTCAGATGACGACAGCGTTTGTTAACGTCGATACAGTGAAATATCGCAATATTTTTGATTTATCTTTAAATAAACCATGTTACTTTTTAAATGTACAAATAAACATATAAAAATAAAAATAAGCTTTTTATGGATTAGCATTAAGAAAATTAATAATTGAAGCTTCAGTCCACTCGATGGCGCCAAATACTCACTCTCAGTACAGCTGGTGTGTGAGTAAATCGCAATTTCGCAAAAATATAGTATTGTGCAATCGTTACATCGTGATAATATTAATCGTGATATTTTTTTTTATTTTTTTTTAAATCATAGGCGACTTAATTTTGCGATGAAATTGTATCGCGGCTTAAATATTGTGTGACATCATGATATCGGCGATAATATTGTGATAATATTGTATCATGACTTAAATGTTGCGATATTGTATCCCGACATCGCAACAATATCGTATAAATCTCGAAATAATATTATCGTGACTTAAAAATTGTGACATCACGATAATATCGTAAAAAATATCGTGACTTAAATACCATAATTGTGTTAAACTAGTTGACGATCAATTTAGTAATCGATTAATAATCGTTGCTGTTGACAAACTGCATTGTGGGTCATTTGCTTTTTGTTTGCTCACAATGTGTGAAGTCGAGAAATGACGACGAAGCCCCGCCCACCGTCAACGCATTTAAACGCGACTAAAAAAGTGTTTAAACATCTTCTGTTTTTCTTTGCTGATGATGTCGAGTTTTTCTTCATGGACGTCCAACATGAGACGGATCATTTGTGTCCTCAGGAGGACAGAGACGCCCATGAGGAGTTGGTCAGAGTTCTGGCCCGAGGTCTTCGCCTGGACATCCACGGCTCCTGCAGAGACTCGCTGCAGAGCTCCAGCGGCTACAGCAGCCAGACTAACACCCCCTGCTGTTCGGAGGACGCCATCCCAGCACAAGGTACACGGGCTAATAATGCGGGCGTCGCCACAGGCGTCTTTGAAGGACGCGTCGTTGTCGACGTCACATAATTTTTCCGATGTTCAGCTCCAAAATGTTGTCGTTCTCTTCTTCCCTCTAGTGTCAGACTGCGACTACTACACCATGGCCGTGGATCCGGAGCCGCACTCGTCAGACTACGATAAATCCTGCACCATCCCGAGGAACAGCGACGTCAGCCAGTCGTACCGCCGCATGTTCCAGTCCAAGCGTCCGGCGTCCACGGCCGGTCTGCCGTCCAACCCGTCGGCCGTCGTCACGCCGGGAGTGGCCACCATACGCCGCACGCCGTCCTCCAAACCCAACCTGCGGCGACCCTCCGGAGGCCTGAGCCTGGGCCCGATTCCCATCCGACCTCCCATGATCCCCGTGAAGACCCCGACGGTGCCCGAACACCCCGGCTTCCCCGGCAGGTCCGCGTCGTCGGAGGACGCTAGTTCGCCGCGGACTCCGCTTAGTCCCGTGACGCCCGGCGGCGGCGGCAGCGGGCCGCTGTCGCCAAAGACCGCTCCCTACGACAAGGGCACGGATCCCCCGACTCCGCCCCCGCAGCCTGGGGGGCGGGTGCCCGAGCGCGAGCGCCGGCCTCTGCCGGAACTCCTGGAGGAGACGGAGTACGGCGACGTGGAGGATTATCTGGTGGCCATACGACGAGGAGTGAAGCTCAAGAGGACGACGACCGACGACCGATCGGCGCCGAGGATTCACTGAAAGACGCGCCGGCTCCGCCATTTTGTGTCCCTGCGTGAATTTCGGGATGTGGACTCTTGAAGGGACACAAAATGGCCGCCGACGAGTGAACGTTAACGGGAACTGCGACATCGCTAGGATGAAAAGAATAAGAGGAAGTCGCTGGTTGGATGTCGCAGGATTAGCCACAATGTTCTATTGTTACGGATCAGAACCAAAACCAAAACAAGTACTGGATCAGGAAGTGGACTCAAGGGTTTGTTAACGGTGCCAAAAGCTGTCGGTCAGGATGACGAAGAGCGATCCTGGATTTGAAAGAAACTCGTTTGTCAGGTTTCGCAAGTTGAAAAAATTAGAATTTTAACTTTCGCTTGAAGGTCACGACTGCGATAAAAACGAGAAATGAGCGAAAGATTTTCTCGTTGGACGTCAGCGACGACACACAAGAACTTTTCTTGTAGCAGAACCGACTGAAATTAGACTAAAATTGAAGTGTTGGATAAAAACGTGGAAAACGGTAATTGTAAATACACATATTTATAATTTGACGTGTTTGTACGTTGTTTTTTTTCGGGGTGTCATATTTTACGCCCTGTTGTTCTCCAGTTTTCCACTGAAGGTGCCAAAAGCTCATGTGCCAGAGTTTTTATTTCATAGAAACGATGCTGGATTTTTTTTTATTTCTTTTTTTTTTTAACATAAGTAAAAATAAAAATTAGCCTGAAGAAAAAAAAAGAAACGCAATCTTATAGCGAAGTGAAGAGCGAACTTTTTAAAAGTCGCAGTTGTTAGCGCAACGTACAAGTATTTTTACCTGCGTGTTTTTCGCAGAATCATCGTAAACCGAACAAACTTCCGACGCACCGCGACTTCCTTAAAGTCTGCGTTTAGCTTTACGAAACAAATCAACGTCCTGACGAGGGACGACTAAACGAATTTAAACAAACTTAACGTAAACCGGCAACTTTGTCAACATTATCGGAACGTTATAATTAACTTGATACTCATCCCTCGTCATGACTTTCGTAACCAAGAATCGAAAATATTTTAGCATCTGTTAAAAATCGTCGATCAGTATTTTTTTCACAACAAATTTAAACTAATTTAAACCCGACCAGCGCTAGCTCTCGCGACTTACGATTCTAGATTCTGTGAGTTTGAAAGCGTCGTTCTTCTTCGCAAACACGTCGCAAACTTTCCACCCAACGTAGCAGCTGTACAGAGCGCGTTAGCGTACGTGGTTCGTAATAGAAAACTGTTACGACTTCAGACGTCGTGAATGTGAGTGAAGTTTGTCGTGAAGTTGAAGCCGTGATATCGGGAAAATGTCCCACAATTGCGAATATTTGCTTCTTGTCAAACGTATAGAGGCAAACTCCCCGCTTTTGACGTAGCGTCCAGTCGTGCCTCCGAATTTACGCAAGAAATCAACACGCAAACGTAGAAAACGGTTAAAAAATATAATAAATAAAAAAAAGAGCCACAATTTCTGCTTTATTTTACCAAAATAATTTCTCGTTATTCAATTATAATGAAAAACATTATTTTGATCGGGTTCTAAAAACAAATAAACGTTATATATATTTCGTTAGCCAGTTTATCGTTAGCTTAAAATTTATATTCAAATAAATGTATTTAAAGCAGTTTGTGGATGCTAGCAATGTAGCATATGTCGAATCTTATCCGTTTTGACGTTTGCTAACTGCGATTTTAAGCTAGGTCTCCATTAACGGCGCCCCGTGAAATGCTAGCTGCGGCTAAAGCGACCGTAACAGCGGTGCCTTGTACGAATTACTTGTGTAATAAACGTATATAAAACCCAGTGAGAGCTTGTACGTGCTAAATGTCAAGTAGCCCGTGTTAACGGATTAGCGGCACGGCGCATAGCGAGCTATAGTACACAAAAAAACCCACCACTGTTGCTACTTAGAAACGCGCTAAATATAGACGAGTCATGTCCCCGCCCCCTTGTTGGAGTGAAAACGTAACGTTAAAAGTACGATAAGTCGTACAGCTATCGAGCTAAAATATGGTGGTCGTTCAGGCAAAAAAAAAAAAAAAAAAACGTGACATACAAAATGTCTGCGCTCATTTTTTTAATTAATATATTTATTCAAATTAATGTTAGAACTGATTTTTATTTTTTTGTCGTGAACCACGTTTCTAAAGTGTATTGATCGCGTTCCACATATAAACAAATGTATTTAATACGCATGTTGTTATTAGCATTTTTTAGCAAATCGCAGGTTTTTTTTCTACCGGAATTTTTTTTCCGTCTGCGTCAAAAAAAGACAGACGTTGAAAATCGGCCGTCATCGTTAACGTTTTTCTTAATCTGTACGTGTTTCGTATTCTCGATCTTTGTCGTGACGCTGACGCGTTTATAACGACGCGCGTGAAGCTGAACGTTCGAGTCTGCGACAAATCTGTAACTTGCGTTGTTTTGTTTTTGTTTAAATCGGTGATTTTAAAATGACGCGCGCTAACGCTCGCTGAGAATCACCGGGAATAATTCACTCAATTATTTCAAATTTTTCATTTTAAATTTTGCCATAAGTTGCCATAATTGTTTTTTACAGTGTAAATGCAGAATAAATGCTTATTATGGCTGTTATTATTATTATTATTATTATTATTTTGGAGATTAGTTTTTCCTCATTAGCTTTGTGCCAAATTTTTAATTTTCTCTCTCCAAATTAATAACGTCAGCAGTTTTTCTCCAAATATATTTATTTATTTATTTAATTAATTAATTAAATTGAGCTTAAGTCGTTTACCTTTTTTTTAATTATTCTCATTTCTGATGATAAACTGATCAAATTTTTCGTTAAATCAACGTGAATTTATTTGATTTTTCAAAGACACTTTAGAACCGAAAAGTGAGAGAATCAGAAAATATTAACGTTTACGTCGGCACATGAATGTCAAGTGTTTGTTTTTTGTTGTTATTTTAAAACTTAATCCGAAGAATTTTACTAACGAGAATTAAAACCATCGTCACATTTATGTCGAACTGTTGTTTATGTTTAAACTGTCTCTTATTTTCTATGTAAAGCAACTGTTTTTGTTCAATAATAAAAGTCGTAGCAGACGAAGTGGATCACGTGACCGAGGACACGCCTCTTTTTTTACTCACTAAAAAAATCTGTTCACGATCGTTAAACGACTTAAACTGAAACAGAAGAATTACATTAAAAAACGAAACGTTTGAATGTAACAAAACTAAAAAAAAGATTGCGAACTCTTCGCAACTCTTCAGTTAAATCACGATATTATTTAAATAGCTGTAAAAAATTTCTTTCAGAAAACTGTTGCAAACTTTGACACATTTTTTTTTACGCTTACAAGAAATTTTCTGTTACCAAAAATTTTACCGATGCTTTTCCAATGTTCACGTCAATTGTTGATAAACGTTACATTTACAAAAAGTTAGCCAAGTTACTGTAACAATTACACCGTTTTTTAAATAAAAAACGCTGCTAGCGTCACAAAAAATAGCTTTTGAATTTTTCTAAATTTTTTTATTTTTTTAACTTTGTCAATATTTAAAAAAAAATTTTTTTTAAACTTTTGTTAGATTTTTACCCCCAAATTTAACGCAAAGACAACATGTTGATAAAATTACAAAGAAAAAAATTAAGATTTTTTTTTTTACAAAATGTTAAAACAACAAATGTTAGGTTTTCTTAATTTAAAAAAACCTAAACGTTTTAAATAAACTCTGAAGCCACAAAAATGTGCGATTTCAGCGTCATGTATATATATATATATATATATATATTTATTATTATTTATTTATTAACGCCGCAACAATTTAATCAATAATTAAATTATTTTTCCTTTTCAGATTTTCCAGTTTCTTTTATGTGAATATTTGATGTTTTCCAAGTTTTTTAATTTTAGAAAAACAAAGAAAAAACATCTAAACGAACTTTAAATGAACTAAATCTACTGTGGATCAGTTTTAAAAAGAAAAAAAATCAAATGCTTACTCACCAACACATAGGGGGCGCTCTGACTCTGTTTGCGAGTGGAATGAGGTTCTGAGATGTATCCTGACCACCTGCAAACTCCGCCCCCCACCCCTCCCCCATCCAATGACAAGTGTGGGGGGAGGGGCACACACTCATTTGCATATAGCAATAAAAAAATAACCACATCGTTGTGACACGCCCACATTTTAATTATAATCGTAATTTAAATGACATTTAACGTTTTAACAAAAATACAAACATCAATCTCCCGTGTTAAGCTGCTGCTGTTGCTCACACTGACCACCAGGGGGCAGCACAGCAGCATCTAACAGTTCTTTAAACATGAGACGATTGAGGAAAAACAAAGAGAATCTGAATTCATTCATTAAAAAATCATTGAAACAATAAAATAAAAACATTTGTGTAAAAAAACTTTTGCCACTGTTTTTTTTTTTAATCACATACAGAATATAATTTAGATTTGTTGGTGCAGAAATAAGCAGATTGTTCAGTTCTTCATGCAAAAACCACAGAAATCAACGACGCGGACGTTTTCCCCGTTTGATTTGATTATTATTTACATTTAAATCTTCAGCTGTCAATCAAACGTTAGCGTCTTTAGATTTGAAGATAAATCACGACAACGAATCATCCGTGATTTAATTAAGCGACTATTTTGATCATCGAATAATCACTTTAAGTGTTTGTTTCTTTAACGCCAATATTTCTTGTTTTCTTTGCGACGTACGACGCGATAATGGACGTTTGGCCGATATATAAAATATATACGTTAAATATTATAATTGACTTTATTTATATCAGAAATGGACGAATTAGTGTTTGTGATGAAAATGGACGTCGTCTTCTATACGCATGCATATATGTATGTACCTATATACATATATATATGTATGTACCTATACACATATATATGTATGTATATGTATATGTATGTGTATATATATATATATATATATGTATATACATACTAACATATATCCATACACATATCTATAGACCGATATAAAGACATACATATATACACGTATATATATATATATATATATATATATACATACAAACACATGTATATATATATATATATATATATATATATATATGTATATATATATATACATATATATATATATATACATACAAACACATGTATATATATATATATATATATATACACACACACAAACATACATGTATATAAATATTTATATATACACATACACATACACATATACATGCATACATATATACACACATGTATAGAGGCTAACCTTTACATATTCCTACTTCCTGGTTAGCTTCATCTTGTAAACAGGAAGAAGACGACGCCCACTTTTCATTCGCGCTCATTCGGACGTAAATAAAAATAAAAACATGAAATAGTGTTTGTTTCTAATTGTGTCGGCGTTTCCTGCGGCATCATGGGAAATAAATAAATAAGCACCTGTGTCCACCCGTGGACGTTTGACCCTGTTCTGATTTAGCAGCTAACGCTAACGACGAGCTACGTGCATGTGCAGCATTCACGGGAAGAAAAAAAACCTCCGATTGATTCTTCACATCAAAGACTTGGTGCTTTGTGGTCTGCGAGGGCCACCGTAGTCGTCTGAGTTTAGCTGCAGCAGACGATGCTGCGATGATGGAAAAGCACTCAGCGAGGAGCTAACGCTAACGTTTATTGCTACGAGAAGAGGAAGACGAGGATCGATGTGAAGAATCAATGAGAGCAAAGAGATTTGAATCAGAGTGAGACCTCCTGTCTCTGAGTGTGTGAACGCTGCCATAAATACTTGTTCATAAAGAGCTCGTCTGTCTTTGTTCGTCTTCGTTTGTCTTCAGTGTGAGACGGAGACGACGAAGACGTTAGGACGAGTCAGACGACGACGACTCGCCGTCTTCACAGACTCGCGCTTCTTTTTTCTCGTCTTTGTCGTCGTCCAGAAAAAACAGCGGGAACATTCCCAGGATGCAACCGATGGAGACGCCGATGGCTTTACCCTGTGACGACAAAGAGAAGAGACGTTTGTTTACGTTTAAAAAACCTCTTTATTTCACCGTCAGACAGACTCTCACTCTCCCACACCAAAGTCCAGAGAGAAAACCAGTGATTTTAGCTCACAGGGACACAGGAGCTGCTGGTCCTCTGCTGCCTCGTGTGGTCACTTTGTGTCACTGAGTTAAGTCAAAATTTTAAAAGCTGAATTCACTAAAATCAGTCATTGTAAGTTAGTGATGGAGGCAGCAGTGGATCAACAACTCCTGTGAACTCCTGTGTGCTGTGATGTTAAAATCACTGGTTTACCCTGTGGACTTTGGTGTGGGAGAGTGAGTGACTTTGGTGTGGGAGAGTGAGTGACTTTGGTGTGGGAGAGTGAGTGACTTTGGTGTGGGAGAGTGAGTGACTTTGGTGTGGGAGAGTGAGTGACTTTGGTGTGGGAGAGTGAGTGACTTTGGTGTGGGAGAGTGAGTGACTCTGGTGCGAGAGAGTGAGTGACTCTGGTGCGAGAGAGTGAGTGACTTTGGTGTGAGAGAGTGAGTGACTTTGGTGCGAGAGAGTGAGTGACTTTGGTGCGAGAGAGTGAGTGACTTTGGTGTGGGAGAGTGAGTGACTTTGGTGTGGGAGAGTGAGTGACTTTGGTGCGGGAGAGTGAGTGACTTTGGTGCGGGAGAGTGAGTGACTTTGGTGTGGGAGAGTGAGTGACTTTGGTGTGGGAGAGTGAGTGACTTTGGTGTGGGAGAGTGAGTGACTCTGGTGCGAGAGAGTGAGTGACTCTGGTGCGAGAGAGTGAGTGACTTTGGTGTGAGAGAGTGAGTGACTCTGGTGCGAGAGAGTGAGTGACTTTGGTGTGAGAGAGTGAGTGACTTTGGTGCGAGAGAGTGAGTGACTTTGGTGCGAGAGAGTGAGTGACTTTGGTGCGAGAGAGTGAGTGACTTTGGTGCGGGAGAGTGAGTGACTTTGGTGTGTGAGAGTGAGTGACTTTGGTGTGTGAGAGTGAGTGACTTTGGTGTGAGAGAGTGAGTGACTTTGGTGTGGGAGAGTGAGTGACTTTGGTGTGGGAGAGTGAGTGACTTTGGTGTGGGAGAGTGAGTGACTTTGGTGTGGGAGAGTGAGTGACTTTGGTGTGGGAGAGTGAGTGACTTTGGTGTGGGAGAGTGAGTGACTCTGGTGCGAGAGAGTGAGTGACTCTGGTGCGAGAGAGTGAGTGACTTTGGTGTGAGAGAGTGAGTGACTTTGGTGCGAGAGAGTGAGTGACTTTGGTGCGAGAGAGTGAGTGACTTTGGTGTGGGAGAGTGAGTGACTTTGGTGTGGGAGAGTGAGTGACTTTGGTGCGGGAGAGTGAGTGACTTTGGTGCGGGAGAGTGAGTGACTTTGGTGTGGGAGAGTGAGTGACTTTGGTGTGGGAGAGTGAGTGACTTTGGTGTGGGAGAGTGAGTGACTCTGGTGCGAGAGAGTGAGTGACTCTGGTGCGAGAGAGTGAGTGACTTTGGTGTGAGAGAGTGAGTGACTTTGGTGCGAGAGAGTGAGTGACTTTGGTGCGAGAGAGTGAGTGACTTTGGTGCGAGAGAGTGAGTGACTTTGGTGCGGGAGAGTGAGTGACTTTGGTGCGGGAGAGTGAGTGACTTTGGTGCGGGAGAGTGAGTGACTTTGGTGTGTGAGAGTGAGTGACTTTGGTGTGTGAGAGTGAGTGACTTTGGTGTGAGAGAGTGAGTGACTTTGGTGTGGGAGAGTGAGTGACTTTGGTGTGGGAGAGTGAGTGACTTTGGTGTGTCAGAGTGAGTGACTTTGGTGTGAGAGAGTGAGTGACTTTGGTGTGAGAGAGTGAGTGACTTTGGTGTGTGAGAGTGAGTGACTTTGGTGTGTGAGAGTGAGTGACTTTGGTGTGAGAGAGTGAGTGACTTTAGTTTGGGAGAGTGAGTGACTTTGGTGTGTGAGAGTGAGTGACTTTGGTGTGAGAGAGTGAGTGACTTTGGTGTGTGTGAGTGAGTGACTTTGGTGTGAGAGAGTGAGTGGTTTACATACTTCTGTCTGACAGTGAAGATAAAGACATGATATCATAGACATAAGACAGAGTGTAAATTAAAGCCTCACCATGTGAGAGCTGACTCTTGTTTGCCACATATCAGCCTGTTTAGGTGTCAGATCTGGACCCTGCATCCCCAGTTTAGAGGACAGAGCCTCCACGTAACCTGCCAGACTGAACATCACACACTGGAGTTCACAGAGAGCTTTAAACCTCTTTAAGACGTGATAATGAGACCAAACAACAACAATATCAACATTCAATATTTATGCAGAAATAATAACTGAGTATTTTAAAATTCCTTATAGGAAATGTTAGTTATTATAAGTCAATGTAATGACGTGGAATTATGAGATAAGAAACTTTAAAATAATTAAGTTGGTAATTAGAGTTTTTAAAAACACAGTGTTTCTTACCCGAGGCCTGCTAAATCTGACACCAGGTTACCGAGAGCAGCAGCTGAATAAAAACACAGAGACGAAGAGGAAACTGTGATTCTACACAAAAAGACATCATAGCAGTTTACTGTTGATAACTGTGTGTTTACATCTGACACGTTATTTATACATGGTTCAAGTCTCTGAGAAAACTGAGATTTAACAACCTCACTCTCCCACACCAAAGTCACTCACTCTCCTCACACCAAAGTCACTCACTCTCCTCACACCAAAGTCACTCACTCTCCTCACACCAAAGTCACTCACTCTCTCACACCAAAGTCACTCACTCTCCTCACACCAAAGTCACTCACTCTCCTCACACCAAAGTCACTCACTCTCTCACACCAAAGTCACTCACTCTCCTCACACCAAAGTCACTCACTCTCTCACACCAAAGTCACTCACTCTCCCACACCAAAGTCACTCACTCTCTCACACCAAAGTCACTCACTCTCCCACACCAAAATCACTCACTCTCACACACCAAAGTCACTCACTCTCACACACCAAAGTCACTCACTCTCACACACCAAAGTCACTCACTCTCCCACACCAATGTCACTCACTCTCCCACACCAAAGTCACTCACTCTCTCACACCAAAGTCACTCACTCTCCCACACCAAAGTCACTCACTCTCTCACACCAAAGTCACTCACTCTCCCACACCAAAGTCACTCACTCTCTCACACCAAAGTCACTCACTCTCCCACACCAAAGTCACTCACTCTCTCACACCAAAGTCACTCACTCTCCCACACCAAAGTCACTCACTCTTTCACACCAAAGTCACTCACTCTCCCACACCAAAGTCACTCACTCTCCCACACCAAAGTCACTCACTCTCACACACCAAAGTTCGTTGATCCACTGCTGCCTCCATCACTAACTTACAATGACTGATTTTAGTGAATTCAGCTTTTAAAATATTTACTTTAGACTTAACTCAGTGACACAAAGTGACCACACGAGGCAGCAGAGGACCAGCAGCTCCTGTGTCCCTGTGAGCTAAAATCACTGGTTTTCTCTGTGGGCTTTGGTGTGGCAGAGTGAGTGGTTTATAAACTTGTGTGTGTTTAAGATATTCCTGGCAGCAGGTGGCGCTCTCAGTGTGCTAACCAGGCCTCAGTGGCCTCATACGAGCACCAATCCATTCATCAGATCTTCAAAGATCCAAACACAGATGGAGATTCAGCTCCACAGTTTTCTTCAAAGCGAAAATGAAAAAGTCAACTTTTGGACAGTGAGAGGAAACGTCCACAGCAGAAGGTAGAGAAGTGTCTTCAGTGAGGATACGACAGAAGAACTCTGCAGAGGGAGAAGCTGGAGCCAGGTTTCCATGGAAACACAATATTCTGGCAGAGCTCGACTTCTCATGGTGTAATAAAACACAAGAGTGATAACAGATCTGTGACCAACACACAGCATCTTCATCAACATACTTCTGTTTCACTCCAGAGAGACTTTATCATAGATTCAGCTGATCGTTATCACCGTTTGGTCCAAGAAATGTCAATAATTATCGCTTTAAAATGATTAAAAATGAAAAGACACGTTGTGTATTATTAAAATTATTGTCGGGGCTGAAACGATCGATCTTTTCATAAATCAATGAAACGACTATATTTATAGTTATTTTCACAGATAATAAACGAGTCGTTTGGTTCATGAAAATGACTGAAAATATATATAATATAATAATATATGAAAATGTCGTTCAATGATTTCTTTGTTTTATGGAGCAAAGTAACACGAAAACATTCACATTTAAGAAGCTGAAAAATGACAGAAACTGGTTGAATGATTAACCCAAATGATTGAAAACTCTTAGTATTTGATTAATAATCAATGAATTGTTGCAGTTTTGGTCTGAAACCAAAACCTCCTTCAGTGAGTGTGTGTGTGTGTGTGTGTGAATCTGTGATTTTTTAATTTCAGAGGAAACAGACCGAGGTTTTACTAAATCCCGGATAAATGAACTAAAAAAAGCCGCCCGCAGTTGAAAAGAGGCTAATGCTAATGCTAACGAAACCTGGTGACTTTGAACACAAATGTGAGGACATTTTCACATTTACACGAGCGTTAAAAACTAAATCATCCGACGTAAACCACGTTAACGGTGAATTCTTACCGGCCATGGTGGAGATTCCCAGAGTGACTCCGATCGACAGCTCGATCTGTGTTCCCTGAACAACAAGAGAAGAAGAACGTTAACGTTCAGCAGGATTAACAACGTCTGAACTTTAGATTCTGTTTGATTTGATCTGTGAGCAAATGATCCTGAGTTTGGATATCTGCCGATACCGATACGGTATGATGCTCCGTTTGCTTTAATATTAACATCATTATTGTTGATTTTATATAAGGCTTTAATAAACTCCTTTATACAGACAAGTATGATATGCACGACTTTACAGGGACTTTACAGGGATTTTAAAGCAACTTTACAGCAACTTTACAGCGACTTTACAGCAACTTTACATCGACTTTACAGCAGCTTTACAACACATTTACAGCAGCTTTACAGGGACTTTACAGGGACTTTACAGCGACTTTACAGCAGCTTTAAAGCGACTTTACAGGGACTTTACAGCAGCTTTACAGGGACTTTACAGCGACTTTACAGCAGCTTTACAGGGACGTTGCAGCAACTTTACAGCAGCTTTACAGGGACTTTAAAGCAGCTTTAA
Source organism: Microchirus variegatus (assembly GCF_963457635.1). Taxonomy (NCBI): domain Eukaryota; kingdom Metazoa; phylum Chordata; class Actinopteri; order Pleuronectiformes; family Soleidae; genus Microchirus; species Microchirus variegatus. The sequence continues at coordinate 27,683,558 of NC_139814.1, read as the reverse complement.
AGCAGCTTTAAAGCGACTTTACAGGGACTTTACAGGGACTTTACAGGGAGGTTGCAGCGACTATACAGCAGCTTTACAGGGACTTTACAGCAGCTTTAAAGCAACTTTACAGCAGCTTTACAGCAACTTTACAGCACCTTTACAGCGACTTTACAGCACCTTTACAGCGACTTTACAGCACCTTTACAGCTACTTTACAGGGACTTTGCAGCGACTTTACAGCAGCTTTAAAGTGACTTTACAGCAGCTTTACAGCGACTTTACAGCAGCTTTACAGCGACTTTACAGCGACTTTACAGCAGCTTCACAGCACCTTTACAGCTACTTAACAGGGACTTTACAGCTACTTTACAGGGACTTTACAGCCAGCAGAGCAGTCAGGGAATGACTGGTGGAGACATTTCAGCAGACATTAAAGCACAGACGGATCAGATCAGAATTCTCTACAGTTTGATCGGATATTTCCGATCCGTGAATTACGCCTGGATCAGAACCCGATCCCTCGTCGTGTTAGCGTTATATCAGTTATATCAGATCCTGACTTACTGCTGCGATCATGATGGCGTTGTCAAGGAAACCGAATCCGACAAAGGGGAGAGCGTTATGGAACAGAACTGAGAGAGAAAAAAGAGAAGAAAAAGTTTTACAAGAGTCAAAACAAAGACAAGAGTGTGTGTGTGTGTGTGTGTGTGTGTGTGTGTGTGTGTGTGTGTGTGTATGTGAGTGTGTGTGTGTCCTCTCACCATATCTGATCTGTGCTGCAGTCGGTGGTGAAGTCTCCAGAGTCTCTGTGAAGAAGAAGAAGAAGAAGAAAACATGGACTCATTAACTGACGTTCACATTTAAGAATCGGAAAAATGACAGAAATTGTCTGCAGCGACGACGAGAAGAAGAAGAAGATGATGAAGACGATGGACAACAGTCAAGTTGACGAAGAGCAGAAAATATCTCTGACATGATGAGTTACCTCTGTATTCTACATCAAATGATCTTCACACAGAAATCATCTTCTCTGTTTCATCATGTTCTTAATCTCAGTGGGATTTTCACGGTTAAATAACGGCTGATTCAAATGTTAAAGTTTGCAGATAGATTGTGTGAGAGGTGAAGAACTGTGTGTGTGTGTGTGTGCGTGTGGGGGTGTGTGTGTGTGTGTGTGTGTGTGTGTGTGTGTCCACACCCCACCACGTTACTGTGTTTCTGTGGACGTGAACATCAACACAAGCCCACGCTCCTCCTACACATTCATTATTTATACATTTAAAATAAGAAGAAATAAGAAGAAAGAACGTCTCCCTGGAGACGACTTCTTACGTGAGCGCCACCTGCTGCCAAAAACTACTTGGCAAAAGTCAGTTTAAGTCGACGACGTCTTAAGAACATGTTTTTACGTCTTTATCTTCACTGTTAGACAGACTTTTCCAACAGGAAACTGAAGTTTGTAAACCACTCACTCTTCCAAACCTTCGTGGTGCGTTCACTGTCTGTGCTTTGTGGTGCGGTGCGTTCACCGTCTATGCTTCGTGGTGCGTTCGCCGTCTTTGCTTCGTGGTGCGGTGGGTTCACTGTCTGTGCTTCGTGGTGCGTTCACAGTCTGTGCTTCGTGGTGCGTTCACAGTCTGTGCTTTGTGGTGTGTTCGCTGTCTTTGCTTCGTGGTGCGTTCGCTGTCTGTGCTTCGTGGTGCATTCAGCTTCATGGTGCGTTCACCGTCTGTGCTTCGTGGTGCGTTGGCCGTCTGTGCTTCGTGGTGCATTCACTGTCAGTGCTTCATGGTGCATTCACTGTCAGTGCTTCATGGTGCATTCACTGTCAGTGCTTCATGGTGCATTCACTGTTTGTGCTTCATGGTGCGTTCGCTGTCTGTGCTTCATGGTGCATTCACTGTCAGTGCTTCATGGTGCATTCACTGTCAGTGCTTCGTGGTGCCTTCACTGTCAGTGCTTCGTGGTGCGTTCACTGTCCGTGCTTCGTGATGCGTTCGCCATCTGTGCTTAGTGGTGCGTTCACTGTCCTCCTGTTCTCTGCTGCCAAGAAAACCTCCTCACCGTGGTCACTGGTGCAGCACGGTTTACGCTGTGTGTGTTTCTGTGTGTACTCTGTGTGTACTCTGTGTGTACTCTGTGTGTACTCTGTGTGTACTCTGTGTGTACTCTGTGTGTACTCTGTGTGTACTCTGTGTGTACTCTGTGTGTACCCTGGAGTTTTCACACCCAGGTGTTGACAAACACACCTGCAAATGCAGCTGTTTTTGTTAGAAATAAACAGCAAAATAATACAATAGCATTCCTGTTTACTTGTACTTGTTGGTTAATAATGAATGCGTCTTTAGAGTTTTTTTATTCTTATATGGAGGAAAGAATAATGTTTATTTACTGCCTTACATAGAAGATTCATGCTGAATAATTAAAAATGATGCCCGCGCTGATTTGAGTCGTAAACACGAGAATGAAGGAATAAAAGAGAAAGCTCAGAGAGTCACAGTCTGCAGAGCGTTCGTTAGAAGACGTTTTCCTCAGAACGTCTTCACTAATAAGAGTCTGTCTCATTATCACCAGCGTCTTCTCCCTCTGTTACTTCACTGCTAATGAGTCGAGCTGCTGAGAAACTGACGCTGTGTTCACTGTTCACTGTGCAGCCAGAAAAACTGTCATCACCACCATGTTCAGCTGTCACTGTGATTTTATATATATCTTTAAGTGTTCTTAATATATCGTAGACTTTATAACAAGAGTGGCTAAAATCTGTTTTCCACTCTCCCACACCAAAGTCCATAGAGAAAACCAGTGATTTTAGCTCACAGGGACACAGGAGCTGCTGGTCCTCTGCTGCCTCGTGTGGTCACTTTGTGTCACTGAGGTTAATCTGAACAAAGGATTTTTAAAGCTGAATTCACTAAAATAAGACGTCATAACTCAGTGATGGAGGCAGCAGTGGATCAACAACTCCTGTGAACTCCTGTGTCTCTGTGCTGTTAAAATCACTGGTTTTCTCTATGGGCTTTGGTGTGGGAGAGTGAGTGGTGTGTCTAAACAGTTTTTTGCCACTAAACAAAATACTTGGTTAATAAAATCGGAGTCAATTTAAGTCTACGACGTCTTGAGAACATGTTCACTTCTTTATTTTCACTGTTAGACAGACTTTTCCTTGTGTAAACTGAAGTCTGTAAACCACTCACTCTCCCACACCAAAGTCACTCACTCTCCCACACCAAAGTCACTCACTCTCCCACACCAAAGTCCATTGATCCACTGCTGCCTCCATCACTAACTTACAATGACTGATTTTAGTGAATTCAGCTTTTAAAATATTTAATTTAGACTTAACTCAGTGACACAAAGTGACCACACGAGGCAGCAGAGGACCAGCAGCTCCTGTGTCCCTGTGAGCTAAAATCACTGGTTTACGTTATGGACTTTGGTGTGGGAGAGTGAGTGGTTTACAAACATCAGTTTCTTCCTCTTAAATCTGCATCTCTGTCATCTTCAAAGGTCCAGAATTATTCCCTTTCCCGAGACGCTCGAGGAATTCTCTTCTGTTCTCGTTCTGCTGCTTCACAAATGAGTCAGAGTGGTTTGGTCCACGTGGAGACAATTATCCTCCTTTTAGACAAAGTCAGGGCGACGCTGGTGACTCAAGAGAGGAGCTATTCACACACACACACACACACACACACACACACACACACACACACACACACACACACACACTTAAAGTAAAGTAAAACAAACAGTGTCTCCGTTCTGGAGCTAATTAAATCTTGACGTTTTTCAGTTGAACAGATGCTGGAGCAGCTGTGAAGTGACAAGGAAACACCTTCACTATCCACACACACACACACACAAATAATGAGGGGAAATAAAAACCATAATCCTCCACAATCCATACCAGGGAGGGCACAGATACAGATACCAATATCACAAACATAAGTATCTACGATACCGATATCACAAACGTGAGTATCTGCCTAAACCGATATTACAAACTCGAAAATATACCGATATCACAAACTTGAGTATCTGCCGATACCGATATCACAAATTCCAGTATCTGCTGAGACGGATATCACAAACTCCAGTAGCTTCCGATACTGATATCACAAACGTAAGTATCTACGATACCGATATCACAATCACAAGTATCTGCCAATACTGATATCACAGACCTAAGTATGTATGTAACCTAAGTATCTGCCGATAATGGAGTTTTTCATATCTGCCGATACCGATATCACAAACTCGAGTATCTGCCAATATTGATATCACAAACCTAAGTATCGACGATACAGATATCAAAGTATCCGATGTGATATCTGCCGATACCAATATCACAAACTTGAGAACCTGCTGATATCGATGTCACAAATGCAACTATCTGCTGATACCGATAGCGCAAACTCGAGTATCTGCCGATACTGATGTCACAAATGCAAATATCTGTCGATAACGATATCACAAACGTAAGTATCGGTCGATGCTGATATCACAAAGGCGTGTATCTGCCGATACCAATATCACAAACTCAAGCATGTGCCGATATCGATATCACAAACACCAGTAACTATGTTATAGTTAATTATATGGACCAAAATGCATGAAAATGCATCATTTATCAGCCATAAAAAACAAACATATATCGGTCAAACTATACTTTTTGTCGGTCAGTATCGGTCTGTGTGTGTGTGTGTAGGCAGGTGACACGTGACCTCTGACCTCGTACCTTGAGCGATGGCCATGGACTCGAAGCTTTGCAGCTCCTTCAGCAGACACGTCCTCTCGTTGGAGTGGAGCCGGTAGATGAACTCCTTGGCTCTCTTCGGGGAGTTGAGCGGCTCCCTGGGCTCGTTCCTGCCGTGTGTGCCCATCCCACGGCGGGTCGCGTGAGGCGCTGTCCCCGGCGGCGGCGGCGGCGGCAGCAGCGGGAGCTCCGGCGGTGGAGTCCGCCTCAGTCCCGACGGTAACTGCAGCAGAGCGGGAGAGCGGACTCTGTGGAGACACAGCCTCAGCATTGTGCTTCAGTTCACCGCAGTCCCGGCGCGGACACGTCGGTAAACCTGGTTGTTCCTCGGCGGCTCTGTGAGCGCCGTGTCCCGGCTCTGAATGCGTCTGCTGCCCGAGCTCAACTTGTGCTTCCCTCGGTCTCAGCAGCTCAGCGGGGAAAAGGAGGCGGGGAAGCGAGCGACGACTTCGGACGAACTCTCCGCTGAAAGTCGGGTTTTAACTTTAACAGCCGGACATTTCCCCGTGTGTTTGGACCGCGGTGACCCGTTCTAACCCGTTCTAACCCGTTCTAACGTCGGTGTTCCGTCCACACGGTGTTTCTATGAACTTCAGGCTAAAACAACCGAGCCACAGTAAGCTAGCTGCAGTTTAACAGTGAAGCTTCCGGTGGAGATTTCCAAGAGAAAAGCGCCTGCTTCCGGTTGTAGTTTTCATATTAAAGCAAGTTAGCCTAGCCTAGCCTAGCTAGCTAGCTAGATAGATAGATAGACAGACAGACAGACAGCTAGTTAGCTCGCTAATTAGATGGATATATACACAGTTAGACACCCAACTAGATAGATAGATAGATAGACATACATACAGCTAGTTAGCTAATTAGATGGATAACTACACATTTAGCCACCTAACTAAATAGATACAAAGACATCTAACTATACCTATAACTAACTTAACTAGTTAGCTCGCTAATTAGATAGATGGGTAACTACACAGTTAGCCACCTAACTAAATAGATAGCTAGCTAGACCTATAATTTTCTAATTATATAGATACCTACACAGCTCGTTAGCTTGCTAATTAGATACACAGTTAGCCACCTAACTAAATAGATAGATAGATTTTCATGTTAATCGTTCATAACGTTATATGTTATGAACGATGGGTTTTTCAAAAGATTTTCTGTATTTTTTCCACAATATTTTTCTACTTATCCTCGTATTTTCATTAATAATGAAATATATATACACATACATATATATACACAATATATGTATATATAGTATATATACATATGTATGTATGCATGTATACACATACATATAACTAACCCACATAAATATAATCGTGTTTATTTTTACATTCTCAGGTCCAGTAAAAGCTCAAACTGGACCTGAGAAATAAAGAAACTTATATAGAACTGGCGCCATCTCCTGGTGCAGAAACGTAACTGCGTTTGGACGCTCATTAAACATTTATAAGAAGAGTCCAAAGTCGATATCAAATATGATTTTATTTACATAAATCTTCTATTAGAACAAAAGCCAGAATCAGCAGCTTTTCACCTTTTTTGCTTTTCAGAACAAATCAAGCGAATAATAATTATAATAATAATTATTATTATAATAATAATCATCATCCTTCATGAGTTAAAGCACAGCTTTCTATTTGTCGCTGTCGTCGTCGTCGTCGTCGAACACTTGTTTGCGCTCTGGTCCGACAGAACGCGCCCCCCGCAGCTTAGACTAGGTAATTACAACAGTAATGAGTAAAGGAGTTTGTTTGTGGTCAAACCCTAAAGACGTTCAGGCTGTGAAAGTCTAAACAGTGTTAATACTCAGCAGTTGTGCTTCTTTTTTTTCTTTTTTTTTAAAGAAACATGACAAACTCACACCGACCGAACGTCTGCACACGACGACGACGACGCCGTCGTCACGTGACGTTAAAGACAATCTTTTAAAGCCTGGGATCTGTTTTCAGTGAGTTGAAAAAGTGCATTTTCCAGACGACAAACACCCGGCCCTGAGGAAACAAAACATCAGGAAACAAAAGGAAAAGGTGCAGTCATCATCAGTGTGGTCGGTCGCCTGAGTCGGGAAAAGTCAACAACAAACAAAACAAACAAAACTAACGTGTCAATCAGGGAGATTTACGTGCTTTTAACGTCGCGTTTAGACTGAAGATGAACTGAAGCAGTTCTTTCATTTACCAACAGCATCATCAGCTTCTGAAGCGTCCGGTGACAAAGGTTCAGTGTGTGAAATCTACCACTTTAACTTCTGAAAACATCATACAACACGTGTTTATGGTGCGTTCCAGTTTGACGTCGGAACTTGGAATTCCAGATGTTTCAGGGGAGTCAAACTGGGAATTTATAACTCGGAAACTTAATTCCCCCCAGGACTTCTGATGTAAATCCCATAAAGGGTAAAAGTTAAGTCCCTGCGACCGTTCTGTCGTACGTCTCATTACCGTAAATCGCTAATAGACGGATGGACGGAAAAGCAGAGACACTGGTCATTACGGTAAGACCTCGGGACGTCACGGGCGTTTTGCGACGCCGGCTTCTCGTCCCAAACGGTTGAATAAATAAATAATTGCCAAATACGGAAAAAGTGATGAAAGTTATCTTGGGGGGGGGGGGGAAGAGGAGGAGAAGAAGAAGAAGTCAATGAACTTCTATTTCTGTGACGATTCTACGGCCACAAAATAAGAAAGAAGAAGAAATCCCCACAACGCTCATCAGAGGCTTAAAGGCAACCGTTTCAACATGGTGGCACAAAATGGCCGCTCACCGCAGAGCTGACCCCTCTCTGCGGTATGTATATATACATACACATATACATATATACACACATACATACACACATACATGCATATATGTATATATACATACACGTGTATATATACATACACATATATATATATAAACATATATATACGCATATACATACATACATCATTAATTTCCAACCTAAATTTTACACACTGAACCTTTAACGAAACTCATAAAAAAGTCGTATTAAATGTACAATAACGTACACAAATGGAAGCGAGGTCACACAAAGGGACCAGTAGCATTGACAGAGGTATTTTAGCGATTTTAACGTTAGCACAGAGTCGACGTCGAGATCGCTCACGACTTCGCGCTCGCCAGGGAAACACGGTTAAAAAAAGGTTAACGTGAAATTAACGTGAAAGACGACCGAAGTATTACGTTTGTTTACTTCTTCACTTCCGGCAGCTGTTAACGTCGATCATAAATACGAAGGGTTTTTTCAACTCCGATCGCGTGGTTCCGTTTATGCTAATGAGCGTCATCTTTAAGACATCGTTGACACGCGCACACACACACACCGCACACACACACACTAATGTGTTTTCAGTGATTAATGAAGATTTTCACTTCTAAATCAAAGCGACTATTGTTTTTTTTATCTTTTGCCTTTTTCTAAAAACAATAATAATTCAATCCAGTTTCTGTGATTTTCCAGCTTCTTAAATGTGAAAATCTTCTTCATCGACATCGACTGATTTTAAGCTTTTATTTTGATAAGGCTTTGGCTCTAATCTCCCAGCCCCACTTCCTGTGGAAATAATTCTTTTTTTTTTTATCCGTTTCTTATAAATCACTCCAAAAGTCTACTACGTGCGCTCGGCGGGCAACATCATCGGGTTCCTGTTCGGCGTCATCATGTTCGGTAACGGCGCACACACACACACACATTCTTGTACTTGCTGCATACTGAGGACCGGGTTGCTGACAAAGTGAGGGACAGAATTTCCACTTTATAAATCAACACAATTACAAATATCTACTTCATGAATGGCATCTATAAAGAACTACTGGGTGCAGTACCATAACATGTCTGCAGGTGGAGCCCCAGAGCAAAAAGTGTGTGAAACACCAGGGCTGGAAAACGGGTTTTTGTACCAAATTGAGGAGCTCAGCATGTTTACAACCTGAGGAAGTAATTTGAATGAAGACAAGGTGAGGACCGGCCAAAATGTCCTCACTTTGTAAAAAGGACCTCACTTTGTTGGTTAAAAACCCCTCACCGGTCCACAGTATGCCGCAAGTACTAGAACACACACACATTCTTGTACTTGCTGCATATTGAGGACCGGGTATTAGTGCTGACAAAGTGAGGACCAGCATTTCCACTTTGTAAATCAACACTATTACAAATATCTACGTCACGAAGAACGACTGGGTGCAGTACCATAACGTGTCTGCAGGGGGAGCCCCAGAGCAAAAAGTGTGCGTGAAACACCAGGGCTGGAAAACTGGGTTTTTGTACCAAATTGAGGAGCTGTTTACAACCTAAGGAAGTGATTTCAATGAAAACAAAGTAAGGACCGGCATAAATGTCCTCACTTTGTTGGTTAAAAACCCTCACTGGTCCTCGGTATGCTGCAAGTACAAGAACACACGCGCACACACACACACACACACACACACACACACACACACACATATACAGAGCCCTTTCAGAGTAAAACTCCAAATCAAATGAAAAGAAACTAAAGAGAAAACAGACGTGACTTCCCTGACGTTTTTTTTTTAAGTTATTTTAACTTAAATATAATAAAGACATAATTTCCTCTCTGTAGATCCTCAGTCCTCGGTGGAGTCTGTGTCGTCGTTGATATAGTCTTCTTCTATCGTCGCGCTGCCGTTTATCGTCAGCCACTCGTCCTCGTCGTACTCTATGCTGTCGTTGTCCTCCAGGAGCTCCGCCTCCCCTCCCCCTGTGGCCTGTGCGACGCCAACGCCGCCGGCCGCCCCGCCCTCTGCCGGCAGTTCTGCGGCCAGCTGGTCGCCGTCGCCGTCGCCGGGCGCCTGCGGGGCGGCGTCGGCGTCCTGCGGCGCGGCGTACGCCCCGTTGTTGTTGGAGAAGGCGTCCCTGTCGCGGCTCTCGTCCTCCACGTAAACCCTCTGGTGGCACATGGGACACGTGTCCTGGATGTAGAGCCACTTCCTCAGACACAGCGCGTGGAAGTAGTGGTGGCACGGCGTGAGGCGCGCCGACGTGGCGAACTCCTGGTAGCAGATGGCGCACACGTCCTCGATGTCGCTCAGCTGCTCGCCGTGGATCTCCGGCAGCGAGTTGATCTTCTTGACGGCCGTGCGGCGGTTGATGAAGGTCTTCCAGCCGTTCCTGGCCTGCAGGTAGATGTTGAAGTAGGCGTGCAGGCACATCATGCACGCGCGGATCTTGCTGCCCGACTCGAACATCATGGTGTAGGCGCCGTTACCGAACATGATGACGCCGAACAGGAACTCGATGATGTTGCCCGTCGAGCGCACGTAGTAGACGTAGTCGTCCAGCTTCTCCCACAGAACGTTGGAGAAGCTGTCGGCCATGAAGAGGCTGTAGACGGTCAGCGACACCACCACCTGGTGGAGAGAGGGAGAACGGCAAGGAGGATAAGATTATTCGATTCGAGGCTTTAGGTCTACGATATCTTAAGAACACGTTCACGTCTTTATCTTCACTGTGAGAAAGACTTTTATAAACCACTCACTCTCCCACACCAAACCTCATAGGGAAAATCAGTGATTTTAGCTCACAGGGACACAGGAGCTGCTGGTCCTCTGCTGCCTCGTGTGGTCATTTTGTGTCACTGAGGTAAACCCAATTGAAGATTTTTAAAAGCCGAATTCACTAAAATCAGTCATTGTAAGTTAGTGATGGAGGCAGCAGTGGATCAACAACTCCTGTGAACTCCTGTGTGCTGTGATGTTAAAATCACTGGTTTACTCTATGGACTTTGGTGTGGGAGAGTGAGTGACTTTGGTGTGGGAGAGTGAGTGGTTTACAAACTTCAGTTTACACAAGGAAAAGTGTGTCCCACAGAGAGATAAAGACGTGAACATGTTCTTAAGATATAGTAGACTTAGTCTGACACAGAATTTATCAAGTTCCAAATTCTTAACCATTCTTACCAGGAAAATTAACTTTATAAACCACTCACTCTCCCACACCAAAGTCACTCACTCTCCCACACCAAAGTCACTCACTCTCCCACACCAAAGTCCATAGAGTAAACCAGTGATTTTAACATCACAGCACACAGGAGTTCACAGGAGTTGTTCATCCACTGCTGCCTCCATCACTAACTTACAATGACTGATTTTAGTGAATTCAGCTTTTAAAAATCTTCATTCAGGTTTACCGCAGTGACACAAAGTGACCACACGAGGCAGTGGTCGACCATCTCTTGTCTCATGTCACCACAGAGATATAATATCCATACGTAGCCCTCGATGTAACACAGTGAAGACCGACCGTCATGGGGCGCGTGTCATTATGAACCCGACAGCATAGGCTCCGCCCCCCTCACCTTGAGACAAAGCTCCACGCAGAAGGCGGTGACGGCGAACAGCCAGGTGTTGAGGGCGTAGTGATGCCACAGGGTGTAGCTGAGCGCCACAGGCAACACGAAGAGCGCCACAGACACCAGCAGGACGGGGACGTGACGGCGGACCGAGGACACCTGTGAGGCGCTGAGGGACATGAGGACCGGGTCCGTCATGCCCTGGATGAAGTGGAGGATGGCCGTCAGCAGGAGGCACATGTTCCGGCTCAGTCGCACCTGTGAGGGGGAAGGTTAGGGTTTAGTGAAGCGTTAACAGCGCCACCTACGGTCCCGTCACACGTGCTACAGCGTTTTTTGACGCACCAGACGTTCCTCTGGGTCCAGGCTGCTCAGGCCCGTCTGCAGAGCCAGGATGAAGAACAGAACCGGGGCCACGAAACCTAAACGCTTGTCCTCCTCCTCTGTGGAGCCTGAAGATACACAATGAGGTGTTCAGGAGCAGTTTAACACACACAGAGACACACACATATACAGAGACACACATACACACACACACAGCGCATAATATCTACTCCATGAACGACATCTATAAAGAACTACTGGTTGCAGTACCATAAAATGTCTGCAGGTGGAGCCCCAGAGCAGAAAGGGCTTGAAAAAATTTTTTATTTTTTTTTTGGTCCAAAATTTGACAAAAACGTCATACTATACTATGTCGACCAAAATTTAAAAAAAAAATTTGACCAAAAATTTTTGGTCCAAAATTTGACAAAACCGTCATACAATAATTATTATGTCGTTCAAAATTAAAAAAAAAAAATTGACCCAAAATTTTTGATCCAAAATTTGTCAAAAACGTCATGTCGTCCAAAATTTGAAAAAATCTTTGACAAAAAATGTTTGGTCCAAATTTTGACAAAATACTCATACTATACTATGTCGACCAAAATCTTTAAAAAAAATTGACCCAAAATTTTTGGTCCAAAATTTGACAAAAACGTCATGTCGTCCAAAATTTGAAAAAATCTTTGACAAAAAATGTTTGGTCCAAATTTTGACAAAATACTCATACTATACTATGTCGTCCACAATTTGAAAAAAAAAATGTACCAAAAATTTTTGGTCCAAAATTTGACAAAAGCATCATACTATACTATGTCGTTCAAAATTTTAAAAAATCTTTGACAAAAATGTTTTGGTCCAAAAATTGACCAAAAACTCATACTATACTGTGGTCCAAAATTTGAAAAAAAAATTTGACCAAAAATTTTCCGTCCAAAAATTTGACAAAACCATCATACTATATACTATGTTGTTCAAAATTAGAAAAAAGAATTTGACTTCGTAAAAATGACCTCACTTTGTTGGTTAAAAACCCTTACTGGTCCTCAGTATGCCGCAAGTACAAGAACACACACACACACACACACCTATGAAGGCCAGGATGCTGAGGCCGAGGTAGTGCGCCACAGAGGAGATAACGGCGCTCATTCCCAGCACAGTGAGCGTAGAGTCACAGCCAGAGATGATGAGGTTGCTGGTTAGATCCCAGAAAACGTCCCAGCTCAGCATGTAACCCTGACAACAGGAGGAGGTTCAGGTCATTCACAGAGAGGTTAACGCATCACTGTGGGCATTCCTAGCTAAAAATGCTATACGCATTTTCTAAAACTAAAAGCGAACATTCACAGCGCGTTAAGCTAAAGAGATGCATTCAATGACCCTGGTAAATGTCATCACTGCTGCAGGATCTACGGTGTGTGTTGAGCTCAGAGCAGCAGCTTTAAAGATGCATTCAAGAAACCTCGTAAAATGAATATTTTTAAACGAGTTTTTCTTCGTACCGGCATTTAATCCACATGAAACTGTGTTTGGTGAGCAGTGAAAGGCTATGTTCTTTTCTTTATCTTCTATTTTTTTCCTCCATAGTCGTCCTGACTCTGATTCTGTAATTGTAACTTTCACTTGCATCTGGTTCTGTAACAGCGCCACGCACAGGCCTGGCATATGTACTACAGTGTTTCCAGTGGTTCTGGTGGATGAAGAAAAGAAAGTTTCCGTGTGAACAGAGCCTTTCTATCCCTGCTCCTCACTCTTGATAAATCCAGATTTTTTTTTACCTGCGAGTCCGAGCTCCCGTCTACGGCTCCACCCGTGGCGTCGCCGCTCTCCCTCCTCACCGCCCGCACCACGTAGACCAGGATCAGCGCCTGCGCGGTGACCCGGGTCAACCAGAACACCCGCAGCACGTCGGGGAACCTGATCCTCTTCCACGTGTCCTCCAGCAGCAGCTGCAGCCCGTAGATCCTGTACATGTGTCGCACGAGCAGGTAGACGTAGCGGCACGAGTAGTAGAACCACTTCAGCCTCATGGCGAGGCACACGGCCGTGTTCAGGGCCAGCGCCAGGCCCGAGAACGTGGCCACCACCTGCCGCACGTCGGCGGGCAGCTCGATGATCAGCCCCCACAGGGGGATCATGATGTCCAGCACCATCAGCGCCGCAAACGCCGACTGCAGGTTGAGCAGGAAGACGTAGCCCACGCCGAACGCCAGCTGCACGGCGGCCATGCCCAGCCACAGCGTGGGCCCGTTCCTGGGCAGCAGCCGGAAGCCCAGCGCCGCTTTGTAGTAGGCGCTGTAGAAGTCCATGTGGGAGGTGGCGTGGTAGTTGATGAGGACGGCCGCCACGCCCAGCAGCACGGCCGAGAAGAGCGTGTAGAACTTGAACAAGGCTTTCTGAGAGAGCAGCAGCACCACAGTGGAGACCAGGACGCCTTCAACACAACAACAAGACACAATTGACACAACAACAACAGGACTGAGTCATGTGTCTTATAAATACTGTGTGAATATGTTGTCTGTAAATACACTGAAAATACACTGTAGAATACAGTATAAATACACTGTACAATACAGTGTAAATAATTGTAAAATACACTGTAAAATATACTGTAGAATACAGTGTGAATACAGTGTAAATACACTGAAAAATACAGTGTAAATACACTGAACATACACTGTAAAATAAATGGTAAAATGCACTGAAAGTACATTGTAAAATACAGGTTAAATACATTGTAAAATACACTATAAAATATACTGTAGAATACAGTGTACACTAAAATATACTGTAAAAACACAGTATAAATACACTGTAAAATACAATGTAGAATACACTGTAAATACACTGTATAATAAAGTATAAATACCGTGTAAATACACTGTAGAATACACTGCAAAATACACTGTAAATACACTGAAGAATACACTGTAAAATACACGGTAAAATGCACTGAAAGTACACTGTAAATACAATGTGAAATGGAGTGTAAATGCACTGTAAAATACGCTGTAAAAAAACTGAAAATACACTGTAAATACACTGTAAATATACTGAAAATACACTGTAAATACACTGTAAAATACAGTGTGTCACCATAAATAACATGAAACATTATGTGGTGTAAAAGTCCAATTAAAAGTAACCGGAGCTGAATTATTCTTGATCAATTACTAAGTTAATAAACTATTTTGATAATTGTTTTAGTTAATAAAAAAAAAAAAAAATCAAAACCAGTTTCTTTGCTTTTTCAGCTTCTTAAATGTGAATATTTTTTATTTGCTCCATAAACAAATAAATCATTCAACACGGTCATTTCCACGTTTGACAAACACTGATCGTCATTTTTCTACACTTTATGAACCAACTTTCTTCTGCCTGAGAGCGTTTGTGCTCCAGGTCAAAGTCAAACACCGGATCAACTTTGTTTTGAAGTAAACTCAGCTCTTTGTCATTTTAAATCCAGGTTTAGATCATTAATGTGGATTTATGAGCTGAGACGTAGACGTGAATAACCCTCACATTATTCGGCCTCTTCAACCTCTGAGCCAACAGTCCACGTTCAAAAGTCCACAAACTGTGCGTTTGTTACATAACCTGCAGCTTGTTTAACCTTTTTACAGCGTTTTTCTACATATGTGAGAGGACAGGAGACGAAAGAGGAACCTGAATCATAACTCTAACGCAGCAAGAACAATAATAAACCTGCTGAACCCTGCTTTCATTTAGAGGAAATTATAGTTTTTATATATAGACACGGTCAAATATCACCCACAACTGTATAAGAAGAATTCAGGACGAGAAGTGAAACTTCTTTATCTCAACACGTCGATCAGTGTTTGTCAAACGAGGAAATGATGATGTTCTCAAACGTCTTGTTTTTGTCCACAAACACAAAATGATTCCGTTTGAATGATTTATTTGTTTTATGGAGCAAAAGAAACCAGAAAACATTCCCATTTAAGACGCTGAAAAGTGGTTTTAACAACACATTTATGCCGAGTCATTTCAAAGACAGGGAACAAATATTGTTCTCCCAGAAAGAACAAACAAACAAACAAACAAACATGACTCAGCTAAAATGCTTAGTCTGTGCGTAGAGAAGCATGCGATATTTATACGATATCCGATCCAGTGATTTTCACCAGTATCAGACCGATACCGATACTGACCGATTCCCATTCCTATTAAAAACATAACACAACAGTATATTTGTCGTGTACAACTGATTTACTGAAGTGCTACTTACAGTAAAAGTACAGTATGCGACGTTGCTACGAGTTACCGGTTACTGGACTCAAACTACAAATGGAACGCAGCATTAGCTCCTGACGCTAGTGACCAGGACGATAAACTACATTAGCGTTGTACGCAAAACCCGGGGGTTGCGATATTGGTTTCAGTATCGGTTTAACATCGGTATCGGTCGCCCTAACGAAACGTAAACAGGTCCCGGAAGCTGCGTCAGGTGAAGGCATGCTAGCAGCTGTTAGCCTCTGTTAGCTCCCCGCCGTGGCCGTTACTAACACCTGTGTGTTTGCTGGTTGAAGTCTCACCTGTGGCTCTGAGCAGCACCTTCAGCACCGTCCCGGACCAGCCCGAACCGGGCTCGTAGTACGAGTTAAAGATGGCGTCAATGATGAAGATGCAGGGAACTCGCAGAACCACGTCCAGCACCGCTAAGGCCTGCTGTCCTAGCCGGGCTTGAGTGGACGCCATACGGCTTCAGGAGGGGCGGCACCGAGTCCTGCCGAGCCCCGGTTAATCCATGGAACAACGGACACGAGTGAACGCTGTCTTCGCTTTGGCTTCAAGTGACGTTTATTTGATCCTGGAGGTGTCCGCCATGACAGCTCAGCTACACCTCCTGTTGCTCCTTCTTCTTCTTCTTCTTCTTCAGTTTAACGTGGTCCGGTTCAAACCGGCCGCTTATTTACAAACAAACAAACAAACAAAGAGGAAAAACAACACCGTTTGTCTCAGATTCCAAGAACCGGGCGCTTCTTCCTGTTGCTCCGGTAGAGAAGACAGAAGGCAGAAGTTGTTAGCAGCAGTTCTTCCGACGTGACGTGACGTGACAGACGCAACGTAACGTGCAGCGTCAGAGGGCGTGGCCCCTGACGTGTCACGTGTGACAAAAACTCTCCAAAACCGGTTAAAACGGGGACAGCGGTGTGTTTTAAAGTTGTCGTATTTCAATAACGGTCGATGATAGAGAGTAAATGTTTGGTGTGTGAGCATCAAAAGGCTTTCAGCAACTCCCACACTTACATTCGTGAAAAACGGCTGTGAATTGACAGAGAAATTAGAGTTTTAAAATCACCAGAGCTGAGTTTTAACATGGGAGTCAATGGGAGGTTTGAGCAGAAACTGGGCGTTTCTCCATTAGTGTGTGTGTGTAAATTATATTATAATAGTGTGTGGAGAAAAAAAACATTTTAACATACAGTATTAAACAATCTTGAGATATATTTAAATACAAAAGTGATAATGAATTTTTGTGGGGAATCACATTCTGCTTTGGGCCCCATAAAGGCTCTGGCCGGCCCTGATTATCAAGGTTTGTTTAAAAAATAACACATTAATGTCTGTTTTCATACCTTTCCATCCTTTTACAACAGTTTTAAATTATATTTTTGTGAATTAACAAGTTTATAGACAATAAAAATGATTATTTCACTTAAAAAAATATATTAGTGTTCTATTTATTTATTTTTTTGTGGACAGTGGAATAAGTATAGGTTTGATGAAGTAAAATATTGTATTTTCTTTTTATAAATTGAAAATAAAAAGTGATATTTAATACTTTATTTTGAAGGACACACACACACACACACACATCAATAAGGTCTTCATCGCCCTCTGCTGGAGGACTTGGGAATTACTTCAAAGTGGAAGAAAAAAAAAGTGCAACAATATAACTTCTCTTCAGTTTATTTTTTAACGTCAACATTTACGATGAGTCGGCCGATCCGACCTCCGTCAGCTGGAGCTGAAGAAGACTTTGACGGTGTTGTTGTAGATGGTGTTCGCCAGCTCCTGAGGCTCCTCCTCCCTCGCCGCCGCCATCACCTCCAACACTTGTCTGTAGACGAGACACAACACGTTCATTCATTCCTTAATTCATTCATTCATTCACCTAACCCGAGGACGTTGCACCACATCTCGTTAGCTGTTCACTGTCGTGATTCTCATTCACATGGACTCAATTTGACCTATTTGTACTTTTATCGATTGTTTTTTCCTTAAAAAAACAGATTGTCTGGTTGTATTTGGTCAATAAAGTTATATATTTTTCATTCATTTATTTATTGTTCACTCCTTAAAAAACTAGATTGTAAAGTTGAATTTGGCCATTAAAGTTATATATTTTTCATTTATTTGTCGTTTTTCCGTAAAAAAATGGATTGTGCAGTTGAATTTGGTCAATAAAGTTCTATATTTTTCATTTATCTATTGTTTTGTCCTTAAAAAACTAGATTGTACAGTTGAATTTGGTCAATAAAGTTATATATTTTTCATTTATTTATTGTTTTTTTCCTTAAGAAACTAGATTTTACGGTTGAATTTGGTCAATAAAGTTATATATTCTTCATTTATTTATTGTTCACTCCTTAAATAAACTTGATTGTACAGTTGAATTTGGTCAATAAATTATATATTTTTCATTTATCTATAGTTTTTCTTTAAAGAACTAGATTGTACAGTTGAATTTGGTCAATAAAGTTATACATGTTTCATTCATTTATTTATTGTATTCTCCTTAAAAACTTGATTGTAAGGTTGAATTTGGTCAATAAAGTTGTTTTTTTCATTTATTTATTGTTGTTTCCTCAAAAAACTAGATTGTACTGTTGAATCTGGTCAATAAAGTTATGTATTTTTCATTTATCTGTTTTCTCCTTAAAAAACTAGATTGTACGGTTGAATTTGGTCAATAAAGTTATACATTTTCCATTTATTTTTTCCTTAAAAAACTTGATTGTATGGTTGAATTTTATCAGAAAATGTATTATTGTGCCACTCACATGATGTGACACGGCTCGTTCCTGTCTTTCAGACAATGCCCCGCCTCCCATTTCTTCTTTGTGGGAAACGTAGTTTGGACGTATTTGGAGCCTGCGTGAGTGTTTTTCACGCCGCACCACGGAGCGTCTGTGGAGACACAGACAGACAGACAGACAGACACACAGACAGGAGTTAGTGTGTAAATATGAACAGACAGACAGTTTTCAGCCTCACCTGTTTCGATCATGAGTCTCTCACTGGGAACAGACTTCATGGCTTCAATGTTGGCTTCTGTTTTCAAAGAACTGAAAAACAGAAATAACACAATGTGGGTTTGGTTTTATTATTTATATATATAATTCACTCCATGCCGTCAAGAAGTAAAGAAAAACTGTTTTTCAACACACCAAAGTCCATAGAGAATATCAGTGATTTTAGCTCACAGGGACACAGGAGCTGCTGGTCCTCTGCTGCCTCGTGTGGTCACTTTGTGTCACTGATGTTAATCAGAATTAAATATTTTCAAAGCCGAATTGACAAAATAGGGCATTATAAGTTAGTGATGGAGGCAGCAGTGGATCAACAACTCCTGTGAACTCCTGTGTGCTGTGATGTTAAAATCACTGGTTTTCTCTATGGACTTTGGTGTGGGAGAGTGAGTGACTTTGGTGTGAGAGAGTGAGTGGTTTACAAACTTCACTTTCCTGTTGTTAAAGTCTGTCTAACAGTGAGATAAAGATGTGAACGTGTTCTGAAGACATCATAGACTTAAACTGACATAGATTTTGGTTCGTTTTAAGGACTAAAATATGTTTTTCCTTCACATAAACTTCATGCATTCATGACACACCAAAGTCACTCACTCTCCCACACCAAAGTCACTCACTCTCCCACACCAAAGTCCATAGAGTAAACCAGTGATTTTAACATCACAGCACACAGGAGTTCACAGGAGTTGTTGATCCACTGCTGCCTCCATCACTAACTTACAATGACTGATTTTAGTGAATTCAGCTTTTAAAAATCCATCGTTCAGATTAACCTCAGTGACACAAAGTGACCACACGAGGCAGCAGTAGACCAGCAGCTCCTGTGTATCCGTGAAATCACTAAAATCACTGATTTTCTCTATGGGCTTTGGTGTGGGAGAGTGAGTGGTTGGGGTGAAAAGTAACCGTAATTAAGAGAGTAAGATTATATCACGAAAATCCATCACTATATCACAATATAACCTGTATATTGCGACATGTCGGCAAAATCCACTCACCAGCCATTTATTCCGATGTAGAGGTCGAGGTCGACGAGGGCGGCGGCTTCCTCCGCCGTCCCGTCAAACGAGTGAACCTGGAAAATGACAGTAGTATACATATATATATGTACATATATATATATATATATTATATATAAGAGTAGTACAGTTTTCTCACCACTCCTCCGACACATCTGTCTCGATTTCTCTTCATGATTTCTGTCAAAACAGAGACATTTTAAACTGAGTACGTAGTGTTTTGTGTAGCAGAGACGATGAGTTGTGCAGTGTTTGGTTGCACACACGTACCCATGAAGTCCTGATGGGAGTTCCTGCAGTGGAGGAACATGGGCAGCCTGGTCTCCTCAGCCAGATCAAACTGCTTCTCAAAGTATCTGCGACACACAGAGAAAACAGGCTGAACGCTGCAGGACGAGAGTGACACTGAAACATGACCTTCATTCACTTACTTCAGCTGAGTGTCTTTAGGGCAGAACTGCAGTCTGTCAAAATCTGCAAGAGGAAACATGTTAACATGTGTGAAAACACATTACACTTTTGTGTATATACTGTATATACAACAATAACACAACGCAAAACACTCACTCTCCCACACCAAAGTCCATAGAGAAAACCAGTGATTTTAGCTCACAGGGACACAGGAGCTGCTGGTCCTCGGCTGCCTCGTGTGGTCACTTTGTGTCACTCAGTTAAGTCTAAATGTAAGATTTTAAAAGCTGAATTCACTAAAATCAGTCATTGTAAGTTAGTGATGGAGGCAGCAGTGGATCAACAACTCCTGTGAACTCCTGTGTGCTGTGATGTTAAAATCACTGGTTTACTCTATGGACTTTGGTGTGGGAGAGTGAGTGGTTTACAAACTTCAGTTTACAAAAGGAAAAGTCTGTCTAAGTGAAGATAAAGACGTGATCATGTGATGTAGATATCGTAGACTTAAATTCTATTTTGACGTGTCTTTTGTTCAGTGGTTAAAAAATTTTCAAACCACTCACTCTCACACACCAAAGTCACTCATTCTCTCACACACTCACTCTTCCACACCAAATTCACTCACTCTCTCACACACCAGTCACTCACTCTCCCACACCAAAGTCACTTACTCTCCCACACCAAAGTCACTCACTCTCCCACACCAAAGTCACTCACTCTCCCACACCAAAGTCCATAGAGTAAACCAGTGATTTTAACATCACAGCACACAGGAGTTCACAGGAGTTGTTGATCCACTGCTGCCTCCATCACTAACTTACAATGACTAATTTTAGTGAATTCGTCTTTTAAAATCCTTCATTCTGATTTACTGCAGTGATGCAAATTGACCACACGAGGCAGCAGAGGACCAGCAGCTCCTGTGTCCCTGTGAGCTAAAATCACTGATTTTCTCTATGGGCTTTGGTGTGGGAGAGTGAGTGGTTCACAAACATCAAATCAACTTAAACAACAGACTTGAGCCACTTTTAATGTTAAATTTGCCCAAACACAACTCGTTCAATGTAGAAAATAGCACCCTATGAATCAATAAACAGTATAATCTAGACGATACAACAGTTTCCTGTTGTTAAAGTCTGTCTAACAGTGAAGATAAAGACGTGAACGTCTTGTTAAAGGTGTCGTAGACATTAAACTGACTTGCTTGAGCTTAACCAGAGCCTCATAAATGGGACGTGGCCCTGAGGCCTGAACAGAATCCTCCACTCACCCAGTCCACACTCTCCGATGGCCACCACCTTCCCTCTGTGCTGCGACGCCACCTCCTTCAGAGCAGAGAAGTATTCAGACGCTCCGCTCTGCTCAAACTCACCACAGCGGGTCGGGTGGCAGCCGACGGTGCAGCAGAACTCGTCTGGAAGAGGACGCAGCGAGGTCAATCAATCAATCAATCAATCAATCAATCAATCAATCAATAAATACATCAATAAAGAAGTGTCACACGTGCGTCAGTGTGTCGTCACCTCTGGTCGTTGCTAACTTCAGAGCTTCTCTGCTGTCGTCCAGACTTCCTCCTGTGATCATGAACTGAGGAGACACACTCTGAGTGTAAATGCTGTTTTTCATGTCACGGTCGCTCACGTCACAGGTTTTACCTTCTCCACTCCTGTTCTCAGAGCTCTGTCGATGATCTGATCAAAGTCGTCTGAGGAGGGAAAAACACACACAATCTGACGCCATCTTTGTTTTTCATTTGAGTTTCACCACATTTAAATGTCTTTAAGGACACATCAACATCAAGGGAAATCATAGGGTTAGGATTAATCATAATCTCAAACTTCTGCTTTTTCTCAGAATTCCGACTATCTGATATTAATTTCAGAATTCCAACTTTCTGACTTAATCTCAAAGTTCTGATTTTTCTCAGAATTCCGACTTTCTGAATTTACTCTCAGAATTCCAACTTTCTGATTTTAATCTCAGAATTCAGACTTTAATCTCAGAATTCAAACTCTGACTTCAATCTCAAAATGATGCTTTTTCTGAGAATTCTGACTTTCTGATTTTAATATCAGAATTCCGACTTAAATCTCATAATTCCGACTGTCTGGTTTTAATCTCAAAATTCCAATTTTCTGATTTTAATCTCAGAATTCTGACTTTCTGACTTTAATCTCAGATTTCCGACTTTAATCTCAGAATTCCAACTTTCTGAATTTATTCTCAGAATTCCGACTTTAATCTTAGAATTCCGACTTTCTGAATTTATTCTCAGAATTCCGACTTTCTGAATTTATTCTCAGAATTCCGACTTTCTGAATTTATTCTCAGAATTCCGACTTTAATCTTAGAATTCATGCCGTTTCTTTGTTGTTGTTTTTTAACATGTGGTCCTGATCCTCTCCCGTACCGTATCGTGAGTTAACTCACCGTCATGTTTCTGCTTCCCTCTGTAGTTTCCTCTGAACATGGAGTCGGTCAAGTTCACAGCGATGTCTGCAGAGGGCGACGTTTACTTTAGATTATTATGGTGCAACAAAACATCATTTCAACGTCTGAGCGCGCTTATCGTACCGACATTGAAAAAATGCGAAAATGTGTACGACGCGTCAAAGGTAATAATTTATGGAAAGGTTTTGCGGATTCCAAAGTACTGAAACGTATTTCTGCCACACATACAACAAAAAGTGGAGTGCTCAGTATCACGTTATAACGAGAAACTATCACGTTATTATGAGATAACATTGATATGTGTGGAAACAATACGCTTCCGTACAAAAGCACGCAGCTACAGAATTTTGGCGAATTTTGATCATTCGCCATAAAACAGGAAGTGCCCAATAACTTCGCCATACATCGACTGATTGCCTCAAAACGTAATTCGTGACACAAACTTTTTCAATTTGAATGTTTTCTTTGTTTTATGGAGCAAAGAAACCAGGAAATATTCTCATTTAAGAAGCTGAAAAATCACACAAACTGCTAAATTATTATAAATAATTACTGAAGCTGGTTTATCGATTATCAAAACAAGCGACTATTGTTTGAGGCTCCTTTAAATCAGGGAAAACATACAGCTGTCAGTACAGCTAACTCACTAGCGTCCATGCTAACATGCTAACACGCTAACAACAGCAGCAGCAGACAGAGTTCGTGACAAAGCGTCTTTTTCCTCTTCTTCTGCGGAGACTTGAAGACACAAAAACACTCGTGTTTCTTACCGATAAACCTGAGTTGAGTCATTTTGAGACGAGTTTGTGAGTTTGTGAGAAGAGACGAACACGAAGCTCTGACTGCGAGCATGAAGCTGTTAGCACCGTAAACACTGGAGCACACGCGCACTCTCATTCTCACTGACACCGATATGAGTCGATTATTGATGGAAAACTCTCTTCATCGACAACTCAATTTTTTTCATTTTTAAACAAACAATGAATTTAAATCATTAACACAAACATCAATTATCACCTCTTTTATACCCCGGCCTTCAAAATAAGAGCTACGGGCTTCTTTTGCAAGATGTAAGCACTCCACTGCTTCTAGAAATAAGATTTTAAGCCGTTTAAGACGTTTTTTTTTTTTTAATCAATATCATTTTTTTAAATCAATAATCAATATTGAATCAATTGTTTTTCTGGCAATTATTTATTTGTCCTATTTGAAATATACAATGAATGAATGAATGAATTCGTTTGCGCAGTTTCTCGGCGTTTTACGGCCACCGCGTCTGAACGTCACAAAGTCCCAGAATGCTCCGCGGCGCAGGAAGGAGAAGGTGACAGGGACGGCGAACATGGCGGCCGCTTACCTCACTCACCAGCAGAAGGTGATGCGGCTTTACAAGAAGTCTCTGCGACACCTGGAGTCCTGGTGCATCTTCAGGTGAGAGAAGTAAACAAGTAGACAAACAAGTAAACAAACAAACAGACGGAAACATCGCTGCTGCTGCTAGCTGCTCGTTGAGCTAACTGCCAAGCTAACTGCTAACCAGGTCACTCGTTCCCAAAGTCACTGAAATCTAAACGAAAACACTGACTTTTCCTTCTCTCGAATTCTTCCGAGACAAACTGACAGAAAACCAGGACTCTGTCTGCGTCAAAGACGAATTTTATCGCATGTTAGGTTTGAGTGAAGTTGTTGTTGTTGACGCGGATATTTACCGGGCTGTCAGCTAGCATCACAGTGTCATTCGCAACCTTTATTTATCTCCGTAAGATTCAAACAACCTTTGAATTCTGTCCACTTACGTCACTCAAATCTATCATTTAAGCTTCTATGTGTTTGTGTTGATGCTGTCACGTGATTAATAACATAATTACTGCGTTATTAAACTGTCAGTTGTACAGTATCTTCTAGATTATGCTGTGTACTGTTTTCTATATTGGACGAGTTGTGTTTGGTCAAATTTAACATTAAAAGTAGCTCAAGTCTGTTGTTTTAGTTAATTTGAGGTTTGTAAACCACTCACTCTCCCACACCAAAGCCCACAGAGAAAACCAGTGATTTTAGCTCACAGGGACACAGGAGCTGCTGGTCCTCTGCTGCCTCGTGTGGTCACTTTGTGTCACTGACGTAAATCTGAATGAAGATTTTTAAAAGCTGAATTCACTAAAATCAGTCATTGTAAGTAAGTGATGGAGGCAGCAGTGGATCAACAACTCCTGTGAACTCCTGTGATGTTAAAATCACTGGTTTACTCTATGGACTTTGGTGTGGGAGAGTGAGCGTCTCTGTCTAACAGTGAGATAAAGACGTAAACATGTTCTTAAGATATCGTAAACCCTCTGTTACAGAGACAAGTATCGCTTCTTCGCGTGTGTGCTGCGCGCTCGCTTCGATGAGAACAAGACTGAGAAGGACATGGTGAAGGCCACCATGATGCTGAAGGCGGGAGAGGAGGAGTTCTGGACCAATCAGCATCCTCAGCCCTACATCTTCCCCGACTCTCCGGGAGGAACGTCGTACGAGAGATACGAGTGCTACAAGGTCGGGCAGAGAGAGAGAGAGAGAGCGCCACCTGGTGTTTTACGTCGTCAGACGACTGGTGTCGTCATTGATTGTTGTTCTTTTTCTTCTTCTTGTTTTTGCTGCTCTGCAGGTTCCTGAGTGGGTGCTGGATCACTGGCATCCGTCAGAGAAGGCCATGTACCCCGACTACTTCTCTAAGAGGGAGGAGTGGAAGAAGCTGAGGCTGCAGAGCTGGGAGAAAGAGGTGAGTGTACAACAACAACAACAACAACAACAACAGCAACACCTCTGCTGTTCCTGTTTCACTTCTTCTCTTCATTACATACTTGTCGATAAACTATTTCCCAGTGATTCAATCTGTAAGAAAGTCTGTCTCATGTATGACCATTTATATCCACCAGGTGGCGCCACAGTGTCACAACTGCACATGTGCTTATATTCTTAAGGGAACCTTTAAAATCACAGCGTAAAACGTTACAAATTAAACTCGTTCTCTGACTAAACTAAACTGAGGGTTTGAGAACAAAAACAAGACTTTTGATAAGAACAACATTTTGAGGTTTTATGACATTTTATGAACCAAAGAACTCTTTGATTAACGTAGAAAACATTTTGATGGAAGGTTCTAAAGATAAACGCAGCTAATGCAATGAGGAAACTTTTCCTTTTTGACATTTGGAAGCTTCAAAGTCAAAGATGATTATTTTCCTAATTGTCGAGACTGGAACGGCAACAATTTAATTGATTATGAATCAGTAACAGCTTCTTAAATGTGAATATTATCTGCATTCTTTGCTCCAAAAAATGTTTGTGTTTGTGGACAAAAACAAGACGTTTCCGATTCCCAGGTTTAACAAATACTGATCAATGTTTTTGCACATTTTATGAACCAAACCTCATCCTGTTTGGAAATTGTTCTTAACCATTAATTCAGATTAAATTGAGAGATTAATTGCAGAGCTCTATGTTGACAGCTGGATCTAAAATCACACGCACACACCAAACAAAATCAGAGAGTGGGAGGATTGAGTGTTTAGAGCAGTTTGTATGAACATACTTTAAATCTTAGTCTTTGTGCTCTGGTTGCAGGTGACTCAGCTTCAGGCCGAGACTCCAGCAGCTGGACCCAAGAACGAGGTCCTCCCTCCTGCACGCAAGGAGGGCGACCTCCCCCCTCTGTGGTGGCAGTACGTCACCCGTCCCAAAGAGATTCCCTCGTAAACACCTTCCTCCTCCTCTTCATCATCATCATCATCCTCTGCAGCGTGAGAGGGAAAACACACACACACATAGTGTAAGTGTGTGTGAGGGACGAGTCGTTAGAACCGTCTGAAAATCCTGTACATGTTTCACTAAATAATAATAAATAACTGTTCAATAAACGTCTGATCAAAGTGATGTGTTACATTTATGTGAACTTGTTTACGTGATAAAACGACATCAGGGCATTAAATACTGTAGTCTGTAAACCACTCACTCTCCCACACCAAAGTGATTTTAGCTCACAGGGACACAGGAGCTGCTGGTCCTCTGCTGCCTCATGTGGTCACTTTGTGTCACTGAGTTAAGTCTAAAGTAAATATTTTAAAAGCTGAATTCACTAAAATCAGTCGTAAGTTAGTGATGGAGGCAGCAGTGGATCAACAACTCCTGTGAACTCCTGTGTGCTGTGATGTTAAAATCACTGGTTTACTCTATGGACTTTGGTGTGGGAGAGTGAGTGACTTTGGTGTGGGAGAGTGAGTGACTTTGGTGTGAGAGTGAGTGACTTTGGTGTGAGAGAGTGAGTGACTTTGGTGTGGGAGAGTGAGTGACTTTGGTGTGGGAGAGTGAGTGACTTTGGTGTGGGAGAGTGAGTGAGTGACTTTGGTGTGGGAGAGTGAGTGACTTTGGTGTGAGAGAGTGAGTGACTTTGGTGTGGGAGAGTGAGTGACTTTGGTGTGGGAGAGTGAGTGACTTTGGTGTGAGAGTGAGTGACTTTGGTGTGAGAGAGTGAGTGACTTTGGTGTGGGAGAGTGAGTGACTTTGGTGTGGGAGAGTGAGTGACTTTGGTGTGGGAGAGTGAGTGACTTTGGTGTGGGAGAGTGAGTGACTTTGGTGTGGGAGAGTGAGTGGCTTTGGTGTGGGAGAGTGAGTGACTTTGGTGTGAGAGAGTGAGTGACTTTGGTGTGGGAGAGTGAGTGACTTTGGTGTGGGAGAGTGAGTGAGTGACTTTGGTGTGGGAGAGTGAGTGACTTTGGTGTGGGAGAGTGAGTGAGTGACTTTGGTGTGGGAGAATGAGTGACTGGTGTGGGAGAGTGGGTGACTTTGGTGTGGGAGAGTGAGTGACTTTGGTGTGGGAGAGTGAGTGACTTTGGTGTGGGAGAGTGAGTGACTTTGGTGCGAGAGAGTGAGTGACTTTGGTGCGGGAGAGTGAGTGACTTTGGTGCGGGAGAGTGATTGACTTTGGTGTGGGAGAGTGAGTGACTTTGGTGTGGGAGAGTGAGTGACTTTGGTGTGGGAGAGTGAGTGACTTTGGTGTGGGAGAGTGAGTGACTTTGGTGTGGGAGAGTGAGTGACTTTGGTGTGGGTTAGGGACAAATATGGACTAACGTAGACAAATGTGGACAAACAGACAAAAACATGGAGAAACATGGACAAATACGTGGATAAACGTGGACACACAGGTGTCTCCAGTGTCTCAGTCAAAGCAGCAGCAGTGAAACAGGAGACTCTGAGTCAAACCTCTGAATTTCCTCTTCTTCACCGTGACGACACACACACCTGTGTTAATCCACACAGATTACAGTAGATTACATTTCAGAGCTGCTGATTGGTTCAGTGAGACGACAGAAGACGCTTCATTAGGACTCAGGTCACCGTCTTTGTCCATCACAAGAACAACAAAGTGACTCATCGCACAGTTTCCTTTTGTTGTCGCTGAAGAAAACTGAAGAAAATAAAATAATACAAATAATACAGATTAAATAATACAGATTAAGAAAAACTACAACTTTATTTTCCAAAGATTTAAATATTCTTTCTTCAGTTTGGCTCTAAAACTAGAAAATAATTAAAACTGTGTGTGTCCGTGTGTGTGGCTGTGTGTGTGTGTGTGTGTGTATGTGTGTGTGTCTGTGTGTGTGTGTGATGAAGAGAGAAGGTCGCTGTGTGTCATTGATTTTCCAGGTGATTTTTCACCGTGAACGAGAGATTTCAGGTGATGACGTCGCACTGTGTGTGTGTGTGTGTGTCTGTGTGTGTGTGTGTGTGTGTGTGTGTGTGTGTGTGTGTGTCTGTGTGTGTGTGTGTGTGTGTGTGTCTGACAGTATATAAAATGGTCGTCAGTCGTTTGAACAGAAACAGCGACTTTAATCTTCGTCCATCGACCGACCGACAATAAAACAGCAGAGAGACAGAGAGGTGAGCATCATCTGTTATTATCTACTAAATTTAGATTATTATTGTTTTACACACACACACACACACACACACACACACACACACACACACACACACAC
Organism: Microchirus variegatus; assembly: GCF_963457635.1. Lineage (NCBI taxonomy): Eukaryota > Metazoa > Chordata > Actinopteri > Pleuronectiformes > Soleidae > Microchirus > Microchirus variegatus. Next base: position 27,655,001 of record NC_139814.1, on the reverse strand, counting down.
GTTACAATTGTTACAATTATTTTAGCGCTTAAATTTAGATTCAAATTAAATCTTTCATGTAAAATTTACTTAGTCAGAGTTTTGGAGCCAAACTGAAGAAAGAATGTTTTAATCTTTGGAAAATAAAGTCGTCATTTCACGAGAATACAGTTCCGATAATAAAGTCGTAATTGTTAACTTTAACTTCAACGTTATTGGACAAATAGAGTTCAATGAACGATGTGATGAGAGGCTTTTATTTTGTTAAAGTGGTAAAACAGCGTGTGCGTATGTGTGTGTGTGTGTGTCTGTGTCAACAGGAGAATGTGTCCTGTGTGGCTATTGGTTGCTGCGACGGTGATGGGCGTGGCCAGAGGATCCACCACCAACCAGTGCTGGGAGCATCCGAGCTGTCAGGAGGTCAACGATGAGAGGAGCATGATGGTAACACACACACACACACACACACACACACACACACACACACACACACACACACACACACACACACACACACATTCTTGTACTTGCTGCATACTGAGGACCAGCATTTCCACTTTATAAATCAACACAATTACAAATATCTACTTCATGAATGACATCTACAAAGAACTACTTGTTGCAGTACCATAAAATGTCTGCAGGTGGAGCCCCAGAGCAAAAAGGGCTGGAAAACTTTTTCTATTTCATTTCATTTTTTTAATTTTTGGTCCAACATTTGACAAAAACGTCATACTATACTATGTCGACCAAAATTTAAAAAAGAATTTGACAAAAAAAGTTTGGTCCAAAATTTGAAAAAAAAATTTGGTCCAAAATTTGAAAAAAAAATTTGGTCCAAAATTTGAAAAAAAAATTTGGTCCAAAATTTGAAAAAAAAATTTGGTCCAAAATTTGAAAAAAAAATTTGGTCCAAAATTTGAAAAAAAAAATTGGTCCAAAATTTGAAAAAAAAAATTGGTCCAAAATTTGAAAAAAAAAATTGGTCCAAAATTTGAAAAAAAAATTTGGTCCAAAATTTGAAAAAAAAAATTTGGTCCAAAATTTAAAAAAAAAAAATTTGGTCCAAAATTTAAAAAAAATAAATTTGGTCCAAAATTTTAAAAAAAAAATTTGGTCCAAAATTTTAAAAAAAAAATTTGGTCCAAAATTTGAGATAAAGTCGTCCAAAATTAAAATTTTTGACAAATTGAGTATAGCATGTTATAGCAACCTAAGGAAGTGATTTCAATGAAAACAAAGTGAGGACCGGCCAAAATGTCCTCACTCCGTAAAAATTACCTCACTTTGTTGGTTTAAAACCCTCACTGGTCCTTAGTATGCTGCAAGTACAAGAACACACACACACACACACACACAAATAAACACAATTTTGACAGACTGGCCAAAATGTCCTCACTTTGTAAAAAGGACCTCACTTTGTTGGTTAAAAACGCTCACTGGTCCTCAGTATGCTGCAAGTACAAGAACACACACATACACAGACACACACACACACACACACACACACACACACACACACACACACACACACAGATTCGCAATACTTCATGAAATGAATGACATCTATAAAGAACTCCTGGGTGCAGTACCATAAAATGTCTGCAAGTGGAGCCCCAGAGTAAAACACCAGGCCTGGAAAAAAATTTTTTTATGTTTTTTTATTTACCATATTGAGGACCTCTGTTAAAATCAGAGTATAACATGTTTACAACATGAGGAAGTGATTTGAATGAAAACAAGGTGAGGACCGGACAAAATGTCCTCACTTTGTAAAAAAGACCTCACTTTGTTGGTTTAAAACCCTCACTGGTCCTCAGTATGCCACAAGTACAAGAACGCACACACACACACACACACACACACACACACACACACACACACACACACACACACACACACACACACTTACAATGACTGATTTTAGTGAATTCAGCTTTTAAAATATTTCATTTAGACTTAACTCAGTGACACAAAGTGACCACACGAGGCAGCAGAGGACCAGCAGCTCCTGTGTCCATGTGAGCTAAAATCACTGGTTTTCTAGTTACTTTGGTGTGGGAGAGTGAGTGACTTTGGTGTGAGAGAGTGAGTGACTTTGGTGTGGGAGAGTGAGTGACTTTGGTGTGAGAGCGTGAGTTACTTTGGTGTGGGAGAGTGAGTGACTTTGGTGTGAGAGAGTGAGTGACTTTGGTGTGGGAGAGTTAGTGAATTTGGTGTGGGAGAGTGAGTGACTTTGGTGTGGGAGAGTGAGTGACTTTGGTGTGAGAGAGTGAGTGACTTTGGTGTGGGAGAGTGAGTGACTTTGGTGTGTGAGAGTGAGTGACTTTGGTGTAGGAGAGTGAGTGACTTTGGTGTGTGGGAGAATGAGTGACTTTGGTGTGAGAGAGTGAGTTACTTTGGTGTGGGAGAGTGAGTGACTTTGGTGTGTGGGAGAGTGAGTGACTTTGGTGTGAGAGAGTGAGTGACTTTGGTGTGGCAGAGAGAGTGACTTTGGTGTGAGAGAGTGAGTGACTTTGGTGTGGGAGAGTGAGTGACTTTGGTGTGTGAGAGTGAGTGACTTTGGTGTGAGGAGAGTGAGTGACTTTGGTGTGAGAGAGTGAGTGACTTTGGTGTAGGAGAGTGAGTGACTTTGGTGTGTGGGAGAGTGAGTGACTTTGGTGTGAGAGAGTGAGTGACTTTGGTGTGGGAGAGTGAGTGACTTTGGTGTGAGAGAGTGAGTGACTTTGTGGTAGATGAGACATTTGAACTTGAGATAAAGACGTCGTAGAGTTGAGCTAAAGTGCATTTTATGAACCCAGTGTTTTTGTCCGTTGGTTCTCAAAGTGCGGCCCCGGGGGCCGATTGCGGCCCGCAGAAACATTTCTGGTGGCCCACAGTGAATTACAGCTGATAGTTTTAAGGTACTTGAGTTACTAAGCTTGTTAAATGTTTTTGGACATTACTGGATACAGACCGATAAGTGTAAACAGTAGAACTGCAATCTGGTCATTAACATTTCCTTTGGTGGTTCTAAGAACAACGTTGGGTTCCTAAATTGGCCCTAAGGTATGAAAACTCTGTGAGCCCCTGGTTTAAATGATTAAATCAGTGGTTGTGTGTCCGTCCTCAGCAGTGTGTCCAGCTGTGTCGCTCAGACCTGACCGACGAGGAGCCTCTGGTCCCAGGAGACGCTCACCTCCAGCCTCCTCCTCCTCCTCCTCCTCCTCCTCCTCAGGCCTCCCTCGCTCTTCCTCAGGCCAAACGTGCCTACTCCATGGAGCATTTCCGCTGGGGGAAACCCGTGGGTAAAAAACTCAGCCCGATCGACGTCTACGGCTCCAACAGCGAGGAGGAGGTTTTCCCTGAGGAGGTTTTCCCTGAGGACGTTTTTCCCGCAGACGCTCAGAGGCCGGAGCTCGTCAGTCGCAACGTCCACGAGAAACGTGACAGTGCGTACAAGATGAAGCATTTCCGCTGGAGCGGCCCGCCCACCAGCAAACGCTACCACGACCCCAGGGGGCGCCGCGCGCCCATGCTAACGCTCTTCAGGGACGACGGCGAGGAGGCGGAGCAGGAGGCGGAGCAAGGCAGGAGATAGACAAATGATGAGCAGACAAAAAAAAGCTGTAAATTAATTCACGATCGTTGTTGTTTTTGAGGGGTTAAACATTAAAAATCTCTCTCAATATATATATATATATATTTATGTATGTAGATTTATTTTGTGATTGTTTATTTGGAAAGTTTGTGTTTTTCAGTTTTCAGGTTTTTCTAAACACGTGAATCATGTGACGGAAACAAAGAAACAATAAAAACAAGTTCAGTCAGACTTTGAGTGTTTGTGCTTATTTAATAAATACGTAAATAAGTGTTAATGTACGCACACATTTAAGTTCATTTTTTAATTCTTTGACAGACATTGACAGTTAATCTCCTAATTTGTTCAATTTAGAGATAATTTGGAAAGTAAGATAACATTAATTAATTAATGAATGAATTCATTAAAGGTGCATTATGTAATAAATGATAAAATCCTAATATGTCACAGAGACTCAGGAATAATGTTCATATAACAAACTGAACTCACCAACAACAACAGTACAGACAAAATATTTGCATTCAAAAAAATATTTTTATGTTTTGAAATCATGTTTTAGCGTCATGTGGCGCCACCTACCACCGTCTACCAATCATTGCAGTCAGTAGAGTCTCAGCTGCCGAGCAACCACGGGTTGAACCAGTTACGTCAGAAAACTAAACCTAAAAGACCTCGGTGTTTTGAATTTGAATGTAGTAACTGTTTTTGGCCACATTCTTACATATGGCGCCTTTAATTAAGTCATTTATTAATTAATTAAGTCATTAATTAATTAATTAAGTCATTAATTAATTCAATAAATCAGTCACAGAATCGTCCTCTGACGACACGCTGGGATTTTAATCTGATTTCACATGAAATGTTTTCTCTCCTTTTTGCAGATCAAATCTTTTCCAAATGTTAAAAACAACAAAAATTTCACCACAATTTTTATTAAATTATCATTATTAGTATTTTTTTAAAGAAAACAAAACTTCGAGGGAGTGCATTTTCAAACAATAAAATATTTTTTAATGATTAAATCAATATTTTATTTGCTTCTTAAAAAGTGTTGTTTGATGATAATGAAATACACATATTTATCTTTATTATCACAGCGACATCGTTTTCAAGTTTTCTACTCAACGTGTTATTTTTATTGTAAATAAAAAAAATCTATTGATTTTTTTTAATGAAACTGAAAAATCTCTATTATGTGAAAAAGTTGAGTCATCGTGAGCGAGTTGTTATGTGATTTAATCCAATCCAAGACTTGATGACATCAGACGTCTTTTTTGCTGACATTTTAAAAAGTCATTTGTAAATTGTTAATGATTTATTTCTCTAAAGTTGATGATGTTTGTTCACCCTGATGTCATTAAAATGTCACTTTATAATAACAAGTCCATGGAAACAGGTTTTTTTTTTCAAATGAAACACAAACAAGTTTATTATGTGAAGAAGTTGAAAGCGTCAGGATCGTCACGAGCGAGAAGTTTTCAACGTTTAAAGCATTGGTTCTCAAAGTGCGGCCCGGGGGCCAATGGCGGCCCGCAGAAACATTTCTGGCGGCCCTGCAGTGAATTACAGTTGATAGTTTTAATCCAGGAGCGACTAAGCTTGTTAAATGTTTATTGGACATTACTGGATACAGACCAATAAGTGTAAACAAAAATACTGGGTATTTACCTGGTTTCTATATGGTATATATTTTAGTGTATTATTGTGTTATAAGCTGGTAATAAGCAGGTAGCTACAGCCCCCAATTACTAGCTATTTACCCAGTAAATATATGGTAACAGAAATGTGTTACTTGGTATTAACCTGTAATTAGAAGGTAAGAACAATGGCCAAAATACTGGGTAATTACACAGTAAATTATAAAGAGTTATTATATTAATGCTTATATTACTTAACGCTAAACTGTAGAACTGCAATCAGGTCATTAAAATTATTACAAATGGGATTTATTTCTGTTTTTTTTCCCTTTGACGGCCCTCAGTCCAATGTTGGGTTCCTAAATTGACCCTCAGGTATCAACACTTTGAGAACCAATGATTTAAATGGTGAAAAGAGACAGAAAAGCAGAGTGAAAGCAGCAGCAGCAGCAGCAGCAGAGAGTCAGTGACTCAGGACGAGGAACACTGGTCCGTCCTCAGAGTCTCTGACAGAACCTGTGATCCCTGTGTGACCTCACAGCTCACTGAGTCCACCTTCATCCACTGCTCAGCAGAAAGCTTCAGGACGCTGCTCCAGCTGTAGAGACCGTCCTTCTGCAGGAGCCCACGACTGCTGCTGCTGCTGCTGCTGCTGCTGCTGCTGCTGCTGCTGCTGCTGCTGCTGCTGCTGCTGCTGCTGCTGCTGCTGCCGTCCAACTTCCAGGACAGAGTCCAGTCTGAGGGGAAGCCCTTGTCGGCCAGACAGGTGAGCGAGGCCTTCCCCTGCTGCAGCTCCTCACTGGAGGGAGGCAGCACCGTCAGTGTGGGCTCAACACGACCCACTGCAGAGAGAACACAGAGAAACTACTGAGAGTCTGGATCAAACTGCTCTGCACTGTTTCACTTCCCTGTCAGAGCCTCCGTCGCCGTGGCAACAGACAGGCGTCGCTGCCGGAGCGTGACAACAGACAGGTTTCAGTGCTAAAAATGGAACGCTAAAAATGCTCACATGGGGAAAAAAAAGATGTCGAAGAAAAAGCAGAAAAAGTGACGTGGAGGTTGTTCACGTCAATAAATATGGAATCAACAAACATCACTCTGATCTAATCACTTTATTCATATTTTATTATTTTCTGCAGAATTGAACACAATAAAAACATTTAGTGACTTTACGTTTTTACGTGATTGAGGAGTTTCTTCAACAGTGTTTTTGCAACGAACACATTTTAATACAACTAATGTTTTAAGACGTTTAGTAAAGTCTGTGAAAAGGTTCCGTGTTTGAAAGTGTCCAATATATATATATATGTATATATACATATATACATATATATATGTATATATGTATATATGTATATATACATATATACATATATATATGTATATATGTATACATACGTATATATGTATGTATATATATATATATGTATATATACTGTATGTATGTATGTATATATATATATGTATGTATATATATACTCCTATACATATACATATACATATACATATACATATATATGTATATATATGTATATATATACATATCTACATAAATATATATATATGCATACATATATATATATATATATATTAAGTCCAATTTAAAAACTGTAGAAATAGTTTCTGCACAGATAAAACATTCTGGATCATTTACCCACAGGATTATATAGAGACATGTTTTCCAACTCAATCATCACTGAATATGTTAAACGATGTCAAATATTATATATATATATATAAACCTGACGATCGTTTCTAGAATTAAGAAATAAAAAAGAATAAAACACAGATACTTTGTTGTCAAAAGAGTAAAGTAAAAGTACTCACTGTTCACGTTGAGTCTGGTTCCTCCACCAAACGTGAGCCACAGTGACTCTAAGTCTCTGAGGCGTCGCACAAAAACCTCTGAGTGTCTGTGAAACTAACTCTGATTGTAAAGATTTATCAGCTGATTTTAAAATCACAAGAGGAAAAACAACCACAGGTTTGACGAAATAAACTCATGTTTAACATTATTAAATGAGAAAATAAAATCTTTAGAGAAAAATCTGAATCAAAAAGTGTCGTCACGTCCTGATCAATCCTCTGATAAAGTGATCGACAGGATCACGACGTGGATGAAAGTGAGACCAGTGAGATCATTTCCATAGAGAGTGACTTTGCATCAGCAGCATCATGCTCCAGTGCTCTGGGACACTTTAAGACTGGAGGACAGACATCTGTCCTTCAGGACAACACAACACACACAGACATCATGACTTTGACCTCCGTCCTCATCTGGACTCTCCTCTGCTGCTGCTGCTTCACAGGTAAAGTCCACAGAGTCAAACTCCTTCTGAAATGAAGCCGAACTCAGTCTGGAGCAGAGACGTCTGCTGTGGGACGATCTGCCACCATCTCATGTACAACCAGTCAGGATGTTTTTCTGGATGATGATGGTGACAGCGCTCTATCCTGGTACCAACAGAGAGACGGAGAATCTCCTAAACTCCTCATTAAATACGCTTCCACTCTAGCATCAGGGATTCCAGCTCGTTTTACAGGCCGTGGATCACGTTCTTCCTTCACTCTGACCATCAGTGGAGTCCAGGCTGAAGATGCTGCACTTTATTACTGTCTGGGTCGTCACGAGATCAACAGTAAATATGTGTTCACACTGTGAAAAAGCCTCGTACAAAAACCTCCTTCAGTCACAGTGAACAGGAAGTGAAGTGACTGCAGAGACTGATTCACTGAGGACACACACACACACACACACACACACACTGATTTAACACACTTTATTACACTGTTTCACTGAAGCTCACTTCTTTACAAGTGATTATACTTTATTATTATTAGTTAATAATAACTTATTTGTCTCAGTCTTCACATTTTCAAAAAGCATTTTCAAGCAGCTTCTTTAACTCACATCATTATAAATCAGACTCTAGTGCTGATGACGTCCTATGACTCATGGAAAACATCCACGTTTTTTATGGTCACTCTTGTTTATTTATTTATTTATTTATTTATTGATGTTGTTGTAAATGTGCAACAAACATTTCCATATATTTTGGAATCGACAGATAGTTAAAAATGTTCTTTAAACGTGTTCAAGTTACACTTTTGTCGAATATTCTTCACGTCACATCATCATAAATCAGCCTTTGTGATGACGACGTCCTTTGATAAATTATAAAATAAATAAATGTTCTTTTATGTTTTAATCTCATCACTCTTGTTTTAAATGTGCAACAAACATTTTCATATATTTTAGAATCAACATTAAACTGAGAAACTAGAGAAAATGTCAACAACTCAAGTTTTCTCGTAAATCACTGAGTCAGATGTTTCTCTACGGACTTTTAAAAAGCATTTATATCTAATATAATAATCACTAATGAATTTGTTCAAACACTCACTTGAAATACATCAATTACCTAAAACTTTAGAACAGGCGCTGATGACGTACTATGATCATAGAAGACAGAGAGAAGCTGAGATTAGCAATAAAATCATTTTAACAAACAATCCAGTAATAGTTGAGCAGCTTCTCAAGTATTTTACCAAATAAACACATTTGTTTTTCCTAAAAAATGAATTCACGCTGCATTTTGGCCTTTGATTTGAGCGACTGAGTCACAAAATATCTATATAAAATATAGGAAGTAGTACTAGTGTAGTTTGTTTTTGATAGAATTTATTTCAAAAGTTACAATTTGAATTAAAACAGAGTAAATAAGAGCAGTTTGTGAAAACGTTGACTCTTTTCGTGGTGTTTTACATGACGTCGTCAGCAAAGATTTATTATTGTTGTCAACGAAAAAGTCTTAGAGCTGAGTTTCATGTGACGTGAAGAATATTCGACAAACATGTAACTAGAAACAACGTTTAATGGACATTTGTGATCATTTGTTGATTCTGAAATACGTGAAGATGTTTCTTGTGCACATTTACAACCACACCAATAAATAAATAAACAATAAATAAACAAGAGTGACCATAAAAAACGTGGATGTTTTCCATGAATCACAGGACGTCATCAGCACAGAGGCTGATTTATAATGATGTGAATTAAAGAAGCTGCTGATGGATTTGAGACAAATAAGTTATTATTAACTAATAATAATAAAGTATAATCACTTGTAAAGAAGTGAGCGTCAGTGTAATAAAGTGTGTTAAATCAGTGGTGTGTGTGTGTGTGTGTGTGTGTGTGTGTGTGTGTGTGTGTGTGTGTGTCCTCAGTCACTTCACTTCCTGTTCACTGTGACTGAAGGAGGTTTTTGTACGAGGCTTTTTCACAGTGTGAACACACCTTTACTGTTGATCTCGTGCAAACTCTTACAGTAATAAAGTGCAGCATCTTCAGCCTGGACTCCACTGATGGTCAGAGTGAAGGAAGAACGTGATCCACGGCCTGTAAAACGAGCTGGAATCCCTGATGCTCGAGTGGAAGCGTATTTAATGAGGAGTTTAGGAGATTCTCCGTCTCTCTGTTGGTACCAGGATAGAGCGCTGTCACCATCATCATACAGAACAATGTCCTGACTGGTTGTACATGAGATGGTGGCAGATCCTCCCACAGCAGATGTCTCTGCTCCAGACTGAGTCACTGTGACTTGTCCTCTGGACTCTGAGGACACAGAGACAGAGACATAAAGCAGAGTTCGGCTTCGTTTCAGAAGGAGTTTGACTCTGTGGACTTTACCTGTGAAGCAGCAGCAGCAGAGGAGAGTCCAGATGAGGACGGAGGTCAAAGTCATGATGTCTGTGTGTGTTGTGTTGTCCTGAAGGACAGATGTCTGTCCTCCAGTCTTAAAGTGTCCCAGAGCACTGGAGCATGATGCTGCTGATGCAAAGTCACTCTCTATGGAAATGATCTCACTGTGACTTTAACTGGTTTTACTCTGTTCTCTACATTTCTGTGTCGTATAAACAGAAAAAATAAGACAATATTTACTTGCTTTGAATAATATTATTTGTACCTTTTTTGGATGTTTTCCATGAATCACAGGACGTGATCAGCAAAGAATCTCTGAACTGCTGATGGATTTTATTTTGAATTTAAATGTTTTAACAAACTTGAAGAATATTAAACTTGACCACGTCTATCGGACATTTGAAATGATATCAACGTACAAAATAGTTGAATAAACTTTAATAATAAACCAATAAACTGGTGTGTGTAATAAGAAAATCATAAAAAATAAAAAGTTTTTCAAAGACTCAAATCTGTTTCTTTTCTTTTTAAACTCACATTTACATTTTACAGTGTGTCGACTTCCTCAGTTCTCACACACACACACACACACACACACACACACACACACACACACACACACACACACACACACACACACACACACACACACACACACACACACACACACACACACACACACACATTTGACCTCTCTCTATCTTCATGTTTTGCCTTAAAATACACTTTGTACCTTTAGCTTATCATATGGAGGAATTAATTAATAGTAAACACTCGGGCCACAAGTGCCAAATTTAAATTAATACATCATTTGATAATTAAATAAATAAATAAATTAATTAATTAAAATGAGAAATAAATATATAATTAGTCAAAGTAACATATAATACAAAATAAATTAAAGTCATGATGCACAAGTGCTGAAAGTACCATCATTAAATAAATAAAAATGGTAACAATTTAGATCCAATCAACATTAACTACATGCTTACTAACATGCATAGAATTGACAGATTTTATTTAATTAATTATTTAATTAATTAATTACTTAATTAATTATTGAATGAATGCATTCTATCTCTTTTTTAATGTGATAGAAACAGTGAAATTATCTTTATAAGTGAGGACATGTTTGTGAGGACATGTTTGTGTTTGTGAGGACATGTTTGTGTTTGTGAGGACATGTTTGTGTTTGAATAAAGGACACGTACGTGGACACGTGGTCATATATTGGTACTTAGTCTTTAAATGATGGGAAATGAAAATGTGAAACAGTTGAACTGTTGATGCGTGAACATCAGCAGCTGCAGGTGAATTCACTGAGACGTGGAAATAACCTTCACATTTAAATAAGTGATGGTTTCACTTTATTCTTCTTCTCGGAATCTTTCATAAAAAACAAAAAAAGTCCCTGTTTATCTTCACCAACATCTTTATGATCATTATTATTGTTTTTAACAGCATTATTGTTCCTCACTTTATTATTTATATTACATTACAGTTTCACATCAGTCCAATCAGATGCATTTAAAGCCACATTTCTAATCAGCAAAGATTGTTCTATGTATTCTACAGAGGAGCAGCGCCCCCTGCAGGCCCTGAGTGGTTATTACACCTGTGTGTGAAGAAACTCTTCTGTAACAGCAGCTTGTTTCCATGATGATGAGTCACTGCCACCTACTGGAGTTAGAAACTCCTACAATCATCTTCCTGTTCTTCTCCTGTGTTTATACAGCAGCTTCATCCATGATGGTGCAATACTGCCACCTACTGGAGTGAGAAAACTCCTGCACTAAACAGTCTGTCACACTCCTTCCTGTCTTCTTCTTCTTCTTCTTCTTCTTCAGGATGTAGATGTAGAGTAGAACAGCCACCTTCTGTCTCCTCAGTCTCATCTTCTTAGTTTTTTCTTTAAATGCTACTTTAAGTTCCAAAATCTATTTAATGTTTGAAAATCTACTTATATTTCTAATTTCTACTTATTATTCCAAAATCTACGTATAATTCTCAGTGTTTGTATTTGATTGTAAATAAAGCAGAAACTAAAAGGTTCCCTTACTGGGACTTTTATTTTGAAACACAGTTTCCAGCTGTGTGGAAGGGGCGGGGCTTAAAGAGAAGTCACTCTTTTTTCCTTAAATTTTCTCTGAAGAAGAAGAATCTGACTTTTGTCTCTGAGTCTCAGTGATGTCTTCAAACGGAGGATCAGCGGCTTTTGACGGTTTGTACTCGAAACTGGACGAAGACAATAGAGAGTATGAGGACAGTCATGGTGAGACACGCACACACACACGCACACGCACACGCACACGCACACACACACACACACTTCTAACTGTATTATGTAACCACAGTGGTCCTGACCGTGTGTGTTTGTGTGTACTTGTATGTGTGTCTTTGTGTGGACCAAGAAAACCGAGTGAGGACATGTTTGGTCCTGTGTGTGTGTGTGTGTGTGTGTGTGTGTGTGTGTGTGTGTGTGGTCCTCACCTTCTGTCTCTCCTTAAAATGTCTTTGTGATGGTTAGGACTTTGTTTTAGTGTGTGTGTGTGTGTGTGTGTGTGTGTGTGTGTGTTCTTGTACTTTTTTTACCAACAAAGTGAGGTCATTTTTACAAAGTCAGGACATTTTGTCTGGTCCTCACTTTGTTTTCATTTAAATCACTTCCTTAGGTTGTAACCATGTCCTCAGTTTGGTACAAAAACCCTGTTTTCCAGTCCTGGTGTTTCACAGACGTTTTGCTCTGGGGCTCCACCTGCAGACATGTTATGTTTTGTTGTTTTTTTTCAAATTTTGGACCAAAAATTTTGGGTCACATTTTCTTTTTTCAAATTTTGGACGACAGTAAAGTATAACGTTTTTTTTATTTTTTATTTTGGACCAAAAATTTTGGGTAAATTTTTTTTTTCAAATTTTGGACAACATAGTATAGTATGACCTTTTTGTCAAATTTTGGACCAATTTTTTTTTTTTTAATTTCAAATTTTGGATGACAGTAAAGTATGACGTTTTTTGTTGTTTTTTTTCAAATTTTGGACCAAAAATTTTGGGTCACATTTTTTTTTTCAAATTTTGGACGACAGTAAAGTATAACGTTTTTTTTATTTTTTATTTTCGACCAAAAATTTTGGGTCAATTTTTTTTTTCAAATTTTGGACAACATAGTATAGTAGGACCTTTTTGTCAAATTTTGGACCAATTTTTTTTTTTTTATTTCAAATTTTGGATGACATAGTAAAGTATGACGTTTTTTGTTGTTTTTTTTCAAATTTTGGACCAAAAATTTTGGGTCACATTTTTTTTTTCAAATTTTGGACGACAGTAAAGTATAACGTTTTTTTAATTTTTTATTTTGGACCAAAAATTTTGGGTCAATTTTTTTTTTTCACATTTTGGACAACACAGTATAGTATGACTTTTTGTCAAAAAAAATGCACATTTTTTTTTCAAATTTTTTTTTCAAATTTTTGATGACATAGTAAAGTATAATTTTTTTTTTTCAAATTTTGGACCAAAAATTTTGGGTCAAATTTTTCTTTCAAATTTTGGTCGTCATAGTATAGTATGACATTTTTGTCAAATTTTGGACCAAAAATTACAAAAAAAGTGAAAATGCTGGTCCTCACTTTGCCAGCAACCCAGTCCTCAGTATGCAGCAAGTACAAGAATGTGTGTGTGTGTGTGTGTGTGTGTGTGTGTGTGTGTGTTTTCCCACTGTCCAGATGAGTTCCTGTTATTGTGTTAAATCAGCTGACGCACGCACAACCCTGTAAGATCCCAGCGTCCAAACATCGTTTTACTCTGAATAAAGTCTCTAAAAATGGATATGATTAGATTTTTGTCTCTGTGAGTGAGGACTTTTCATAAAGTGAGGACTTTTCATAAAGTGAGGACTTTTCATAAAGTGAGGACTTTTCAAAAAGTGAGGACTTTTTGGACAGTTTGCTCTCCTGCCAGAGGGGGCGCTACCTTGGTTGTGTGTGTTCTGTGTTATTTTAAGAATGATAAATATCTCTGTGTTGTCTTGTTGTCGTTGACGACGTCCAGCTCCGCCCGTCTTCTCCGTCAGACTTGGTCCCAGCAGGCCGAGCGGTCCCGGGCCGTACCGTCTCGCCACCGCGTGCCTCGCCACGCTCTGCGTCGTCCTGCTGGTGGCGCTCATCGCTGTGGCTGCTCACTGTGAGTATGAAGCTGTCGCTCTACTGTTTATTGGTGTGTGAGTCACGTTTACCCTGTTAGAGATCACACAACTGAAGGTCAGGACAAACCAATAAGTCCATGGAACCAGTGAGGACTTTTCAAAAAGTGAGGTAATTCAAAAAAGTGAGGACTTTTCCAAAAATGGGGACTTTTCAGAAAGTGAGGACTTTTCAGAAAGTGAGGACTTTTCAAAAATATGAGGACATTTAAAAAAGTGAGGACTTTTCAACAAAGTGAGGACTTTTCAAAAAAGCGAGGACTTTTCCAAAAATGGGGACTTTTCAAAAAAGTGAGGACATTTCAGAAAGTGAGGACTTTTCAAAAAGTGGGGACTTTCAAAATACTGAGGACTTTTTAAACAGTGAGGACTTTTCAATTCAAATGTGATCATTTCTGCTCATATTGTGTTTTTAATTTTTGGGACTGTATTTTACACTGTTTGTCATATTGTTCAAAAATGTTCTATAAATAAAGTTGGAAAAAAAAAAACTGAGGACTTTTCAGAAAAATGAGGACTTTTCAGAAAAATGAGGACTTTTCAGAAAAATGAGGACTTTTCAACAAAGTGAGGACTTTTCAACAAAGTGAGGACTTTTCAGAAAGTGAGGACTTTTCAAAAAGTGAGGACTTTTCAAAAAGTGGGGACTTTTCAACACAGTGAGGACTTTTCAAAAAGTTAGGACTTTTCAAAAATTGAGGACTTTTCAAAAAGTGAGGACTTTTCAAAAAGTGGGGACTTTTCAACAAAGTGAGGACTTTTCAAAAAGTGAGGACTTTTCAAAAAGTGGGGACTTTTCAACAAAGTGAGGACTTTTCAGAAAAATTAGGACTTTTCAAATAGCGAGGTCTTTTCTGAAAGTGAAATCTTTCAAAAGTTTTGCTCATGTGCTATTTGAACACTGATCTCAGATCTTTGCTCTAACTGTGGTCAGGTCACTGTGAACAAGGTGAGGATTAAAAGTGACCAAAAGTGTCTCTTAATGTCACACGGTGCAGGCACTAGGGGGCGGCAAATTCACATGTATCACGCACATACTCCACGCTGCTGCTGCTGCTGCTGCTGCTGCTGCTGCTGCTGCTGAAGCTGCTGCTCGCACAGATCTGTGCGTTGGGCTTTTAAAAGTTTTGCAACGTTTTCCAGTGAAGTGTGGGAAGAAAAAGTGATGATGTGATGATTCAAAAATGTCGAACGAGTGGTTTTCAGGTTTAAAAAGAGGATGTTGTGGTTAAAGCCTTACGACACAATCTGTGATAAAGATACACAACACTTCACAACGGCCCTCACTGTTCCTTATTTTACAAAAAAGAATATGTGTGCAAAAGCTCCAGTTGTTAGTTAGGAATTCCTAAATTACACTTAAATATTGTGATGTTTCATGGTGATGTATTGATTCTTCAAAACACTGCATATTAATCACAGTGATGTGATTGTGTCTGTATTTAAGCCTCCGACCACTAGGTGGCAGCAGGTTTGAGCTGCTTAACTCTACTCCTCTCACGAGACAAAGGAAATTGTTTTGTCTGATTGTTCTGTTTTCGTTAGCTCGACAATTTAACAAAATCGGGATATGTATCGCACACCTTTATGTTGGAAGTCGGCGAATGTGGATGCAAACGTATATCGGGCTAATCGTTGTCAATAACACTGCTAATTAGCAAATGCTAGCATGCTAAAAATGGTAAACGTATTAAAATGATTGTTGTTCGTCAAACTTAACCCGCTGTGTCGTTCCAAAGATAAAAACAAGCCTGATGGCGGCGACGCCGACGCCTCCGCACAGATTAGCAAACAGACGCAGGACGAGGACGTAGCGTCGCTAACCGCCGCCGTTCAGTCTCTGGAGGAGGAGAAGCAGCAGCTGCTGAAAGAGAAGGAGGAGCTGCTGCTTAAACTGGCCGCTACCAAAGGTAAAGCTCACGTACGCTCAGTGTTTACTGTGCGGTGAGCGCCCCCTGCTGCTGAAAAAAACCAGCGCCAAGACTCACTCACAATAAAATCCACGTCAGGTTAAGTCTGCGATGTCTTTAAGAACACATTCACGTTTTTATCTTCACTGTGAGACAGACTTTATAACAGGAAACAGGAAGTTTATAAACCACTCACTCTCCCACACCAAAGTCACGTTAACTGCTTCCTATTAACAATACATATTTTTTTTTTTTTTTGTGGTTTAATTGTGTTAAAATGTTTCCACTCAGCGTTCAGTCTCTGTGTCTCAGACTGGTTCTTGGCAGCAGGGGGCGCTAACAGCACAGTCAACTGTCAGATGTGTATTTGTTCTTTCTTCTTCTTCTTTGTGAATTTAACTCTCTTTATTTTTGCCTCTGTGTGTGTGTGTGTGTGCGTCGCTCGTCAGCTCCTGAGGTGGCCACAGCGCCCCCTGTCGTCTGCCCTGTGAACTGGTATCTGTTCAACAGCAGCTGTTACTTCATCTCCAGGGTTTCCAGAGAGTGGGACAAGAGTCAGTCGTTCTGTCAGAGCAAAGGAGCTCATCTGGCCATTATCCACACGGCTGAGGAGCAGGTACAACAACAACAACAACAACAACAACAACAACAGCACACTTCCTCTATATTTACTTTAAATTGCATTCATTATATCACTTCATCATAACCTACTGTAAATCTGAAGCAGTTTACTGAAGTTTGTAAACCACTCACTCTCCCACACCAAAGTCCATAGAGAAAACCAGTGATTTTAGCTCACAGGGACACAGGAGCTGCTGGTCCTCTGCTGCCTCGTGTGGTCACTTTGTGTCACTGAGTTAAGTCAAAAATTTAAAAGCTAAATTCACTAAAATCAGTCATTATAAGTTAGTGATGGAGGCAGCAGTGGATCAACAACTCCTGTGAACTCCTGTGTGCTGTGATGTTAAAATCACTGGTTTACTCTATGGACTTTGGTGTGGGAGAGTGAGTGACTTTGGTGTGGGAGAGTGAGTGACTTTGGTGTGAGAGAGTGACTTTGGTGTGGGAGAGTGAGTGACTTTGGTGTGGGAGAGTGAGTGACTTTGGTGTGGGAGAGTGAGTGACTTTGGTGTGGGAGAGTGAGTGACTTTGGTGTGTCAGAGTGAGTGACTTTGGTGTGTCAGAGTGAGTGACTTTGGTGTGGGAGAGTGAGTGACTTTGGTGTGGGAGAGTGAAGGACTTTGGTGTGGGAGAGTGAGTGACTTTGGTGTGAGAGAGTGAGTGACTTTGGTGTGGGAGAGTGAGTGACTTTGGTGTGGGAGAGTGAGTGACTTTGGAGTGAGAGAGTGAGTGACTTTGGTGTGGGAGAGTGAGTGACTTTGGTGTGGGAGAGTGAGTGACTTTGGAGTGAGAGAGTGAGTGACTTTGGTGTGGGAGAGTGAGTGACTTTGGTGTGTCAGAGTGAGTGACTTTGGTGTGTCAGAGTGAGTGACTTTGGTGTGGGAGAGTGAGTGACTTTGGTGTGGGAGAGTGAGTGACTTTGGTGTGGGAGAGTGAGTGACTTTGGTGTGGGAGAGTGAGTGACTTTGGTGTGGGAGAGTGAGAGACTTTGGTGTGGGAGAGTGAGTGACTTTGGTGTGGGAGAGTGAGTGACTTTGGTGTGGGAGAGTGAGAGACTTTGGTGTGGGAGAGTGAGTGACTTTGGTGTGGGAGAGTGAGTGACTTTGGTGTGGGAGAGTGAGAGACTTTGGTGTGGGAGAGTGAGTGACTTTGGTGTGGGAGAGTGAGTGACTTTGGTGTGTCAGAGTGAGTGACTTTGGTGTGGGAGAGTGAGTGACTTTGGTGTGGGAGAGTGAGTGAGTGACTTTGGTGTGGGAGAGTGAGTGACTTTGGTGTGGGAGAGTGAGTGACTTTGGTGTGGGAGAGTGAGTGACTTTGGTGTGGGAGAGTGAGTGGTTTACAAAGTCAGTCTAACAGTGAAGATAAAGACGTGAACACGTTCTTCAGAACTTTTGGACTCAGGCAGTTTTCTTGAATCAAAGTTTGTGTGTGTGTGTGTCTGTGTGTGTGTGTCTCTGTGTGTGTGTGTGTGTGTCTCTCTCTCTGTGTGTGTGTGTGTGTCTGTGTGTGTGTGTCTCTGTGTGTGTGTGTGTGTGTCTCTCTCTGTGTGTGTGTGTGTTTGTGTGTGTGTGTCTCTCTCTCTGTGTGTGTGTGTGTGTCTCTCTGTGTGTGTGTGTGTGTTTGTGTGTGTGTGTCTCTCTCTGTGTGTGTGTGTGTGTGTCTCTCTGTGTGTGTGTGTGTGTGTGTGTGTGTGTCTCTCTCTGTGTGTGTGTGTGTGTGTGTGAGTGTGTGTGTGTGTGTGTGTGTGTGTGTGTGTGTGTGTGTGTGTGTGTGCAGACGTTCCTGTGGAACCTCCTCCCCAGAGGTCACTGGAACGCCTTCTGGTTCGGGATCACTGACGGACACACGGAGGATCAGTGGAAGTGGGTCGACGGAACGCCGCTGGTCGGAGGGTGAGTTCACTGACGTGTCTGTAGTGTTTGTGCTGACTGTGCCTTTAAGCATGAACAGAGTTAATGGTTCAAACTCCAGATGTGAGGTAACAGCTGAGTCCAGCTGCAGGGCATTGACCTCTGACCTCTGACCTCTGACCTCTGACCTCTGAGCTGAAAAACAAACTGTGTTAAATCCACAGAGGACGTTTGTCTCCTCTCACGTCCTCACGTGGTCAGAGTTTAAAAAGAAGTCACTTTTATTTTGAAAGAGAATTGATTGTGAGGTCGATGTGACCTTTGACCCTCAGGTCGTCGTTGAGTCAAAGTGAAGAGTTTAAACTCATCTGAAGACGTTTTATCTCCTCAGAGGAGTTTTCAAGAATACGTCGTCAGATTTTTGCAAATGTTGCAAATTTTCTAATCTCATCAAATGTATCTTCCTCACATACGTGTGTGGTCGGTGACTCACTTCCTGTCACTTCCTGTCACTTCCTGTCCTTCAGTGGGATATTTAAGACAAGAAGTCAAAAAAAGAACTCTTACAAAAAAGTCAGAATTTTGTGAAAGAAAAGTCAGAATTCCGGGATTAAAGTTAAAATTGTTAAACTCAGCAAAGACGTCTGAGATTTAATTCAGATTAGATTCAGATTGATCAGATTTCATTCTGAGATTATTCGGATTGAGCAAAACAAGCGTGTGTGTGTGTGTGTGTGTGTGTGTGTGTGTGTGTGTGTGTGTGTGTGTGTGTGTGTGTGTGTGTGTGTGTGTGTGTGTGTGTGTGTGTGTGTGTGTGTGTGTGTGTGTGTGTGTGTGTGTGTGTGTGTGTGTGTGTGTGTGTGTGTGTGTGTGTGTGTGTGTGTGTTAGTTTCTGGGAGGTTGGTGAACCTAACAACCACATCAATGAGGATTGTGGTTACATCATAAAGACCAATGTGTTGGAGCGCGTCGCCATCAGGAGCTGGTACGACGCCCCTTGCTCGATGGCTAATCCCTTCATCTGTGAGAAGGAGATGGTCGCCGGCACCAGCACCGCCACGCCACACTGAGGCGCAGTGACGCGCGCTCACCACAGGGGGCAGCAGAGGATGTTCTCTGTGGACTTTGGTGTGGGAGAGTGAGTGGTTTCTTTTGTCATAAATGTCTGTAAAAGCAAGAAAACAAGGACTGTGTGTGTTTTACAGTTGAATATATATATTTTAACTGTATACAAAGTATTTTTTGATGTTTTATCGTAAAAGAAAGATCGTTTGCCTCAAACCTCATGAATTATATAGATTTTTAATGATTTTTTAAATCAGGGATTAAAGACGAGTGTTAATGTCTTTAATGTGAAGTTAACTTTTGTACAAATGAATTTGTGTCATTTATGTGATCATGTGATTAATGTGATCATGTGATTTATGTGATTTTGCTCAGTTGATTTGAGCCTTGATTTAATCAATGATGACGGAGGAATGTCTTCTGAGAATAAACCAATATTTTTCTATTTCAATGCAACACACGTCAGACTTTTATTGTGAAAGTCTCATCATTTCATTATTATACTTCATTAAATGTAGTAGTTAATTAGTACTTTTTATTTATTTATTATTTTCACTCCTAAATAATAATATTTAGGAGTGAAAATAGTCATAAATATTTTCCTATAGGCCAGTTTACCATAAATAATCTGTCAGATTAAAAAATAATATATGGCATTTGCTGCCCCCAAGTGGCCAGAAAATCAACTAGTGCTTTTTAAATTTGAAACTAGTTTTATGGAAATTATTAACTCTTTTTTTAAAGATAGAAAGTAAGTAAGTGTGTGTGTGTGTGTGTGTGTGTGTGTGTGTGTGTGTGTGTGTGTGTGTGTGTGTGTGTGTGTGTGTGTGTGTGTGTGTGTGTGTGTGTTCTTGTACTTGCAGCATACTGAGGACCAGGGAGGGTTTTTAACCAACAAAGTGAGGACATTTTGGCCGGTCCTCACTTTGTTTCCATTGAAATCACTTCCTTAGGTTGCTATAACATGCTTTTCTCAATTTGTCAAAAAAAAAATAAAATCTAATTTTGGACGACATAGCATAGTATGACTTTTTTGTCAAATTTTGGACCAATTTTTTTTTTTTCAATTTTTTTTTCACATTTTGGACGACATAGTATAGTATGAGTTTTTTGTCAAATTTTAGACCAAATTTTTTTTTTCACTATTTTTTTCAACTTTTAGACGACATAGTTTATGACATTTCTGTCAAATTTTGGACCAAATTATTATTTCTTTTTTCAACTTTTGGATGACAGTATAGTATGACGTTTTTGTCAAATTTTGGACCAATTTTTTTTTTCAATTTTTTTTTCAATTTTTAGACTTAGTTTATGACTTTTTTGTCCAATTTTGGACCAAATTCTTTTTTCCTAAATTTTTTTCAACTATTGGACGACATAGTATGACGTTTTTGTCCAAAAAAATTCAAAAAAAAAGTTTTCCAACCCTTTTTGCTCTGGGGCTCCACCTGCAGACATGTTTTGGTACTGCAACCAGTAGTTCTTTGTAGATGTCATTCATGGAGTAGATATTTGTGATTGTGTTGATTTATAAAGTGGAAATGCTGGTCCTCACTTTGCCAGCAACCCAGTCCTCCATATGCAGCAAGTACAAGTGTGTGTGTGTGTGTGTGTGTGTGTGTGTGTGTGTGTGTGTGTGTGTGTGTGTGTGTGTGTGTGTGTGTGTGTGTGTGTGTGTGTGTGTGTGTGTGTGTGTGTGTGTGTGTGTGTGTGTGTGTGTGTGTGTGACAGCAGGTGGCGCTGCTCACACAGACTGTCCACAGTCAGCATAAATAAAGAGAAACTCCAGTTAATCTGAACTGTTTTAATATAATCTTATAATTTAAAGAAGGGAGGGAAAAAGAGAGATTTCCAAGAGAAAAAAACCTGGATTATTTCTGTAATCTATGATGAAAAAAGAAATATTAAAAAAAAAACAATCACAATAATAATGTAAATAACTGAACAATTGAAATAAATGAAGATAAACTGTTTGTTATGATAGAAAACTCTGGTGTGGACACAGGAGAAGGTTTTCTGACTCTTTATCGCTGGTTAATCTCAGTTCTCAGGACGTTCACTCGTCCTCTTCTGTCACACTTCATTAGTCTGGATTAACGTCCTCAGATTAAAACATCAACCAATGAGGAGTGAAGTCATGTTAGTTTGACTGTGAGACAGAGATGGAACATAGTCTTCAAATATATAACACTGTTTTTTATTTCACTCACTCTCCCACACCAAAGCCCACAGAGAAAACCAGTGATTTTAGCTGCTGGTCCTCTGCTGCCTCGTGTGGTCACTTTGTGTCACTGAGTTAAGTCTAAAGTAAATATTTTAAAAGCTGAATTCACTAAAATCAGTCATTGTAAGTTAGTGATGGAGGCAGCAGTGGATCAACAACTCCTGTGAACTCCTGTGTGCTGTGATGTTAAAATCACTGGTTTACTCTATGGACTTTGGTGTGGGAGAGTGAGTGACTTTGGTGTGAGAGAGTGAGTGACTTTGGTGTGAGAGAGTGAGTGACTTTGGTGTGGGAGAGTGAGTGACTTTGGTGTGGGAGAGTGAGTGACTTTGGTGTGGGAGAGTCAGTGACTTTGGTGTGTGAGAGTGAGTGACTTTGGTGTGGGAGAGTGAGTGGTTTCCTCCTCCTCCTCCTCCTCCTCTCTCTCTGTGACGCAGGTTTAATCCTAACTTACTTAATCCTCTAACGAGATTGGTCGTTCCAGGATATCTCATTAGAGCCTGATTAACTGAGCTCACCTCATTAGCTCTGACAAACCAGTTCACCCTGATAGACCCAGACCAGTCCAGTCCAGACCAGACCAGACCAGACCAGACCTCAGACCAGACCTCAGACCAGACCAGACCAGACCAGACCTCAGACCAGACCTCAGACCAGACCAGACCAGACCTCAGACCAGACCAGACCAGACCAGACCTCAGACCAGACCTCAGACCAGACCAGACCAGACCTCAGACCAGACCAGACCAGACCAGACCTCAGACCAGACCTCAGACCAGACCAGACCTCAGACCAGACCAGACCAGACCTCAGACCAGACCTCAGACCAGACCAGACCAGACCTCAGACCAGACCAGACCTCAGACCAGACCAGACCAGACCAGACCTCAGACCAGACCAGACCAGACCAGACAAGACCAGACCAGACCAGACCAGACCAGACCAGACCAGACCTCAGACCAGACCTCAGACCAGACCAGACCAGACCAGACCAGACCAGACCTCAGACCAGACCAGACCAGACCAGACCTCAGACCAGACCAGACCAGACCAGACCAGATTCTTTAAGCAGAGTAATGATCTGCACTTTCATATTTCAAATGTGTTCAAACTGAACCTGAATTCAAACACTTTGACACAAACAATAATACTCTTTTAAAATAAATGCTTACACTGACCTCAGGGAGGCGCTGTGGAGTGGCACGAAGTTACGATATATTTAAGTCACGATACGATATTATCACGATATATTGAAGTTACGATATCCTGTATTATACTTTAGAACAGAAAAACAAGCAAATCTTCAACTACACAATAAAACACTGTTCACACATATACACACACAGTATGTATATATATATACCTACAGTATATATATATATATATATATACACACACAGTATTTATATACGTATAATTCACTCAGATCCATATTAATATTATTCGTCTGTTATTTTGTCGTCACTTTTTCTTCCATGTTTCTCATTTTCTCTGATTTCACCTTCACCTCCTCCTCTTCCTCTTCTTCCTCTCTCCTCCTCCTCCTCCTCCTCCTCCTCCTCCTCCTCCTCCTCCTCCTCCTCCTCTTCTGACCTCATCACCTGATTTCCTCTTCAATCCCTTTACTCTCTCTCTCTCTCTCTCTCTCTCTCTCTCTCCTCTCTATTTCCATCTTTGAGCTTTATCCTTTCATCCCTGATCTCCTTCATCCTCTTCAATCCTCATCTGCTCTTCACCGACGACCAAACCGGAGAGAGTTTTCAGAGGCAGCGAAAGAAGCTGGAGCTTCCTGTGACGGAGGAGTGTAAAAAAGAGAGGAGGAACTGAAGAAGAAGAAGAAGAAGAAGAGGAAGAGGAGCGAGGGAGCACAGTGTATGTGTGTGTGTGTGTGAGAGGTGAAGGTGAGTTTCTGTCTTCTGTCGTTGATCTGCAGGTGAAACAACTGTTTAGTCTTCATTCATTCATGTCTTAAAGATAGAAGTGAAATGTGTGTGTGAATGTGTGTGTGTGTTCTTGTACTTGTGGCATACTGAGGACCAGTGAGGGGTTTTTAACCAACAAAGTGAAGTCCTTTTTACAAAGTGAGGACATTTTGTCTGGTCCTCACTTTGTCTTGATTCAAATCACTTCCTCAGGTTGTAAACATGTTATACTCTGTTTTTTAACGTTGGTCCTCACTTTGATACAAAAACCCGTTTCCACCTGCAGACATGTTATGGTACTGCACCCAGTAGTTTTTTTATAGATGTCATAAATGAAGTAGATATTTTTAATTGTGTTGATTTATAAAGTGGAAATGCTGTGTGTGTGTGTGTGTGTGTGTGTGTGTGTGTGTGTGTGTGTGTGTGTGTGTGTGTGTGTGTGTGTGTGTGTGTGTGTGTGTGTGTGTGTGTGTGTGTGTGTGTGTGTGTGTGTGACTCTTTAAATCCTCTGACGGTGATCTTTGGATCTTGGTGAAGCTGCCAAAGAGGATTGAAACCTGAGGAAAAAACAAATGAACACACACTCGTGTGTGTGTGTGTGTGTGTGTGTGAGTGTGGAAAAAAACACAGAGGCATTTATTTTTAAAAATCAGTGAGATTTCGTTTTGAAAACGGCTGGTTTGTCTTTTCGTTTTGGACAAAACCTGAAACTGGGACTCTTATTTTGAAAACTCACAGGTTGTTTTTGGTGTGGACAGACAGAGACTGAAGCTTTAATTTTGAAAAAAAAAAAAAATGCTGGTTTGTGTTTTAAAAGAGACTTTTATTCTGAAAACTGCAGAGTTGTGTTTTAGAAACTGAGACCTTTATTTTGAAAAACACTGGAGTTTGTAATTTTGTGAAGACGAGAAAACGCTGAGACTTTTTATTTGAAAACTGTTTGAATGTAGACAATTAAGAAATAAGTCTTTTATTTTGAAAACCGAAGGATCGTGTTTTCACAACTCAGACTTTTATTTTGAAGAATGCAGATTGTGGTTTAAGCTTGGACAGAGAGAAACATATTTTATTTTGAAAACTGTGAGGTAGTGATTTAGTGTGGATAAACGGAATCTGAGACTTTTATTTTGAAAACTGCAGACTGTCAGTGATCTGGAGGTAAAGAGCGCTCAGTAATCGGATGACAGGAGATTTGAGAGCTAAGGCCTCGCTACAGGATTTAAACCTGCACCAGACCACCTTCACCACTGATCCACCGTGTGTCCTCACTGAGTGATACGATATTATCACGATAAGTTTGAATTATGATAAGATATTAGCATGACGTTGAAGTTACGATATATTTAAGTCACATTACGATATTATCATGATATGTTGAAGTTACGATATATTTAAGTCACATTACGATATTATCACGATTTGTTTAAGTTACGACGTATTTAAGTCACATTACGATATTATCACAATATGTTTAAGTTACGATATATTTAAGTCACATAACGATATATCACGATTTGTTTAAGTTACGACGTATTTAAGTCACGATAAGATATTATCACGATATGTTGAAGTTACGATATATTTAAGTCACGATACGATATTATCACAATATGTTTAAGTTACGATATATTTAAGTCACATTACGATATTATCACGATATGTTGAAGTTAAGATATATTTAAGTCACATTACGATATTATCACGATATGTTGAAGTTACGATATATTTAAGTCACATAACGATATTATCACGATTTGTTTAAGTTACGATATATTTAAGTCAAATTACGATATTATCACGATTTGTTTAAGTTACGATATATTTAAGTCAAATTACGATATTATCACGATTTGTTTAAGTTACGATATATTTAAGTCACGATACGATATTATCACAATATGTTTAAGTTACGATATATTAAAGTCACATAACGATATTATCACGATTTGTTTAAGTTACGACGTATTTAAGTCACATTACGATATTATCACGATATGTTGAAGTTACGATATATTTAAGTCACGATAAGATATTATAACGATATGTTGAAGTTACGATATATTTAAGTCACATTACGATATTATCACGATATGTTGAAGTTACGATATATTTAAGTCACGATACGATATTATAACGATATGTTTAAGTCAGGATATGGTATTATCAGGATATATTGAAGTTAGGATCCAATATTATTACGATAATGTTATGATACTAAATGTTAAATTTAGCTCCTAAAATGAAAATGTTTCACTATTTTCCGACATAGCTCAAATGTCGTTAAACTTTTCCTCTTTTCTTGTTGTTTTGGATTCGCAGACTCGTTTTCCGTCAGTAACGTCCCATAGCAACCGTCGCCATGGCAGCTGAGAAGGCTGAAATAGATGCCCTGAAAAAGGAGTGCGACGGCCTCCGCACAAAGATCGAGGTGAGCGCCTCCTGTAGGCCAATGCACATTCATCATATTGGAATTTGTTTTCACGGAATTTGAAGTGAAAACAGTTGTGGTTTTTGTCAGCGTAAGTGGAGTTCCCCTCTCTGTCCACTAGGCGGCCCGTAAGGCTGTGAATGACAGCAGTATGACTGACGCGTCAGGAGGCGTGGACGCCGTGGGTCGAGTCCAGCTCAAACTCAGGAAGACGCTCAAAGGTCACCTGGCCAAAATCTACGCCATGCACTGGGCGGCCGACTCCAGGTGAGAGTGGCAGTCAACGAAGGAAGGGGCGGGGCTTAGCCAGCCAGCGGGGGGGGGGGCGTGTCAGATGTGTAGTTCCTGTTAAGAAATCGTAAGAAAACAAGGACATAAACGTGTCTCGGGCTAGCCATCGTTTTTTGGGTTCCCAGAACGTTGTGGGAACGTTGTGGGAATGGTTCTCAGAACTTTCCCCTAACGTTACTTTGTTACAACCTTCACACAACCTTTAGAAAACGTGGCATTAGGCTCAACTATATGTAGCTGTCCTGTCGGCCATCTTAATTTAAATTCACAGGCTAATGCTCAAGTCAGGATACGATAGTATCACGATATATTGAAGTTACGATATATTTAAGTCACAATACGATATTATCGAGATATATTGAAGTTACGATATATTTAAGTCGCAATACGATATTTGGACAATATACTGAAGTTACGATATATTTAAGTCACGTTATGATATTTTAAAAATATATTGATGTTACGATATATTTAAATCACCATACGATATTATCACGATATATGGAAGTTACGATATATTTAAGTCACGTTATGATATTTTGACGATAATTGAAGTTACGATATATTTAAGTCACGTTACGATATTTTGACCATAATTGAAGTTACGATATATTTAAGTCACGTTACGACATTTTGACGATAATTGAAGTTACGATACATTTAAGTCACGATACATTATCATGTTATATTGAAGTTACGATATATGTCGGCCATCTTAATTTAAATTCACAGGCTAATGCTAACGTAGCCGCCGTTTGATTTGTTCTGTCTTTAATGAGTGGTCTTGTCGTCCGTGTCTCAGACAAATGGTCAGTGCGTCACAGGACGGAAAACTGCTCATCTGGGACACGTTCACAGGAAACAAGGTGAGTCACACACACACACACACACACACACACACACCTACACATGCTATGATGTTAGCGTATGGCGCGTGAATGTTATGAACGGCGTAAACAAATGTTTGTTTGTTTGTCTGTTTGTGTGTCAGCTGATCGCTGTGCCTCTAAAGTCGGCGTGGGTGATGAGCGTAGCCTTCGCTCCCTCTGGGAACCTGGTGGCCAGTGGAGGTCTGGACAACCTCTGCACCGTCTACAACATCAAGGCAGCCAGCCCCAAGACCCTGAGGGAGCTGGACGCTCACACAGGTGAGGACCAGAATCTGAAGACCAGAGTCTGAAGAACTGAGTCTGAAGAACTGAGTCTGAAGAACTGAGTCTGAAGACCAGAGTCTGAGGACCAGAGTCTGAGGACCAGAGTCTGAAGACCAGAGTCTGAGGACCAGAGTCTGAGGACCTCAGGACCAGAGTCTGAGGACCTGAGTCTGAGGACCAGAGTCTGAGGACCTGAGGACCAGAGTCTGAGGACCAGAGTCTGAGGACCAGAGTCTGAGGACCAGAGTCTGAAGACCAGAATATGAGGACCTGAGTCTGAGGACCTGAGTCTGAGGACCTGAGTCTGAAGACCTGAGTCTGAAGACCTGAGTCTGAGGACCTCAGGACCAGAGTCTGAGGACCTGAGTCTGAGGACCAGAGTCTGAGGACCAGAATCTGAGGACCTGAGTCTGAGGACCAGAATCTGAGGACCTGAGTCTGAGGACCAGAATCTGAGGACCTGAGTCTGAGGACCAGAATCTGAGGACCTGAGTCTGAGGACCAGAATCTGAGGACCTGAGTCTGAGGACCAGAGTCTGAGTGGTCACATGATTGTCTCTCTGTCTCTCACAGGTTATTTGTCCTGCTGCCGTTTCCTCAGCGACTCTGAGATCCTGACGGCCTCTGGTGACACCACCTGGTGAGAAGAACACAACATTCATTCATCCTCCTGTCTGTCTTCTGTCCTCCTGTCTGTCCTCCTGTCTGACATGTCCTCTGTCCTCAGCTGTCTGTGGGACCTGGAGACAGGTAAGCAGAAGATCATCTTCACTAACCACATCGGTGACTGCATGTCTCTGGCTTTGTCTCCTGATGGAAACACCTTCGTCTCTGGAGCCTGTGACTCTCTGGCTAAACTGTGGGATCTGAGGGAAGGACAATGTAAACAGACGTTCAGTGGACACACAAGTGACATCAACGCTATCTCTGTGAGACACACACACACACACACACACACACACACACACACACACACACACACACACACACACACACACACACACGTTAGTTTAAGGGTGGGTACTCTCCCTCTAGTCCAACTGCTGTCAGGATTCTCAGAAAAATTAAGTTGAGGTCAAGTTTAAGGTCTGTATCGCCCTCAATATTGAGATTTTCCGAGACCACCCCTGGGAGCAAGGGCTACCCAGAATGCATTGCGTGTTTTCACATGACAAAGATGGCGCCGAAAGCAGCGAATTGGAATAGGCCCTAAGTCTACAATATCTTTACTGTTAGACAGACTTTAACAACAGTCACTCACTCTCTCACACCAAAGTCACTCACTCTCTCACACCAAAGTCACTCACTCTCCCACACCAAATTCACTCACTCTCCCACACCAAAGTCACTCACTCTCCCACACCAAAATCACTCTCTCACAACAAAGTCACTCACTCTCCCACACCAAAGTCACTCACTCTCACACACCAAAGTCACTCACTCTCCCAAACCAAAGTCACTCACTCTCCCACACCAAAGTCACTCACTCTCCCACACCAAAGTCACTCACTCTCCCACACCAAAGTCACTCACTCTCCCACACCAAAGTCACTCACTCTCCCACACCAAAGTCACTCACTCTCTCACACCAAAGTCACTCACTCTCCCACACCAAAGTCACTCACTCTCCCACACCAAAGTCACTCACTCTCCCACACCAAAATCACTCTCTCACAACAAAGTCACTCACTCTCCCACACCAAAGTCACTCACTCTCCCACACCAAAGTCACTCACTCTCCCACACCAAAGTCACTCACTCTCACACACCAAAGTCACTCACTCTCCCACACCAAAGTCACTCACTCTCCCACACCAAAGTCACTCACTCTCACACACCAAAGTCACTCACTCTCCCACACCAAAGTCCATAGAGTAAACCAGTGATTTTAACATCACAGCACACAGGAGTTCACAGGAGTTGTTGATCCACTGCTGCCTCCATCACTAACTTACAATGACTGATTTTATTGAATTCAGCTTTTAAAATATTTACTTTAGACTTAACTCAGTGACACAAAGTGACCACACGAGGCAGCAGAGGACCAGCAGCTCCTGTGTCCCTGTGAGCTAAAATCACTGGTTTACTCTATGGGCTTTGGTGTGGGAGAGTGAGTGGTTTACAGACTTAAGTTTCCTGTTGGAACAGTGAAGATAAAGACGTGAACATGTTCTTAAAGATGTCGTAGATTTAATCTAAGTATAATTTTATCAGTCTAGTCTTTTCTTTCTTCAGTGGTTAAAATCAGTGTTTCATGTTGTCAGTGAGTGACTCGAGAGTGGAAGTCTTTTCATAGTAAAACATGGATTTCCTCTTCCTCAGTTCTTCCCCAGTGGAAACGCCATCGTCACAGGCTCCGACGACTGCAGCTGTAAGATGTACGACCTGCGCGCCGACCAGGAAGTGACGGGTTACCAGGACTCCAGCCTGAACGCCGGCGTCACGTCTCTGGCTCTGTCCAACTCCGGCCGCCTCATCTTCGCCGGCTACGACGACTTCAACTGTCACATCTGGGACACGCTGAAGGCCGAGAAAGTCGGTGAGTGACGCCACGCCAAGCCGGCGTCTGAATTAACCTTTCCCTTGGTTTATTCCTATAATTTGACCCCATGAACGTGCGTGAAAACGGACGGAAATTACCACGCAAACCAGAACTGGCGAAAAATTTTATCAAATATCAGAATTGCGAAAAAAAACAACAATGCAAAATGGCTCAGTAGCGCCCCCCACAGGTCAAATGCCTATGGAGCGGGCCGAAATTTAGTTGCGTCGAATTTCACGAAATTTGGCGGGAACATTGTCCGGCCCAAGTCGGCCATCTTGGATTTGTTCTTCTCCCACCCAAAACTTTGCTGCGTAACTCCTCCCACAGTTCTGAGAAACCCCCAACACATCCTATATCGAGAACATGGGTTTGATCGGGAATAGTCGGCTATAACTTTTCTAAGCGTTTTGCGTAACCATGGCGACAAAAATCGCAAAGAAAAATGCAAATCATTTCCACATACACATACATGGGAAACGGTCAAAAACATGACCAGAACGCAGACCGATTTAGAACCTCACACAGAGACCTGAAACTTGATATGTGACACGAGAACACGTCTACAAAACGCCATGTCGGCCATTTTGATTACACTGTTTCGCCGCTAAACAGGAAGTGCCCTATAACTCGGCCATATATCAACCGATTGCTTCAAACCTGATATGAGAGACCGAGGACCCATCCTGAACACGTTTGACAAAGACAGGAAGTAGATTGTCCGAAACCGGAAGTGCCCTTTAACTCACCCGTACATTGACCAATTGGCTCCAAACTTGGTATGTAAGACCAAGGCCCCGTCCTGAACATGTCTGAAAACTATGACCTGCACACAGGAAGTAGAGCCAGGACACAGAGTCCTTACCAGCTTTAACGTTCTCTTTGTTGTCTTTGTGCAGGCGTTCTGTCCGGCCACGACAACAGGGTGAGCTGCACCGGCGTCCCTGAGGACGGCATGGGCGTCTGCACAGGATCCTGGGACAGTTTCCTCAAACTGTGGAACTGAGGCTGGGCGAGGAGGAAAAGATGCAGCTGTGTTAGCATCTTTCGCTCCTTAAATGTAAATGTTGAAATAAAAGCTCCAGGTAAACTGGTTGTACGAGCTGTAAGAGAGCGAGAGAGAGTTTTCGAACGTGAAGACGATGATTCCAGCACGGAAGACGGATAAAATCACTTAAAAATATAGCACGTCATTTAATTTGAGGATAATTACTGAGCAGAAAATGAGCTCCGATGTCAATGAAACGCATAGATTTTTGACCATAAACAGGAAAATAAAAGTGAAGTGTGAAAACCGTAGCAGCGCAGATTGATTTTTATCGTCTTAATTGCACTTATTTTAGAACCAAAGATTGACTTGTACATTTATTTCTATTTTATAGTTTAACACTTTAGGATGAAGAGTTGATGTACAGCGTCTTTATTGTTTTGTTTTTAACAGTGTGGCGGCCATCTTGTGTCGCGCTCGCTGCAAACAAGATGGCCGCTGCTGCTGTTTTTTCGTGGCTCAGCGTAAATAAAGAAAGAAAGGAAGAAAACGAGTGATGTACGTGACATTCTGTGTAAAAACCTGTAAACTGTATTTTACTCCTCGGGTTCAGCTGTGATCGCTTTCTCTGTAAAAAAATGACAAAAATCTTTATAATAAACATAGAATTCTGCATCAACAGCCAGGTGTGTGTGTGTGTGTGTGTGTGTGTGTGTGTGTGTGTGTGTGTGTGTGTGTGTGTGTGTGTGTGTGTGTGTGTGTGTGTGTGTGATGCACATGCACATGTCTATTTCCTGTGACTGTAAAACAACACGGGCGCGATTAAGCTAGCAAGCAGCTAGCTAACCTGCCATAAAACGATCATGTAATTCAAAATGGCCGACCCAGGTTTTGAGCTATAAAATGGCTCCACTTGTTTTTCTGCTTCTATTGAAGCGAAACAATAAAGTGGAAACTAACTGACTCCAGGGGCTGACATTAGGGGGCGCTAACTGGAGTTTGACTCAACAGGTTTGTGACAGGACTTTGAAGGTATTTAATGTTATTTTTAAGGAGTATTCTTCTCATTACAACTAGGGAGGTTTATTGTCATTAGGGCTGAAACAATTACACAATTAATCGATGACTAAATTAACCGTCAACTATTTTGATCATGGATTATTCGGTTTGAGTGTTTTCTAAATAATTAAAACCAGTTTAGATCATTTTCAGCTCTCTAAATGTGAATATTTACTAGTTTCTATTATATTAAATAATATTGTCTGATTTCTTTGTTTTATGGAGCAAAGAAATCAGATCAAAACTGATTAATGAATATATATATATATAAAATATACAATATATATATACAATATGAATGAATATATGTATAATAACATAGAGAGTTAAATTCCCCTCTGTTACATCATGTTTGAGAAACTTTAAAACTTTAACAAAGTCAGTGTTGAACTGCTGCTGCTGCTGCTCATTCTCGCTGTAATACCACAGGTGACCAGCAGGGGTCAGTGCTGCAGCTTTATTTCCGGCAGTCAGTGACGTAGACACAGGTGGCTCCTCCCCCTCCTCCTGTGTTTCCCGCGCTCCTTCAGCCTTCTCTGAAACAAACACAAACAAACACAAACAAAATGGCGTCCAGACGCTTCTTCGTGGGAGGAAACTGGAAAATGACCGGAAACAAAGAGACTTTGTTACACGTGACGAACACGTTAAACACGGCGAGTGTGCACGAGGACACAGGTACGGAGCTGCGCGCGCGCGCGTGTGTGTGTGTGTGTGTGTGGTGACGTGACTGTCACGTGACCTCAGAACGTTCACTCAAATACCGATTTTTATAAAAGTACCTGAATATTGAGCAGTATGTGACCAGAAAATTACTTCAAAGTTACTTTTAATAATATTACTTCAGTTCCTGACATTTACTGTACTTCTAAAGTACTTTTCTGATATAAAATGTGCTTGAGTTTAATGTCTCTGTCATTTTTCAGCTTCTTCAAGGTGAATATTTTGGTTTTGTATTTTTGAATGTTGTAAGCGTTAGCGTTAGCGTTAGCACTCTGGTGTCGTTGAGTTGAAACTAATAAAAAGTTTTGTTTTTGTTTGTTTTAATCAGAGCTCAGGTAGCGCCCGCTTTAATATTGACAAAATATAAAAGAAATGTGTTATTAATTGTGTTGGAAATGGACAAAAGAAATGGACAAACGCATATTTCAAGTGTGGTTGAAATTGTAAATTCTTGTCATCTTTTATTTCACATCATATTTCACATTATTTTTCATGTTTCTTCTTTAAATTCTTCTTCTTGGTCAAACACAGCTACTCTAGCGAACATTCAGGAGGAACAAAACGAGAAGTTTTTCATGTTTTTGTTGTTTTTCTTTAGGACAAAAAATCAGAATCACAAAGAAAAAGAGTTGGAGACGACGAAAAGGAGGAGGAAGAGGAGGAAGAAGAGGAGGAGGAAGAGGAAGTGCAGGTACGTCAGTGTCAGGTCAGGTGAGTGTGTGACACACATGGACGTGTTAGTGTTGTTGTTGTTGTTGTTGTTTATTGTGTACATCACTCCTGTCCCTGAAACTGATGTGTTTTTAAATTCTCTTTCAGTCTAAACGTGATTTTCAAACTACAGTAACAGTAACAGTGCATGTCTGGCTTATAGAGTTTACTATTGTCAGATTATTCTCCTGCGTGTGCACGAGTGTGTGTTGCATCAGCGAACTCTGTGAGTGTGTGTGCGTGTGTGTGTGTGTGTGTGTGTGCGTGTGCGTGCATACAGCGTCATATCTCCACATATTATTTCAGTGCATATTTTATTTTTAGCTATTTTTTGCTGGACTTATTTTGCTCATATGTGTGTTTTTGTACATGGCTCATTCCCTGTGTGTGTGTGTGTGTGCGTGTGTGTGTGTGTGTGTGTGTGTGTGTGTGTGTCCAGTTTCACAGTGCGCTCGGGTTCCTGAAGTTATGGCCTGCAAAACGAGCCTGATCTCCCAGCTCCTCCTCGATCCTGCAGGGACGAAAAGAGAAAGATAATTATATTATTATTTTATTATATTATCATTAAATTATTTTATTATATTATTATATTATCATTAAATTATTTTATTATATTATCATTAAATTATTATATTATTATTTAATTATATTACTTAATTATTATTATATTATATTATTATTTGATTATATTACTAAATTATTATTATATAATATTATATTAATTATTCAAAGCTCTAAACTAAGTTGTTTCCTCTCCGTAAACCTTGGATAAAAAAGTGGAAAATTAAGTTGCTCGGAATTTCACCAAACTTGGTGGGAACATGTCACCGTCCTAGACGAACAAAAAAGTCCATCGGGACCACGGCCTCAACCCAAGAGGAAGTCGGCCATTTTGAATTTTGGCGTTCCAAATTTGTCGATTTGCGCGCTGCGTAAATAAACAAAATATCATTAAAAAATGTGTCCATTTGTACGAATCACATCAAAGGCTAAATTCAAAAGGGGGCGTGGCCACAGCGACCATCGGAAGTTTTGGGGAATCTCAAAACTTTGCCGCGAAACACGTGACTTGCCACGTTAGCCATGTTTTTTTTTCTCTCTTCAAGATATTACGTCTAACGCATTTTTTTTCTAACGTTGCTTATGTTTTTTGTTTCGTTTTTGTTTTAACGTTCTGCTGATGTAAGTGGTGTCTGATTAATTTATTCATTCATTAGTTCATATTTCTGCAGTTTTTCTGATGAATACGAACAAAAACGATCGCGGTCGAGTCGCAGCGTCGCCAACACTTCCTGTTTGAGAACAGCCGTTGCCGTGCCTCTTAGTTCCTGTTACGACGACATGTGTTTTTTCCCTTTGCCAAACATGTCCGTCAAATTAAAGCACACACACACACACACACACACACACACACACACACACACACACAGTTTGTCTGCTGTGATTAGCATTTATTAGCGCTGTTTAATGCTCCTGCGTCTCGTCAGCAGGATTACAACGATAATCGCAACCTCCTCCTCTGGCTCCTCCCACTCCCTGGCCCCTCCCCCTGCTGCTGACTGGCTCACACACACAAGGTGAGACCAACACTGTTGTCAATCACTGGACATTCATATATATGTATGTATATGTGTGTGTATATATACTGTATACATATATAATTAGTCTCCACATGGTTTACAGAGTTTTGTCTTCAGTGACATCGTACGTGAAATTCCATCGTAACGTTGTTTTTCTGGGTTCTTCCAAACCTCTTCACCTGATTGGTTCTCTCGCCAGTTAGCTCCGCCCCTCACGGGCGTTTGTCACATGGACTTCCTTTGTATTGATGTAACGTCCAGTTTTCCACAGTGGAAAACAAAGGTCGGCGCTCACATGACGAACTGTAAACTGTTCCCTGATCAGGTTTTTACACATCGTTCTCGACGACCTCGTGACTCAAATCACATAAATAAGATTAGAAATGAGATTTAAAAACCTTAAAAACAAACGGTCAAATCTTCGAATCATCCCTGAAGCGGACAGGAAGCCCGCGGAGGCCACGCCGTCGTACATCTGTTGCTGCTGCGTTGGTGCTGCGATGTCAGAGTGTGATTCCGCGGTGCTTCCAGCTGCTTCTCCTTCCTTGTTCTCCTGAAGCCCAGGAAGCACCAGAGTCGCTTGAAAAACAAGCTCCTCCCCTTCCTGCCTCTGTAGACCTTGGCGTCGTGGAGCTCCAGAACTCGTATGAAGGCCTGCCTCTCGGTTTGGAGCTGCGTCGCCATCGTGGACTTGTCTTCTTTGGCGCTCTCCAGCTCCTGGTGAAGCTCCGCCCTCCTGCTGTGCTCCTCCTCCCACTTGGCGGCGAGGGCTTGGTTCTCCTTTGTCAGACACGCCTTCTTCTTGGTCTCCATCTCCAGGCAGGAGGAGAGCTCGTCCACCAGGGCCTGGAGTTGTCCGCTGAGCTCCTCCTCGGTCTGGAGTTTGCCGAGCAGCTGCTGGTTGGATGCCTTCAGGGCGTCCATTTTGTGCCAGAGCTCCTCGGTGATGTCTCTGGACTGATCCACGGCGTCGCAGGCTTTCTGCTGAGCGTCCTTCTGCTTCTGCAGCTTGTTCCTCAGCTTCTGGCTGCAGCTCCTCTGCTCCTCCAGCTCAACGCTCAGAGACTCCGTCTTCTTCGTCTCCGTCTGCAGGTTCCCAGAGAGCTCCAGGTTGTGGTCCTTGAGGCCGTGGAGCTCCAGGTGAAGCTCCTCAAACTGCTGCTGGTGTGCGTTCAGTGACAGACACTGCTTCTCTCTGGTCTCCAGCTTGCCGATCAACGCCTTGTTCTCCTTGGACAGAGTCTTGTTCTCCTTCAACCAGAACTTGTTCTCTCGGGACAGAGACTCGTTCTCTTTGGTCAGAGACTCCTTCTTGTTGGTCTCGCTCTGAAGTTTCTCACAGAGTTCCTGGTTGGCGTCTTTCAGGTCCTTGGACTCCAGACGCAGATGGTCAACGAGCTCACGATGAGCCTCCATGGAGATGGACTCCTTCTCTTTGGTCTCCAGCTTGACGACCAAACACTTGTTCTCCTTTGACAGCGACTGGAGCTCCTTGGACAGAGACTCTGTCTTCAGCGTCTGAGTCTGAAGCTCCTCGGAGAGGACCACGCTCTGAGTCATCAGCTTGTAGCTCACGTCCTCCTCGATGGTGATTTTGTCGCAGAGCTCCAGGTTAGCGTCTTTCAGAGCCTCCAGCTCGTGACGCAGGACCTGGAGTTGCTGCTGATGAGCGTGGTCCAGAGACTTCTTCTCTCCTGTGTCCATGTCCAGCTTGGCATGGAGATCCCTGATCATCCCGGCCTGAATAGCAATCGTCTGCTCCATCGTCTCAGGCCAGACTTTGACTTCACTCAGGTTCTTGGAGGTTCTCGGGTTCTTCTTCTTCTTCGTTTAATAATTTTAGGCGGCTGTACATTTAAAGTTATGAAGAAAACCTCTTTCTGTGGCTCTATGATCTGAAACACATCGTTGTTTCTAGATGTTTATTCCACTTCTATCTCTTTAGAAGTTTCGAGGATTCCCTTTCTTCTTCTTAAATAACGCTGTCCACCACAGTTTGACGTTCTTACTCACGGTTCTCCTCATCCTCTCATCATCTCCTCTGTCTCATCCTCCTTCATCTTCTTGCAATAACAGTAAGACTGAACTGTAAAGAGATGCAATGCTGCCCCCTACAGCTCAGAGTTCAGAACTTCCTCTGAGCGGTTCCTCAGAAGTTCAAAGTCTCTCATCGCAGATCAAAGTCCTTATGCTTCCAAAAAAATATTATATATATATATATATATATATACGTATATGTATACGTATATATATATGTGTGTGTGTGTGTATATGTATATATATATATATATATGTGTGTGTGTGTGTGTGTGTGTGTGTGTGTATATGTATATATATATATATATATGTATGTATATATACATGTGTGTATATATATATATATGTGTATATGTATATATATATTTATGTGTATATGTATATAGACTGTATGACTGACCTCATCAGCTGGTTGTACTTGGCCAGTCTCTCAGATCTGCAGGGGGCGCCGGTCTTAATCTGCAACACACAGAGAGAGAGAGTTGGATGAGGTTATTTAATGTTTATTTTTAATCTCTAATCTGAAGCTGGTTATTATTCACGCTTGTGGTTTAGGTCCAGAATTGAAGTTTAGTGTAAATTTAATGTGTGTTAAAGAGTAACGACGTCTACACAGGAAGTTGAGAATAAGACTAAGATGTGAATGAACTCCGACCTCTGTTTCCTGCTTCCTGTTCCTGCTGCATACCTGACCACGCCCATTTCCTGCCCCTGCTGCTGTCATCCTGTCAACCTGTGTACTCTCATGTTTTCAGCATGGCTTCCCTCTTGCAACTGGATTTGTGGACTGGACCCTATTCTACGTCTGCACGTCTTGCGCCCCCTGGTGTTCAGTGTACCTGTCCAGTGCACAGTCCGACCACCAGGTCGGCGATGAAGGTGTCCTCGGTCTCTCCGGAGCGATGGCTGACCATCACGCCCCAACCGTTGGCCTGGGCCAGTTTACACCTGAGACATAAAACACGTGTGGTGAAGACGGAGAACTGCGTGGACTCTGCGTGGTGTTTTGCGTTAACGTTGACGTACGCCTGTATGGCCTCGGTGACCGAGCCGATCTGGTTGACCTTGAGCAGCAGACAGTTGCAGGCTCGCTCCTCCGCAGCCTTCTCTATCCTCTTGGGGTTGGTCACCGTCAGGTCGTCTCCCACCACCTGGATCCCCACGCGGGCCGTGAGCCTGGACCAGGCCTCCCAGTCGTCCTGGTCGAACGGGTCCTCGATGGACACAACTGAGACGGAAGTACAGGTATGGTCATTTTTTATTTCTCAAATTTTTAAGTATTTTTAAATGTAAGCGTTGATGTTCGAGCGACTGACGTCGACTGTGAGCGCCCCCTATGTGACGGAAAACAGATTTCCGACTCGCCTTATAAAATCTATAAGTCTACGATGTTTTAAAAACAGAGAAAATCAGTGCTTTTAGCTCACAGGGACACAGGAGGTCTACTGCTGCCTCGTGTGGTCACTTTGTGTCACTTGCGTAAATGTTTGCGATGAATTTTAAAAGCCGAATTGACAGAATAAGACATTGTAACAGTGATGGAGGCAGCAGTGGATTAACAACTCCTGTGAACTCCTGTGTGCTGTGATGTTAAAATCACTGGTTTACTCTATGGACTTTGGTGTGGGA
The DNA here is from genome assembly GCF_963457635.1 of Microchirus variegatus. Classification (NCBI taxonomy): domain Eukaryota; kingdom Metazoa; phylum Chordata; class Actinopteri; order Pleuronectiformes; family Soleidae; genus Microchirus; species Microchirus variegatus. The sequence continues at coordinate 27,616,171 of NC_139814.1, read as the reverse complement.
GAGTGAGTGACTTTGGTGTGGGAGAGTGAGTGACTTTGGTGTGGGAGAGTGAGTGGTTTATAAACTTCAGTTTACACAAGGAAAAGTCTGTTTATGATTCTGTCAATTCGGCTTTTAAAATTCATCGCTAACATTTACGCAAGTGACACAAAGTGACCACACGAGGCAGCAGAGGACCAGCAGCTCCTGTGTCCCTGTGAGCTAAAATCACTGATTTTCTCTATGGGCTTTGGTGTGGGAGAGTGAGTGGTTTACAGTTTCCTGGTGTTAAAGTCTGTCTAACGGTGAAGATAAAGACGTGAACTTGTTCTTCAGATATCATAGACTCATCCTGACATCACTGTGTTTTACTAAATTGTTCATGTTTGGAGTGAGTCCCTTGAACTTCACACAATCACACTTCAGAACCTGAACCATGACTTGCAGTGACCTCTGGCTGAGGTCAGAGGTCACTCACCTGGGTAGTTGTTGACAAAGCCCTGGTAGATGTCAGCCAGCTCTTCTCCACTGATGTGTCTCTCCGGATCCGCTGGGGATTTAAAGTCCAGGTCGTATTTCCCTTCGCGGTAAAACTCTGAGGCGGCGACGTCCATCCCCACAACCACCTTGTCTGTGAAGCCGGCCTTTTCTATGGCCGTCTGCAGCAGGTCCAGAGCTGCACCAGGACAAAGAGTCGCTCAGATTAATGATCCTCATGGAACACAGTGATGCTGCTGCTTATGATGCTGCTGCTGCTGCTGCTTATGATGCTCACCCTCACTGTTCTCCAGGATGTTGGGAGCGAAGCCGCCCTCGTCGCCCACGTTGGTGGCGTCCTGGCCGTATTTCTGCTGAATCACTCCCTTCAGGGTGTGGTACAGCTCCGATCCTATTCTCAACGCCTCCCTGACACAACACAAGACAGCAGGGACGACACAGCGTTTATATAAACCGTTTAGATTTGTCTCAAGTAGAAGAAGAAGAAGAAGAAACAACCAAACATCTGAAAGTGTTGAATTCTCACTTGAAAGACTCGGCTCCAACAGGAAGAACCATGAACTCCTGCATGGCCAGTTTGTTTCCAGCATGAGATCCTCCATTAATCACGTTAAAGGCCTGAAGGTGACAGAGAGGTTGGTAGATAGATAGATAAGTAGGTAGGTAGAAATTTAGGTAGATAGATAGCTTCGTTAAAATGGTAAAATATCAGGAAAGTGACAGAAAGTCAGTTTTGAAATGTGATGCAAATTTTCATCCAACAAAAATCTAGAGTAAACTCTCAAAGAAAATTGTAGCATAATAACGATCGCATTCCAGCCATTATCTCCTGCATCTCTAATTTTTAACAAAAAACATTACCTCTGTTATTATTTTCACAATTGTATAGCTTGTAATAAAGTAATAACACATACTGCTATTCACAAATATTATGAATACAATTCTTATTGCGTCATGGCGAGCGCGGCCACGGGAACATTACACTTTTGAGAAAATAAAAGGTGAAAAGTTGAAACATTAAATAAATAAATAAAAAATCAACAACATTTGAAACATTACTTTTTTGGAAAAAAAAGAAAAAATTTGAAACATAACTTTTTTTTTAAATTAACAAAAGTTGAAACATTTCATTTTGATAATTTTTTAAAAACAAAAGTTGAAACATTATTATTTAAATTTTTTTTAAACAAAAGTTGAAACATTTTTTATTTTTTTTAAACAAAAGTTGAAACATTAAATTATGATAATTTTTTAAAAACAAAAGTTGAAACATTATTATTTTATTTTTTTTAAACAAAAGTTGAAACATTGTTTTTTTTTTTTTTTTTTAAACAAAAGTTGAAACATTAAATTATGATATTTTTTTAAAACAAAAGTTGAAACATTATTTTTTTTTTTTTTTTTAAACAAAAGTTGAAACATTAAATTATGATAATTTTTTTAAAACAAAAGTTGAAACACTATTTTTTTTTTTTTTTTTTTAAACAAAAGTTGAAACATTAAATTATGATAATTTTTTAAAAACAAAAGTTGAACATTATTTTTTTTTTTTTTAAACAAAAGTTGAAACATTAAATTATGATAATTTTTTTAGAACAAAAGTTGAAACATTAAATTATTTGCTTAAAGTTTCTTACTGGAACCGGCAGCACCAGCTCTGTGTTTCCAGCCAGGTCGGCTATGTGGCGGTACAGGGGGACGTCTTTCTCTGCTGCACCGGCCTTACAGACGGCCAGAGACACGCCCAGGATAGCGTTAGCACCAAACTGAGCTGTTTGACACAGAGAGAAAGAGACAGGAAGTTATAGTTTTGATCAATAAAACGCTCACCGATCATAATCTGTGTCACTTTAACGTCTACGATATCTTTACGAACACTTTAACAACAGGAAACTGAAGCTGGTCTGCTGCTGCCTCGTGTGGTCACTTCGTGTCACTGAGGTTGAAGTGTTTTTTTTTTTCGACTCACATTTGTTTTCCGTGCCGTCCATCTCGATCATGGTGTTGTCCAACTGCTCCTGCTCCACAACACTGATGCCCTGCAGACACACACACACACACACACACACACACACACACACACACACACACACACACACACACACACACACACACACACACACACACACACACACACGCTAAGATGACACATTTATGACATTTACTCCACTGTATTATTGGAAACAACTATTTTAACCCTGAATATAATTAAAGATTCTCTCTTTTTTTTTTTACTGTCTTTTCTCACAGGAAAGTGAACGTTTGTAAACCACTCACTCTCCCACACCAAAGTCCATAGAGAAAACTAGTGATTTTAGCTCACAGGGACACAGGAGCTGCTGGTCCTCTGCTGCCTCGTGTGGTCACTTTGTGTCACTAAATTAAGTCTGTTATTTAGTCACTTCGGCTTAATTTAGACTTAATTTAGTGACACAAAGTGACCACACGAGGCAGCAGAGGACCAGCAGCTCCTGTGTCTCTGTGATGTTAAAATCACTGGTTTTCTCTATGGGCTTTGGTGTGGGAGAGTGAGTGACTTTGGTGTGAGAGAGTGAGTGACTGGTGTGGGAGAGTGAGTGACTTTGGTGTGGGAGAGTGAGTGGTTTACAGACTTCAGTTTCCTGTTGTCAAAGTCTGTCTAACAGTGAAGATAAAGACGTGATCATGTGACGTAGATATCGTAGACTTAAACTGACATAAATTCTATTTTCCGGGTCTTTTGTTAAGTGGTTAAAATCTGTTTTTCAAACCACTCACTCTCCCACACCAAAGCCCATAGAGAAAATCAGTGATTTTAACATCACAGAGACACAAAAAAACCCTCATTTAACCACAAAGAGCTTTAAGTTTTTAGCCTCTGACTTCATTAGAATGAGGAGACTTTTCAGTGTGAATGATGGACAGTGTGCAGGTTTTTGAAGGACGTACAGAGGCGATCAGAGCTGGACCCAGAGTGTCGTTGATGTGACCGACCGCCTTTAAAACACCTGTGACAGGAAGAAGAAAGAGGAAGATAAATCATCATGACATCTGTTTACATCACTTACTTTGTTTTTTACAAAGTAAGTGATGTACACGAGACGACAAGCTGTTAGCTTAGCTTAACATAAATACTCACAGTAGCTAGTCCAGTTTGATGTTATTATATGAGATTACATAGCAGGATATTAGCAAATAGCTTAACATAGTATAGGATGTTAGTCAAATTAGTGTAGCAAACAATGTTTGAAAGCAGCTGAAAAGACTCATAGTAGCTAGTCAGCTATTAGTTAGCCTATTAGTTAGCTTTCCTTAATATTCAGAATATATAATATGTTAGTGTAGCAAACAATGTTTGAAAGCAGCTAGTCAAACTTAAGCTTATTATAAATTAGCTTAGCATAAAGACTAGTAGCTAGTCCAGTTTGATGTTATTATGTGAGATTATGTAGCAGGACGTTAGCAGTTAGCTTAACATAGTCATCAAGAGTACAGGAAGTTAGTTTATCATATATTAGTGTAACTAACCGATGTTTGAAAGCAGTTAGTCGAACTTTAGCAATTAGCTTAACATAGACTAACAGTTGCTAGTCCAGTTTGATGTTATTATTATAAAGACTAACAGTATGTGGGAAAACACAGACTGTTAATATCAGAATACTGTTAGCAGGAAATTATCTATTTTTATATAGATTTGACGCCTGATGAAAACATTTAGCTTAGCAGAACTTGACATAATAACAGGACACTAATTTAAATGTGTTTGAAGTCTAAATCGTTGTTGTAAATGTTAATATTTAAATCTAAATACAAGTGGGTTTTTTTGTTTGTTATTTTAATACGGACTAAATATTTAAATAAATAGATGTTGTGGACATCACTGACATCTTCATCATGATTTAGTGTGAAATGATTTAGTTTCACTGACAGACGTGTGTATTATCTGTGTATTTGTGACCTCTGACCTTTGCCCTTGTAGCGGCTCTTGTCTCCGTCCCTCAGCTCCAGAGCTTCATAGATCCCTGTGGACGCTCCACTGGGCACAGCTGCCCTGAACACACCTGAGAGACACATGCACTCTGTGGTAAAGACTCTCATCAATCACTAACATGTCTTCATTTGAAAGAAAGAGGTCAAGTGAAGGTCATTCACGATCAGCAGCGATCGACCGCGTCGGCTGACGTTTGCTAAATCTACGACATGGTGACTCTGAGCCGCTGAGAGGATTTTCTGGTGTCACCTTTGTCTGTGTGAAGGTCCACTTCCACTGTGGGGTTTCCCCGAGAGTCCAAGATCTCCCTGGCAACGATGCTGACGATCGACATCCTGAGAGAGAGAGAGAGAGAGAGAGAGAGAGAGAGAGAGAGAGAGGCTGAAGAGAATCACAAGAATCCTGAAAAGATCACAGAGACACAACGACCTGTGAGTGGACGACAACACACACACGCACACACACACACACACACGCTGCAGTTACTGTAATCTCTCTGAGATTAAAACTCAACAGTGACTCATTGATTATGCATCTGTTTGAAGCTGAATTCATCTTTATCTCAACACGATCCGGCCTTTTCCACCCACACCAAACCTCATAGAGAAAACCAGTGATTTTAACATCACAGGGACACAGGAGCTGCTGGTCCTCTGCTGCCTCGTGTGGTCACTTTGTGTCACTGAGGTTAATCTGAATGAAGATTTCTCAAAGCCGAATTCATTAAAATCAGTCATTGTAAGTCAGTGATGGAGGCAGCAGTGGATCAACAACTCCTGTGAACTCCTGTGTGCTGTGATGTTAAAATCACTGGTTTACTCTATGGACTTTGGTGTGGAAGAGTGAGTGACTTTGGTGTGGGAGACTGAGTGACTTTGGTGTGGGAGAGTGAGTGACTTTGGTGTGAGAGAGTGAGTGGTTTACAAAAGTGAAGATATAGACGTGAACGTGTTCCTAAGATGTCATAGACTTAAACTGATGTAGATTTTTGTTAGCTAAGTCTTTTGTTATGTGGATAAAATCACACTTTTCCCTCTTGTGTCTCTGCTGGCAGCCATTTTGTTTTCACTGAGCGTGCACTTTAGTGTCTCAAGCTGCAAAATAGGTCAATAACATGCTAAAATGCTAACATGGCATTAATAAATAATGCTGAATGATAGCATAGGTTATTGGGCACAGATGCTAACGTTAGCAGCTAAAACCAGAGGTGACACAGCAAGTTCTGTATCTCTGTGATGTTCAAATCACTGGTTTTCTCTATGGGCTTTGGTGTGGGAGAGTGAGTGACTTTGGTGTGGGAGAGTGAGTGGTTTACAAACTTCAGTTTCCTGTTGTTAAAGTCTGTCTAACAGTGAAGATAAATACGTAAACGTGTTCTTAAGATGTTTTCGACTTAAACTGATGCAGATTTTTGGGAAACCGGTGAACTATTTGAGAGGTTTTTTCTTAATTGTCATAATTCTAAATGTCCTCACAGTGTTTATTATCACTGTAAAGAGGCTTAATCTAAGTAAAGAAGGTGGTTTCTTTCTTCTTCTCTCCGGGGAAACAGTGATGGGAAAACCTTGCAGCTCCACTGCAGGAAAGACGTAACTGCAGGCGCCGCCAACGCTCTTTAATAAACCAGAGCTCCAGCTTTGGACTAAAGTAGGGCAGAGACACATCAGCAGCAGCAGCAGCAGCAGCAGCAGCAGCAGCAGCAGTAACATCAGCAGCAGTAACAGAGCTCCTGATGCAGCTACAGCAACTATGACCATGATGATGTTATACCTCAGCACTGCAGGAGTGTTGACTGAAGAACATGATGGGTTCAATTAAAGAGACATTATTTACTCTAGTAGTAATGTGACGACAATGTAAACCACTCACTCTCCATACACCAAAGTCACTCACTCTCCCACACCAAGGTCACTCACTCTCCCACACCAAAGTCACTCACTCTCCCACACCAAAGTCAATCACTCTCCCACACCAAAGTCACTCACTCTCTCACACCAAAGTCACTCACTCTCTCACACCAAAGTCACTTACTCTCCCACACCAAAGTTACTCACTCTCTCACACCAAAGTCACTCACTCTCCCACACCAAAGTCACTCACTCTCTCACACCAAAGTCACTCACTCTCTCACACCAAAGTCACTTACTCTCCCACACCAAAGTTACTCACTCTCTCACACCAAAGTCACTCACTCTCTCACACCAAAGTCACTCACTCTCCCACACCAAAGTCACTCACTCTCCCACACCAAAGTCACTCACTCTCCCACACCAAAGTCACTCACTCTCCCACACCAAAGTCAATCACTCTCCCACACCAAAGTCACTCACTCTCTCACACCAAAGTCACTCACTCTCTCACACCAAAGTCACTTACTCTCCCACACCAAAGTTACTCACTCTCTCACACCAAAGTCACTCACTCTCCCACACCAAAGTCACTCACTCTCTCACACCAAAGTCACTCACTCTCTCACACCAAAGTCACTTACTCTCCCACACCAAAGTTACTCACTCTCTCACACCAAAGTCACTCACTCTCTCACACCAAAGTCACTCACTCTCCCACACCAAAGTCACTCACTCTCTCACACCAAAGTCACTCACTCTCCCACACCAAAGTCACTCACTCTCCCACACCAAAGTCACTCACTCTCCCACACCAAAGTCACTCACTCTCCCACACCAAAGTCACTCACTCTCTCACACCAAAGTCACTCACTCTCCCACACCAAAGTCACTCACTCTCCCACACCAAAGTCACTCACTCTCCCACACCAAACTCACTCACTCTCTCACACCAAAGTCACTCACTCTCCCACACCAAAGTCACTCACTCTCCCACACCAAACTCACTCACTCTCTCACACCAAAGTCACTCACTCTCCCACACCAAAGTCACTCACTCTCCCACACCAAAGTCACTCACTCTCTCACACCAAAGTCACTCACTCTCCCACACCAAACTCACTCACTCTCCCCCACCAAAGTCACTCACTCTCCCACACCAAAGTCACTCACTCTCTCACACCGAAGTCACTTACTCTCCCACACAAAAGTTACTCACTCTCTCACACCAAAGTCACTCACTCTCCCAAACCAAAGTCACTCACTCTCCCACACCAAAGTCACTCACTCTCCCACACCAAACTCACTCACTCTGAGTAAACATCATTAACTTCCTCTTCCTTAGGTTTAATGTTTGTGTCACTGAGGATGTTTCACTCTTTCTCTCTTTCACTCCATCACTTCTCCTCCTGCTCCTCCTCCTCCTCCTCCTCCTCTGGGACACATGAACGTCACATGACTCCCTCCCTCCCTCTCTCTGATGCAGCCCCACCCTGCAGTGCTGCAGTTTTCCTATAACAGTGGAGTCTCCTGAGGGCGGAGCATCATCATCATCATCATCATCATCATCATCATCATCATCAGCAGCATCATCATCGTCTCAGAGCAGCTTCCTGTTTATCATCACATCCTCAAAGTCTCCCCTGATTCACGTCATGTGACCGTTTCTTCAAACCTGGTGAACGACATCTGTGAAGCAGCGTCTGTTTCAGAGTGACGCTAACGTAGGCCACGCCCCCTAAAAGCTTCACGTAAACAGGTTAGCGTGCGACACCGAAGCTTCCATACCTGACACGTGATTCACTCGTCACACGCTAAAGCTAAGCTAACCCTATGCTAGCTCTCTCTCTCCGCGCGCTGACGCGACGCAAATTTGTGCGGAATTACATTTTAAACGCTTTTTAAGAAGCAAATAAAATAAGGATTTAATCATTCAGAAATATTGTGTTTTATTGTTTGAAAATAAATTTGTTCTTTGAACTGTATTTCTTTTGTTTGTGGGCGGGCCTTAGGAAGATGTTTGCTGATTGGCTACTGAGGTTTGGAGTGACAGTTCCAAAAACTAATAAAAAAAACAATTCAAACAATGAGATACAATATTTTTGAATGATTAAATCAATATCAAATTATTATTGTTTATTGTATTATTTATTATTATGATTATTATTTATTTTGATTTGCTTCTTAAAAAGTGTTTGCGTCATAGATATGACGATGACAAAGGGAAAAAGATTTACAATAAAATGAAAAGTAATTAAAAAGTCTTAATAATATATTTGAGTTGACTTTAATAGTTGGGCAGTTTTTACAGTGTGTTTTTAAACAACACCAAAAACAGCCCTAATAGAAATAAGTCAAATATTCTTAAATTGATTTAAATTTTCTTGTTTTAAGAAAATAATCTGTCATAATATATAATCAATAAATGTTTGTTTAGAAAAACTGAAGCTAGATTAAATCTTTCTCCACTTTCAGTTTACAGGATTATTATATATTATGTACATTATTTTGTCTTTTCATTTCCCCGCTGATTTCTTTTTTACAGTGTATTTAAAGATGTCGCTCATCTGTATTCATGACATCATCTGCACGTCCTCCTCTCATTTGCATAAACACATGTTCTTCCTCTCGATCTGTCACCGCCCACAAATTCATCTCTCTCTCTCTCTCTTTTCTCCAGCTATTCCTATGTCTCTCGCCCCACTGCTGTTTGTTATGTAAGCTCTACAGCAGAGAGAGAGAGAGAGAGAGAGCGAGAGCGAGAGAGAGAGAGAGAGAGAGAGAGGACAGCCATGAAAACACCTCAGACTGCAGAGCTCAGCACAAACTGGAGCAGCAAAAGCACAACACGTGAGTGAGTGGGCGAGCGAGGCAGAGACTGAATGGGGCCAGAGAGAGAGAGAGGTATATACGTCATTGATGTGTGAGGTCGCGGACGTGAAGTCGCGGACGTGAAATCGCGGACGTGAAGACGCGGACGTGAAGTCGCGGACGTGAAGTCGCGGACGTGAAGTCGCGGACGTGAAATCGCGGACGTGAAGACGCGGACGTGAAGTCGCGGACGTGAAGTCGCGGACGTGAAGTCGCGGACGTGAAGACGCAGAAGTCAAGACGCAGACGTGAAGACGCAGACGTGAAGTTGCAGACGTGAGGTCGCAGACGTGAGGTCGCAGACGTGAGGTCGCAGACGTGAGGTCGCAGACGTGAGGTCGCAGAAGTGAAGACGCAGACGTGAAGTCGCGGACGTGAAGACGCGGACGTGAGGTCGCGGACGTGAAGACGCGGACGTGAGGTCGCGGACGTGAAGACGCGGACGTGTAGAAGCGGACGTGAAGTCGCGGACGTGAAGTCGCGGACGTGAAGTCGCGGACGTGAAGACGCAGAAATCAAGACGCAGACGTGAAGTCGCAGACGTGAGGTCGCAGACGTGAGGTCGCAGACGTGAGGTCGCAGACGTGAGGTCGCAGACGTGAAGACGCAGACGTGAAGACGCAGACGTGAAGACGCAGACGTGAAGACGCAGACGTGAGTTCGCAGACGTGAGTTCGCAGACGTGAAGACGCAGACGTGTAGAGGCAGACGTGAAGTGGCAGACGTGAAGTCGCAGACGTGAAGACGCAGACGTGAGGACGCAGACGTGAGGTCGCAGACGTGAAGTCGCAGACGTGAAGTCGCAGACGTGAAGTCGCAGACGTGAGGACGCAGACGTGAGGTCGCAGACGTGAGGACGCAGACGTGAAGACGCAGACGTGAGGACGCAGACGTGAAGACGCAGACGTGAAGTCGCAGACGTGAGGTCGCAGACGTGAAGACGCAGACGTGAAGTCGCAGACGTGAAGACGCAGACGTGAGGTCGCAGACGTGAAGACGCAGACGTGAAGTCGCAGACGTGAGGACGCAGACGTGAGGTCGCAGACGTGAGGTCGCAGACGTGAGGTCGCAGATGTGAGGTCGCAGACATGAAGTCGCAGACGTGATGACGCATTCACGCCATCATGTTTATGTGCTGCGGCGCCGGAGTCCAGGCACCATTTACCAGTTAGCTGTGTTAGCGCCGTTAGCGTTAGCCTACAGCGGAACTGGAGCAGTCTGTTTATTCAACGAAAATGTTAAAGTTTAGCGTTACTTTAGAGACTCATTTTAACAATCGGGAGTCACGTAAACATGATGTCACGCGCGTCTTTTTCCGGTCAGTCGTTATGGAAACGCGTCATAAGCTAACCCGCGTTAACGTTGACGGCATTAACTAAATAAAATCAAAGTGATCTGAGAGAGAGGACGAGGACGCCCACTCCTCCAAACACATTTGACTGATCACAGATCAGAATAGCGGATGGATGAGGATTCACACATTCACCAGAGAACAACAAGAAAAACACCAGGAAAAACTGATTTTAGTCACTTCAGCTCATAAAGTCTACACGTTCACTCTCTCACACCAAAGTCACTCACTCTCCCACACCAAAATCACTCACTCTCTCACACCAAAGTCACTCACTCTCCCACACCAAAATCACTCTCTCTCTCACACCAAAGTCACTCACTCTCCCACACCAAAGTCGCTCACTCTCTCACACCAAAGTCACTCACTCTCCCACACCAAAGTCACTCACTCTCCCACACCAAAGTCGCTCACTCTCTCACACCAAAGTCACTCACTCTCCCACACCAAAGTCTCTCACTCTCCCACACCAAAGTCACTCACTCTCCCACACCAAAGTCCATAGAGTAAACCAGTGATTTTAACATCACAGCACACAGGAGTTCACAGGAGTTGTTGATCCACTGCTGCCTCCATCACAAACTTACAATGACTGATTTTAGTGAATTCGGCTTTTAAAATATTTAATTTAGACTTAACTCAGTGACACAAAGTGACCACACGAGGCAGCAGAGGACCAGCAGCTCCTGTGTCCCTGTGAGCTAAAATCACTGGTTTTCTCTATGGGCTTTGGTGTGGGAGAGTGAGTGGTTTATTAACTTCAGTTTCCACAACTAAAAGTCTGTCTCACAGTGAAGATAAAGACGTCAGAATCAGTTTTTCCTCAAAGCAAACAGAATCATTCAACCACACACAAAAAACCTGAACTATCCCTTTAATTATTATTATTATTATTATTTTACTGGAAAAGAGGTGAAGAAGAGATGAATAAAGATAAAGACTGTGGATAAGAAAGAGAGAGAAAGACTGGATGGAAAAAGAGGTGTGTGTGTGTGTGTGTGTGTGTGTGTGTGTGGGCGCTGTGGGTGATGAAATAGAGAGTGGAAAAGAGGCAGAGAGAGAGATAAAGAGAGGAGGAGAGAGAGATAAATAATTAAATGACCCTGTTTGGCTAAAGAAGAGAGGGATGAAGAAGAGGAGGAGGAGGAGGCTGATCACACACACACACACACAATATGATGATTTTATTGATTGACACGTGTTAATCCTACATGTAAAACATAAACAACAACAAACACACAGCTGATATTTGATATAGTACACATGCAGTCAGGACACACACACATGCAGTCAGGACACACACACATGCAGTCAGGACACACACACATGCAGTCAGGACACACACACATGCAGTCAGGACACACACACACATGCAGTCAAGACACACACACACACACATGCAGTCAGGACACACACACACACACACATGCAGTCAGGACACACACACACACACACACATGCAGTCCGGACACACACACACACACATGCAGTCAGGACACACACACACATGCAGTCAGGTCTCCGACACACACACACACACACACACACATATGCAGTCCGGACACACACACACACACATGCAGTCAGGACACACACACACACACACACACACACACATGCAGTCAGGACACACACACACACACACACATGCAGTCCGGACACACACACACACACATGCAGTCAGGACACACACACACATGCAGTCAGGTCTCCGACACACACACACACACACACACATATGCAGTCAGGACACACACACACACACATGCAGTCAGGACACACACACACACACATGCAGTCAGGACACACACACACACACCCACACACATGCAGTCAGGTCTCCGACACACACACACACATATGCAGTCAGGACACACACACACACACACACACACACATACAGTCAGGTCTCTGACACACACACACACACACACACAGTTTGTGCAGCTAGTCTTCTCAGGACTCTGCATTGACTTCCATTCATTCAAACACACTAAACCAAGCCTTAACTATAACCAGTTAATGACTAACCTTAACCAGAACCAGAACCAGAACCAGAATCCAAATCTTAGTCCTAAACTTTAACCAGGTCCTCAGAAACCAGGCTCAGCCTCATTAGGACCAGGTTTTTGGTCTCTGTGAGGAGTCCTGGTCCTGACAAGGTCAGTGTTTATGACAGATACAAGAACACACACACACACACACACACACCGTTACACCTGAAAATGACACACAGGCTGTACAGTTTACACACACACACACACACACACCACAGCTGCTTTCAAATGAATCAAAAAACGTGCACATAAAAAGGCACATGCAGCAAAATGAAGCTCACACATGACCAGTAACACACACACACACACACACAGACACACACACACACACACACACACACACACACACACACACATGCAGCATCAGCTGATCAGTGTGACATCAAAGACAATAATAAAAAACAACAATAGATATAAAAGAGAGGGAGAAAAAGGAGGAAGAGGAGGTTTCCTGTCTTTACCTGTCGTCTGCCTGCGAGTGTGTGTGTGTGTGAGAGAGAGAGTGTGTGTGTGTGTGTGTGTGCTCTCTGCCTTTCACCGCAACCGAGAAAATGCAGGAGAGAGAGAGATGGAGGGAGAGAGAGAGAGAGGAAAACAGGAGGAGGAGGAGGGTGAGATGTGTGAGGGAGGGGGAGGGGAGATGACTCAGTGAGAGATGGAGAGAGGAAGAGGAGGAGGAGGAGAAGAAGAGGGTTAATTAAAAAGGAGGAGATGGACGGAGGGATGAAGGGATAAGGACGGGGTGCAGAGACGGAGGTAAAAATAGAGCTCTGCTGCAGTGGGGTTCACTGTGTGTGTGTGTGTGGTGTGTGGCAAATTTCAAGTCAATTTTCAAAAATGAATGAAATAATGAAAAACTGCTTAATCCAGAAAAAGGAAGTGGAAAAAAACCCTGATTTTAGCCTCTTAACAAAAGCATCAGCTCCTAAAATCTACCTCAGTTTTTGGGCCAATTCCAATTCCTATCTTAACCCTCAAGCTCAACCCTTGAGGGTTATTTTGTCACTCAGAAATGGGACACCCCTTAAATGCAGATACGTCTTCAGACTGTAGGGGGCAGAATAACGCCAAAGCTGCGTCCAGTCTGTCAACTCCAAAAAAGAAGAAGAAGATTATCACGATTATTTATTCTGATCCGTTTGTCAGTCAAGTTATTAGGTTGTCAGTTAGTTATAAGATGATACTCATACAAATATTCAGCTGACAGTTACCACACACCACGACTTATTGAAAAGTAAACTACAAACGATCGTAAAATAAAAATAAATGTTACGCAACAATGACGTCAGTAATCCATAATATGGGCCTAAACTAAGATCATTTTTATATCTCTATTAACAAAGAAAATACTTCATTTGTAGCGTATCTCGTACTCTCGTACTGCTTTCAACGCCATCTTTGTTATGTAAAAAAACACGCAATGCATTCTGGGTAAACCTTTGCTCCCTGGGGTGGTCTCGGAAAATCTAAACATTGAGGGCGATACAGCCCTTAAACTTGGCCTCAACTTCATTTTTCTGAGAATCGGGACAGCAGTTCACGTCTTTATCTTCACTATTAGACAGACTTTAACAACAGGAAACTGAAGTTTGTAAACCACTCACTCTCCCACACCAAAGCCCATAGAGAAAATCAGTGATTTTAGCTCACAGGGACACAGGAGCTGTTGGTCCTCTGCTGCCTCGTGTGGTCACTTTGTGTCACTGAGTTAAGTCTAAATTAAATATTTTAAAAGCCGAATTCACTAAAATCAGACATTATAAGTTAGTGATGGAGGCAGCAGTGGATCAACAACTCTATGGACTTTGGTGTGGGAGAGTGAGTGACTTTGGTGTGGGAGAGTGAGTGACTTTGGTGTGAGAGAGTGAGTGACTTTGGTGTGGGAGAGTGAGTGACTTTGGTGTGAGAGAGTGAGTGACTTTGGTGTGGGAGAGTGAGTGACTTTGGTGTGGGAGAGTGAGTGGTTTGCAAAGTCTGTCTAACAGTGAAGATAAAGACATCGTAGACTTAAATGAACGTACATTTGGACTAATTAAACAAAGCCTTAACTATAACCAGTTAATGACTAAACACTAACCTAACCCTTAACCACAGTTCATATCTGAGTCCTAAACTTTAACCAGTTCCTCAGAAATGAGGTTCTGTCTCATTGGGACCGGTCCTGACAAGGTCAGTGTTTATCACACAAACACACACACTGCTGTGTGTTTTACTTCCTGTTTTCACTGATCTAAAAAGACTCTGCTGAAGTTGTTAAAGCCGACTGGAGGGTGACGCTGATACACACTGACAGGCCCAAGCCCCTGTGTGTGTGTGTGTGTGTGTGTGTGTGTGTGTGTGTGTGCGAGTGTGAGTGTGTGTGTGTGAGTGTGAGCGTGTGAGATAATCTACTACATAATTAAATTCCTGACTTTAATGGGATTATCTTTAGGAGACAAGCAGCACAACGTCCTTGACATCTATACTGCTGCTTATCCACGGGCGAGCGACAATAGAGACACACAGAGTATATACAGAGAGAGGGAGAGAGGGAGGGAGAGAGGGAGGGAGGGAGGGGCAGTGAGACAGAGAAGAAGAAGAAGAAGAAGTGTTGTGGAGGTAAAGAAAAGCGATGGTGAAGAGATTTGCATCATAATCATCTCATCATCTGCTGCATTAACGCTGAAGGTCACTGAAGGTCGACCTTTTCCTCAGGCAGGGTCGACCTCCACCTACAGCACCATCACTGCACACACACACACACACATATTTTTGTGAATAAAAATATCACTCAGCAAAGTCAGGATGTTCACAGTGGAAAAAGTATTACAATTTATTATTATTGAAAATAAAAGTAAAATAAAAAATTCTATCTATCTATCTATCTATCTATCTATCTATCTATCTATCTATCTATCTATCTATCTATCTATCTATCTATCTATCTATCTATCTATCTATCTATCTATCTATCTATCTATCTATCTATCATGTTTACAGTAAACAAGTCAGTGTGTGTGTGTGTGTGTCAGTTCCCTCTAGTGGTCATTCAGGTAAAGTGCCACAAAGATGCCGCTATGAAATGTAAATACTGTAAATTGTTTATTATATTTAATATATACACGCATTTAATATATATTGTTACCTATTCCTATATTTACACACGCACACACACAAGTTTAATTAAATTAATTTGCCCTGTTTTTACGATTTTAAGGAGGTTTCTTTCGGCAACAGCACAGGCGGCGGAAGTTGAACATCCCACACGTCACATTTCCGGCTTCCGCACTGGAGAGAGGAAGTGGGAGTTAACCGGAAGCACCTGAAGGCGTCTCACTCACACACATACTGAGCAGCAGCAATAGTAGCAGTTGGAGATAGAGGTGAGTTTGTTTGTCACCGTTTCTGACTACGATTTTATCACTCATTTAACTTAAATATCACAATTCAAACACAGCGGTTCTTCTCTTATTCCACCCCTCACACGCTGCGGTGACTGTTAGCCCGCTGACAGCTAACCGTGCTAACCGGCAGCTGTCAGAATAGACGGTTTCCCTTGAGCTAGCTGCAGCTAACTCTCCGTTAGCCTGACTATTAATTCTCTGCTTCGCTGAATTAAAAGCTGTATTTTCCATCAGTCTTTACTTCGTTAGCTTCATATGTGACTTCCTGTGTTTGTGTATATGTTTTAATCACCGCGTTTAGTCGCGCGTTGGTGTCAAAACTCTACCTTTACCTTGCCGAGCTAACGTGGCTAAGCTAGCTTCGTAGGAGTTAACTTTTTCTCTCTCTCCTACATTTTGATGTTTTTAAATACAGACAAAAATGTTGAAAAATTAAAACTTAACTACTTTAAGTTAAACCTGAATACGTGTATTATTCAAGTGGCTGTAAATTAAATCGTAACGTGCGCTTTTTGTCGCTTATTGACACCGTTTTCTTTGCGGAAGTGAGTGACAAATAGGAATATTTGGCTCAAAATGAGCTGGTTTGAAAAAGTAAATGTCATTTATTAATTATGTGTAAGGTGTGGCAGTCGGTCAACAACACTGTTGAAGGAATGACAACACATAATTTAAATTACCAGGTGTCAATTGATTGGTTTTATGTTTATGACTATAACTATTTTTGATGATCGATTAATCGTTTGAATGTTTTTCTTAATAATTAAAACTAGTTTCTATGATGTTCCAGCTTCTTAAATGAGAATATTTTCTGTGTTTTTTACAAATAAATCATTAAAACTGAATCAAGACATTTGAGAACATCATTGAGTGTCACAAACATTTTTATTAAAGAAAATGAAATATATATTATTAACCAATTCTATATTTAAACCCATATTATGTGGTTTTTCTGAATGTTTGTAGTTTCTTTGCTCCATATAACATTTTTGGTTTGTCTACATTATCATTGCCAGGTTTGACAAACACTAATCTACTAAAGTACTTTGGTGGGAGATTTATTAGAGAAAATCAACATGCAATAGATTATTTCCTAATAAATGAAGGATGGAAGTATATTCATATAACACAGAAAAATATTCACATTTAAGAAGCTGAAAAATCTAAATAGTTGTAAACACTCAAATGATCAGATTAAAACCACTGAATTCATCTCAACACATGAACAAAAACAGTCTGATGCACCTGCCAGTCAGTAATCTGTTTTCATCCAGCAAGGTAATCTGAGTACACACGCTGAGAGTAATCAGATTACACCCAGTGAAATGCAGTGATTGTGTCGTTCATTTAAAGAAATGCAGCTGTTTCTAATTTTTTACGTGAGTAATGTGGACATGTGTGGCGTCGCCATGGTGACGGCATGCAGGTGATCAGTTAACTGGGCAGAACGCTGCCTCTGCTGAACCACTCAAACAAAGCAGCAGTGATGGACTGACAGTGTAAACCTTCACCATTGTCCGCTGTAATGAAGCAGCAGCATCATTGTGAGGCTGCTGCTGCTGCTGCTGCTGCTGCTGCTGCTGCTGCTGGTCACATGATCTCCAGTGTGTAGTAAACAGTGTTAACACAGCGGCCACTGTTTCCATCCACTGAATAATAACCTGCAGCTTCCTCATGCGTACACACACATAGACATACAGAGGACAAGACATGAACCACTCACTCTCCCACACCAAAGTCCACAGAGAAAATCAGTGATTTTAGCTCACATGGACACAGGAGCTGCTGGTCTACTGCTGCCTCGTGTGGTCACTTTTTGTGTCACTGAGGTAAATCTGAACAAAGGCTTTTAAAAGCCGAATTCGCTAAAATCAGTCATTGTAAGTTAGTGATGGAGGCAGCAGTGAATCAACAACTGTGAACTCCTGTGTCTCTGTGATGTTAAAATCACTGGTTTTCTCCATGGGCTTTGGTGTGGGAGAGTGAGTGGTTGGAAAAACAGATTTTAACCACTTATTAAAAGACCTGCAAAATAGAATTTATGTCAGTTTAAGTCGACGATATGTCACATGTTCACGTCTTCATCTCACTGTTAAAACAGACTTTAACAACAGGAATCTGAAGTTTGTAAACCACTCACTCTCCCACACCAAAGTAACTCACTCTCCCACACCAAAGTCCATAGAGTAAACCAGTGATTTTAACATCACAGCACACAGGAGTTCACAGGAGTTGTTGATCCACTGCTGCCTCCATCACTGAGTTATAATGTCTGATTTTGTAAAAATCGGCTTTTAAAATATTTCATTCAGACTTAACTCAGTGACACAAAGTGACCACACGAGGCAGCAGAGGACCAGCAGCTCCTGTGTCCCTGTGAGCTAAAATCACTGATTTTCTCTATGGGCTTTGGTGTGGGAGAGTGAGTGGTTTACAAACTTCAGTTTCCTGTTGTTCTTAAAGACGTCATAGACTTATACTGACTATTCTATTTAGCTTTTATTAGGCAAGTCTTTCGTTGCGCGTCCTCACTCTCCCACACCAAGGTCCACGGAGAGAATCAGTGATTTCAGCTTTTGTACCTGGTAGTTTTTTGGTTTTTGCAGCTGAATCAAAGACTAATTTTGGTCATTCGTCTTCAGTGTAGACTGAGTTTTGTTTCTCCAGCTGATAGGATGTGCATGACACCTTTCTCCTCTCGCTCCCTCACTCCCTCCCTCACTCCCTCCCTTCCTTCCTTCCTTCCTTCCTCGTTCACTTCCTCCCTCCAGATGCAGACTATAAAGTGTGTGGTGGTCGGCGACGGCGCGGTGGGAAAGACCTGCCTGCTCATCTCCTACACCACCAACAAGTTTCCCTCCGAGTACGTCCCCACGGTGAGTGTGTCCACACACACACACACACACACACACACACACACACACACACACACACACACACAGACAGGACAGTCCAGTTGTGTCCTCTGAGAGTTTAGTAAAGTGTCTTCACTGCGAAACACTTCCCTCACGTCTGTTTTATAGCTGTTAAATAAACACATTTAAGCCGTTAGCTTAGCATTAAGACACACGGCACACTGAGAGAATGACTCTTATATAAAACTTATATCTGATCTGAATGTGTAAAACATGTGAGTTAAAATAACTAAATGAATGTTCTCTGTAACGTGATGGTCACTTTGAGCGTGTCAATAACTGCTTTTATTTTTATTAAGCTTTTATGCGTGGAAGCAAATACCATCCATAAATAACCGATTGGTTTTTAAAACTATTTAAAAATGTAGTTGGTTTTTAACTTTTTACAAATGTTATTTCACACCTATACACATACATTTTATTTAAAAGATTCTGGACGCAAAGAAATATCTCCATCGACCCATTTGTGGGTCCTGACCCAGTCTTTTTGAACCGCTGATGTGTATATAAATAAATAAATTGCAAAAAATGTTGTTTAACAACATGACAACAAATTAGCACAATATAAAAAAAACGGTATAGAAGTTCCTAAAACTAGATTCTCGGGACAATATATTTTTGTTTTAATTAATTATTTAAGTATGACTTATTAATAATTATTTATTATTTAATTATGAATGAATTAATTAATTAATTAATTAATTAAATGAATGAATTAGTTATTAAATAAATACAATTCTGCTTCATATCAGACTGTAAAACAATGAGTAACAAATATGAGGCTTTTAAGGTCGTGGGAATTTGCAGTTTTCATGTATGTATTTACTTTTCTACATCTTAAATGCATCTTTATTGCGAGCTATATATTATTCCTTATGAATACAGGGACTTTTATTTTGTAATTCAGTGAACTATAGTCCCACATACAGCGACATCATTTCTCTACAGTTGGTTTTTTACGACGGCAGGAAACAAAACAAACCCAGAAACTGCCCTGAAGTTTTCCTGTTAGTCTGTTTAAATAAAGAGGATCCACGCTTTTATTCATGTATGTAAATTTACTGACTGTAGTTTCCTGTTCTACAGGCTCTGATGTGATGTTGATCTGTTTAAGTGCGTTTACGAACTTCTGTTTAACAAAAGGAAAACACATTTAAGTCACTTTTTAAAAGTCACTTGAAGTCGACAACATCTTTAGAACATGTTTACGTCTTTATTTCACTGTTAGACAGACTTTAACAACAAGAAACTGAAGTTTGTAAAGCACTCACTCTCCCACACCAAAGTCACTCACTCTCCCACACCAAAGTCACTCACTCTCCCACACCAAAGTCACTCACTCTCCCACACCAAAGTCCATAGAGTAAACCAGTGATTTTAACATCACAGCACACAGGAGTTCACAGGAGTTGTTGATCCACTGCTGCCTCCATCACTAACTTACAATGACTGATTTTACTGAATTCAGCTTTTAAAATATTTAATTTAGACTTAACTCAGTGACACAAAGTGACCACACGGGGCAGCAGAGGACCAGCAGCTCCTGTGTCCCTGTGAGCTAAAATCACAGATTTTCTCTATGGGCTTTGGTGTGGGAGAGTGAGTGGTTTACAAACTTCATATTCCTGTTGTTAAAGTCTAAAATATATAAAATCCATGTTTTTATTGAGTGAGTGAGCCTCCATGTTTAAATATGTGAAACTTTGTTGTCTTTATGTCTCTCTCCTCCTCCTCACCTGTCTTCTCCTCCTCCTCCTCGTCCTCTTCCTCCTCTTCCCCCTCTTCCTCTTCCTCCTCCTCCTCTTCCTCCTCTTCCCCCTCTTCCTCTTCCTCTTCCTCCTCCTCTTCCTCCTCCTCCTCCTCCTCCTGCTCCTCCTCCTGCTCCTCCTCCTCAGGTGTTTGATAACTATGCAGTGACAGTGATGATTGGTGGAGAGCCGTACACTCTTGGACTGTTTGACACAGCAGGTTCGTGTCTTCGTTCACGTCAAACAAACCTCCGGCTGTTTCTGTTTCAGTGGTTTTTCAGTCTTTTCTTGTCTTGTCTTTGCGTGTGTGTGTGCGTCTCCCCCTTCAGGTCAGGAGGACTACGACAGGCTGCGACCGCTCAGCTACCCTCAGACCGACGTCTTCCTCGTCTGCTTCTCCGTGGTGTCGCCCTCGTCCTTCGAGAACGTCAGAGAGAAGGTTTGTCTTTGGTTCTCAGGACGACGTTCAAACCTCACTGTTCTGTTTTTAAACCCTCTTTCTGTGCCCCCCCCACCCCCCCACACACACACAGTGGGTTCCAGAGATCTCTCACCACTGCCCCAGGACGCCCTTCCTCCTGGTCGGGACTCAAGTGGATCTGAGGGACGACAGCAACACTCTGGAGAAACTGGCCAAGAACAAACAGAGAGCTCTGAGCTGTGAGAGTGGAGAGAAGCTGGCAAGAGACCTGAGGGCTGTCAAATATGTGGAGTGTTCTGCTCTGACACAGGTAAACACTGTGGTCTATGGTGTAAACGCTGTGGTCTACACTGGTAAACACTGTGGTCTAGGGTGGTAAACACTGTGGTAAACACTGTGGTCTACGCTGGTGAACACTGTGGTCTACGCTGGTCAACACTGTGGTCTACGGTGGTAAAAACTGTGGTAAACACTGTGGTCTACGGTGGTAAACGATGTGGTCTATGCTGGTAAACACTGTGGTCTACGCTGGTCAACACTGTGGTAAACACTGTGGTCTACGTTGGTAAACACTGTGGTCTGCGGTGGTAAACACTGTGGTCTACGCTGGTAAACACTGTGGTCTGCGGTGGTAAACACTGTGGTCTACGGTGGTCAACACTGTGGTCTACGGTGGTAAAAACTGTGGTAAACACTGTGGTCTACGGTGGTAAACACTGTGGTCTACGGTGGTCAACACTGGTAAACACTGTGGTCTACGCTGGTCAACACTGTGGTCTACGGTGGTAAAAACTGTGGTAAACACTGTGGTCTACGGTGGTAAACGATGTGGTCTATGCTGGTAAACACTGTGGTCTACGCTGGTCAACACTGTGGTAAACACTGTGGTCTACGTTGGTAAACACTGTGGTCTGCGGTGGTAAACACTGTGGTCTACGCTGGTAAACACTGTGGTCTGCGGTGGTAAACACTGTGGTCTACGGTGGTCAACACTGTGGTCTACGGTGTTAAAAACTGTGGTAAACACTGTGGTCTACGGTGGTCAACACTGTGGTAAACACTGTGGTCTACGCTGGTCAACACTGTGGTCTACGGTGGTAAAAACTGTGGTAAACACTGTGGTCTACGGTGGTCAACACTGTGGTAAACACTGTGGTCTACGCTGGTCAACACTGTGGTCTACGGTGGTAAAAACTGTGGTAAACACTGTGGCCTACGGTGGTAAACGATGTGGCCTACGGTGGTAAATACTGTGGTCTACGGTGGTACACGCTGTGGTCTACGGTGGTAAACACTGGATCACTGTGGTAAACACTGGATCACTGTGGTAAACACTGGATCACTGTGGTCTACGGTGGCCCCGAGGTGATAAACACAAACTCACTCACTGTTTCTCTTTTCTGCTTTTGTGTTTGTTGTGTGTTTTGTTTTGCATTTGTGTTGGGTTTTTTTGCGTTTGTTTTATGTTTGTTTTGTGTTTGTTGTTTTGCGTTTGTTTTTTTATTTTGCGTTTTTTGTGTTTTCTGTTTTGCGTTTGTGTTTTTTTGTGTGGCGTTTGTATTTCTGTTTTGCGTTTGTTTTTTGCTGTGCGTGCGTTTGTGTTTTTTTGTTTTGTGTTTTTTATTTTGTGTTTTTTGTGTTTTGCGTTTGTGTTTTTTGTGTTTTGCGCCTCAGAGCCACCGTACTGTTGCCTCCCTCTGACCTGCACTTTTCTCTTGTATAAAGACAGTAAAGATTTTCCTTCTTTAAGCTCCACTATAACGATCATATATATATATAAATATATATTTGTGTGTATATATATGTGTGTGTGTGTATACATATATATATATATATATATATATATATATATATATATATATATATATATATGTATATGTATATATATATATATATATATATATATGTGTGTGTATGTGTATGTGTATGTGTATGTTTTTAGATGTGTGCGTCTGTGATGTTTTTGTCATTTTCTTGTCCGTTGACTTTTGTCCGTCTTGTCTTTCGTCCTCAGCGAGGACTGAAGAACGTTTTTGACGAGGCCATCCTGGCAGCACTGGAGCCTCCGGACACAAAGACCAAGAAACGCTGCTCCCTGCTGTAGATGAGGAAGAGGAGGAGGAGGAGGAGGAGGAGGAGAGAACAGGAGGAAGAGGAGGACGAGAGGGAGACGAGGTGGACGGGTAACAAGAGACAAACCTGGAGGGAGGGGGAGGAGGAGACGCACACACGTTTAAACAGTGCCTTCAATAGTAGTGTGTGTGTGTGTGTGGGGGGGGGGGGGGGGGTGCAGCCTTTATTATCAGTGTCACATGACTAACACACACACATCAGAACTGACACACACACACACATCAACAAATCAACCAGGAAGTGAGATTTACTTCCTGAATAAACACAACACCACCCCCCAGTGGGCGGAGTCAGCGTTACAGTAAAAAAAAGACACACAAACACTGTGACGACGACGACGACAGAAAACTGTTAAAGACTTTAAATCATGTTTTATTTCTGCTGCACAGGAACAGGAAACACAGTCCAGAGACAAATAAAAGCTTCTCTTCAAATTAAAACACCAAACAAACGTCCTGTTATTGTTTCACTTCTTCTACAAACGTTTTTATTTTTGTTTTTGGTCTTAAAAAAGGTTGAAATCATGAGGATTTATGTCGGAGAAATGTCCGGTGAGTTTTTCTGCTCCTGAGAACTTTCACCTTTATTCACTAATTCAACCGTTAATAAACTTAATCCTGAGAAACAACAGCAGAATAATATTAATCTCACCTGTAATCATGATTATATCAAGTTTCTGAAAAACTGCTCGTGGAGGAGCAAACCTTTCACACGCTCACTGCTGCCACCTCCTGGTGTGACTGGAAACCTCACGTGCTGACTGACTCTGCAGCGCCTCCCGCAGGCCTTTAAAGGGTTCGTGTTCACTCACGTCTGGGTTTTATTCTGAAAATCCTCCCCGAGGTGTAAAAAAGTAAGAATTAAAAAATAAAAGTTTCTCTTCATAATCTGTTAATAATCTGTTAACGCTTTGTTTTATGTGGAGCAAAGAAAACAGGAAATATTCACTTTTAAAGATTTATTTACCCCAAAAATATACAGTTGTTTTTTTAATAATTTATCTTAGTAAAACAAGAAATATCTTAAAAAATAAATAAATGGAACAAAAGCAGCAGCATAATGATTTTAAGTTTATTCATTTAAATAAATAAGAAGATCATTATTATATATTATTATAATAATAATAGAAACACTCCATATATTTCTCTTTTGCCAAAGTTAAAACAAAATTAAAATCATTAAATTTCAGTGAAACATTTTCTTTTTCTTTTATAGTTTTTCCTGTTTTTAGAGATAATGGTTTAAATTCATGGATAGTTCATAATGTATGAAGTATTATATATTGTTATTATTTTCTTTGCTGGGGAACTTTATTTTATCTGGAGTTTTTTTTGTTCTTTTTTTCATTTGGACACTTTATTTTGAAAAATGTAGAGCTATTTGTACTTTTACTTTGAAGCTTGAGTGAGAGTTTGTCGAACTAAACAAGAATAAAAAATAAGCAATAAATACAGACTGTGATGAAATGTCAACATTGTTTTAAATAAAGTTTGGTTCAATTTGAATCTGATTTGAATCTGTTTTTTTTCACAACATTTTAGGAAGTTACTCATGATGAATTATTCCTTTTTTATGTTGCATATTTGTTTTTATCTTTAAATTGAACTATGTATATTTAAATATATATATATATATACAGTATATTTAAATATATATATATAAATATATTGTTTAATCTCAATGTTTTTATTCTAAATTTCAATTTCAATTTAACAAACGTGAGTTAATGTCTACATTGTTAGTGTAAATATATTAAATCTATTTGTTTCCACGTCGTAAAAGAAAAATAATCAGATTTAGAAAAAAATGTAATTTTGTTATGACAAATGTTTTTGTAATTTTAAGAAAAATTTAAGAAAAATCTGCCTAAATTGGGACTTTAAACATTTTTTTATTTATAAATTCTAAAGTCAATATATCTGTATATATAAAATATATTTACAATACGAAATTCTTTTTTTTTTAACAATTCTAAATTTCAGATCAGAAGAAAAAATCAGTTAAATGTCCACAATTTTGGAAAAAAAAAATTGAGTAAATGTTTTTATTCTAAACTTAACAAAACTGTATTTATTTATATAATTTAAACTCAGTATAAATGTCTTCATTGTTAGTATAATAAGTTACATTTAAAAACATTGTGACAGATTTGAAACGTAATGATTTTTTTTAAAGTAAATAAATATTCTCTGCTGTTTAACGTCTGAACTGTGGCTGCAGTGACCTACAGTCACCACTGGGTGGAGCTGTTTGGCTGTTTATC
This sequence comes from Microchirus variegatus, assembly GCF_963457635.1. Lineage (NCBI taxonomy): Eukaryota > Metazoa > Chordata > Actinopteri > Pleuronectiformes > Soleidae > Microchirus > Microchirus variegatus. Next base: position 27,590,735 of record NC_139814.1, on the reverse strand, counting down.
AGTGTGTGTGTGTGTACAGTATGTAAAACACCTGGCTTCATTTTGATTGGCAGACTAAAATGGATCCTTCAGGTCCACACACACACACACACACACACACACACACACACACACACACACACACCGTCTGATCCTTTGTCTGCGTGAACCAGACAGATTAGCTCCGCCCCCTCCTACATCACACCCCCACCCCCCAACACCTTTTTCCCATCATCCTTCACTCTCGTCTTTATGTCTCATGTCTTTGTTTGAGGGTTTTTTTTCTTCTCAGAAATATTTCACTGTGTCGATTTATTAGGTACAGTTTGAAATAAATACTGAAGCTTTAACATTTAACATTTAACACTCACTTCTGTCTTCACAGTCGTCACATGATCATATAATTTCATCTTTATTTCACAGTAACGCGTTGTTCACCAAAGTCCATAGGGAAAACCAGTGATTTTAGCTCACAGGGACACAGGAGCTGCTGGTCCTCTGCTGCCTCGTGTGGTCACTTTGTGTCACTGAGTTAAGTTAGTGATGGAGGCAGCTGTGGATCAACAACTCCTGTGAACTCCTGTGTGCTGTGATGTTAAAATCACTGGTTTACTCTATGGACTTTGGTGTGGGAGAGTGAGTGACTTTGGTGTGGGAGAGTGAGTGACTTTGGTGTGAGAGAGTGAGTGACTTTGGTGTGGGAGAGTGAGTGACTTTGGTGTGAGAGAGTGAGTGACTTTGGTGTGGGAGAGTGAGTGACTTTGGTGTGGGAGAGTGAGTGACTTTGGTGTGAGAGAGTGAGTGAGTGACTGGTGTGGGAGAGTGAGTGACTTTGGTGTGGGAGAGTGAGTGAGTGACTTTGGTGTGGGAGAGTGAGTGAGTGACTTTGGTGTGTGAGAGTGAGTGAGTGACTTTGGTGTGGGAGAGTGAGTGACTTTGGTGTGAGAGAGTGAGTGAGTGACTTTGGTGTGTGAGAGTGAGTGAGTAACTTTGGTGTGGGAGAGTGAGTGACTTTGGCGTGGGAGAGTGAGTGACTTTGGTGTGAGAGAGTGAGTGACTTTGGTGTGGGAGAGTGAGTGACTTTGGTGTGGGAGTGTGAGTGACTTTGGTGTGAGAGAGTGAGTGACTTTGGTGTGGGAGAGTGAGTGACTTTGGTGTGGGAGAGTGAGTGACTTTGGTGTGGGAGAGTGAGTGACTTTGGTGTGGGAGAGTGAGTGACTTTGGTGTGAGAGTGAGTGACTTTGGTGTGGGAGAGTGAGTGACTTTGGTGTGAGAGTGAGTGACTTTGGTGTGGGAGAGTGAGTGACTTTGGTGTGGGAGTGAGTGACTTTGGTGTGGGAGAGTGAGTGGTTTAACAGTGAAATAAAGATATAGTTATAAAGAGGTTTATCTTTATCTTTATTTTTTGACTAAAACCCAGTTTTTCCTTGTTCAAAAACACATTTATATCCTTCATTTTAAAAGTTTTGTGTGAATTTTGCCGTCAAACAAAGTTTTCGTGTCTGTTTTGAACTCTTTTAGTGTAAACAAAAGAAGACAAACACAGTTTGTTTGTTTGTTTGTTTACAGTAAAGAACAAACTTCCTGTCAATCAAACAAAAACAGTGACGTCAGCGTCTGCGATGACTCGCTCACGGCGGCGGCCATCTTGTCTTCTGCTGATTCAGCCTCTGACACTTTGACTGCTGACTGTCCCACAGCCTCCATCGCTCTGCTGCACCAGCATTATGGGATGTCTGTCTGACCTCGTTATATAAGTCTGTTGCTAGGGGCAACCAGCCTGGAGGAGGAGGAGGAGGGAGGGGGGGGGGGTTTAGGGAGGGAAGAGAAGTGTTGCATCATGGGTTAGAAACCTGACCTCTCTCTCCTCCTCCAGCATGCACACGTGCACAGCTCGTGCACACGCACAGCTCGTGCACACGCACAGCTCGTGCACACGCACAGCTCGTGCACACAGCCACAGATACATGAGGGAGGAGACACAATGCTAACACTGTGTGTGTGTGTGTGTGTGTGTGTGTGTGTGTGTGTGTGTCTGTACACGTTGAGTTTTCTTTTATGCGTCTCGTTCGTGTTTTTTTGTTGTTGTGTGTTTAAAGTCAGTTTGTGTTTCTATCAGCGCTGACTGTGCCGTGAGCGCCCCCTGCTGCCCGAGAACAGCCTGACAGCTGAAGAAAATCTATGTCACTGTCTTTAAGAACACGTGCACGTCTTTATCTTCACTGTTGATGACAGGAAACTGAAGTTTGTAAAAACACTCACTCTCCCACACCAAAGTCACTCACTCTCACACACCAAAGTCACTCACTCTCCCACACCAAAGTCACTCACTCACTCTCCCACACCAAAGTCACTCACTCACTCTCCCACACCAAAGTCACTTACTCTCTCACACCAAAGTCACTCACTCACTCTCACACACCAAAGTCACTCACTCACTCTCCCACACCAAAGTCACTCACTCACTCTCCCACACCAGTCACTCACTCACTCTCTCACACCAAAGTCACTCACTGTCCCACACCAAAGTCACTCACTCTCCCACACCAAAGTCACTCACTCTCCCACACCAAAGTCCATAGAGTAAACCAGTGATTTTAACATCACAGCACACAGGAGTTCACAGGAGTTGTTAATCCACTTTGTTAGGATTCACTACAGTGACACAAAGTGACCACACGAGGCAGCAGAGGACCAGCAGCTCCTGTGTCCCTGTGAGCTAAAATCACTGGTTTTCTCTATGGGCTTTGGTGTGGGAGAGTGAGTGAGGTGTTTGTGTGTCTGTGTTGTGTCGTTGTTGGTACAGTTTAAGTGTGTGTTTCTGGGTGTGTACATGCGTGTGTGTAGCCTGTAATTTTGTGTGTGTGTGTGTGTGTGTGTGTGGGAGGTGTGTGTGTGTATATGTGGGTTCGTGGAATGTTTGTACCTAATTTTGTGTATCCTGTGTATGTGTGTGTGTGTGAGTGTGTGTGTGTGTGTGCACACACAGCTGTGTTTATGTGTGTGTGTATATACAGTGTATATACAGTAAGACACACACGCACACACGCACGCACATGTGCGCGTGCAGCGCCTTCATCTCTGACATAACTGTTACCATGCACACTGTGCCACTGACTATTATGGGCTGTTCTTTGTTTTGTCACAACGTGCCCTGGTGTATGGAATGGGAGGGGGAGGGGAACAGGGCGTGTGTGTGTGTGTGTTCACGTGCACGCGCGTGTGTGTGTGCGTGTGTGTGTGTGTTCTTGTATGTGTTTCCTCTTCAGGACCTTTTTTTTTTTCTGTCATAAACACTGACCTTGTCAGGACCAGTAAGACCACATGGAGACCAGAACCTGGTCCTAATGAGACCAGAACCTGGTCCTAATGAGACCAGAACCTGGTCCTCGTGGAGACCAGAACCTGGTTTCTGTTTAGGTTTGAACTGTGGTCCTGGTTAAGGTTCTGGTTTAGTCATTAACTGGTTATGGTTAAGGTGAGTGATAAGGCTTTGTTAAGTCCTGAGAAGAATAGCTGCACAAAGCTGTGTGTGTGTGTGTGTGTGTGTGTGTGTGTGTGTGTGTGTGTGTGTGTGTGTGTGGGGATTGGGTGGGGGTTGGGTGTGTGTGTGTGGACGTGTGAGCACATAATGTGTGCATGAGAGCGAGTGAGTGAGTGCATGTGTTTTTAAGAAGGTAAGATAAAATGGCCGCTGCTCTCTGTGTGTGTGTGTCTGTGTGTGTGTATGTGTGTGTGTCTGTGTGTGTGTATGTGTGTGTCAGCTTTAATAGTTCACATTTATTAATAAATGTGAATTCATGTCGTCATCGCAAGGTTTCAGGGGGAACAGGAAGTAGCGTCGCGCGCTCTGCTCGTTCACTTTATTCGGCGCACGGGTCACATGGTGACGCTTGTTCGTGCCTTCATTTACATATTCATGAGACCGTTTACACCAAAACACCTCCTTACACTTAGCATTATTGTTTAGCGGTTAGCTTAAAAATCTGAAGTGAAAAGCTTTAACTGTAGTTTCACCCTGAACTGGCGTCCAGGAAGTAGTGAACACAGTGAACTCGTTACAGCCTCCGCTAATGAGCTAATTAGCTTAAGTTTAAACTTCATTGATTGTGTTTATTTTCCGTGCTAGGATAGAAAGGTAGAAGGTAGAAAGACACGGCAAAGGAACTGGACATGCTAACAACTAGCCGCCGGATCCTGTTTGTCGAGTCATCGTCATCATCGGCTCAGGAATCACAGCGCTAACGTTAGCATCAGATTCAAAGCTACATGAAAACAATCGTAGAATTTTGACACTATTTTAAAAACATTAAAGTGTGTTTATATAAAGTCTGAACTGTGTTTACAGACACACTTTAACTGTAGTTTCACCCTGAACTGGTGTCCAGGAAGCAGTGAATCTGGATGCTAACGCCAGCCCTGTTACAGCCGCCGCTAATGAGCTAATTAGCCAATTAGCTTAAGTTTAAACCTAATTTATTGTGTTTATTTTCCGTCCTAGGATAGAAAGATAGAACGTAGAAAGACACGGAAATGGAACTGGACATGCTAACAACTAGCCGCCGGATTCTGTTTGTCGAGTCAACGGCTCAGGAATCACAGCGCTAACGTTAGCATCAGATTCAAAGCTACATGAAAACAATGGCAGAATATTGAGACAATTTTAAAAACATGAAAGTGTGTTTATATAAAGTCTGAACTGTGTTTTCAGACACACTGACTTTAATAAAACCTTTTTTATTTGACACGACTGTTGTTAGCTTCTAGCTTTAGCATCGTTACAGACTTGCTAACTTAACAACAACCACTGACACAGAGACAGGAGGTGATTATTATGGGGTGGTGAACAGATGCATATTATGGGATGTCTGTGTTGTCGAGTGGGGGAGGGGCAGAGGGAGTGAAGTGGGGGGGGGATTATAGTCTGGCCTAAGACTGCACACACACACACACACATCCTCATCTTTGTGTTCGTGTGTGTGTATATTAATGTCTTCACCTCATTCAGGTGCAGAGAGACACTCGTGGATCCAGGACCAGGACCAGGACCAGGACCAGGACCAGGAAGTGACACCGTCACCTTTTATGTGTCTGTGAGTCTTCGTCATATTTGACATTAAAGCAGTTCAGTCACATGACGAGAGGTTTTTGTGTCGCTGATGATTTTCACGACTGAAAAAAATAATCCCAGAATTCCGATTGTAATCTCAATCTTAGAATTCTGAATTTAATCTCAGAATTCTGATTTTAAACTCAGAATTCCGACTCTAATCCCAGAGAATTTACTATTTAAATCTCTGAATTCCAACTCTAATCTCAGAATTCCGACTCTAATCTCAGAGAATTCCGACTTTAATCTCAGAATTCTGACTTTAATCTCAGAATTCCGTCTATAATCTGGGAGAATTCCGACTTTAATCTCAGAATTCCGTCTATAATCTCGGAGAATTCTGACTTTAATCTCAGAATTCTGACTTTAATCTCAGAATTCCGACTGAGTGGACACAGTCTGTCTCAGGTGGACTGATGCGTCCTCTGTCTTTTGTCTCGTACAGACACTGAAGTCTGAGCGTGTCCAGAGAGCAGGATGTGGTGTGTGTGTGTGTGTGTGGGGGGGGTTGGAGTATTATGGTATGCATTTTGACTTACATGGTAATTTGACCCCGCCTGTAACCCTCCTCCTCCTCCTCCTCCTCCTCCTCCTCCTCCTCCTCCTCCTCCTCCTCCTCCCTGCACTGCTGCCACCACCACTGCTACCAGCCCTCTGCTTAATCTCCATGACAACCAGCAGCACAGGAGCAGTATTATGGTCTGTACTCCCCCCCCCCCCCCCTCCCTTTTTTTTTTTTTTCCTTTTCTCCTCAGAAATGATATTATTATCATTATGTGATGTGGTTTTTGTGTTTGAGGTGGGAGGAGCCTCCAGCGCCGTGCACGAGGTTTCTATGACAACTGCCCTTAGTATCCTTCTGATTGGTGATTATGGGATGTAAACCCCCCCCCATCCTACACCCCCCCCCCCCCAAATGCACACATGAACACTGTGTCCATAGTCAAGGGAGGGGGAGGGGGAAGATGCAAACCAAGAGAGAGAGAAGTTAATTTTTAAGTCGTTCTGGTTTGGGACGAAGAGACAGAGGGACGAAGACAGAGGGACCAAGACAGAGGGACGAAGAGACAGGGACGAAGACAGAGGGACGAAGACAGAGGGACGAAGAGACAGGGACGAGGACAGAGGGACGAAGACAGAGGGACGAAGAGACAGGGACGAGGACAGAGGGACGAAGAGACAGGGACAAAGACAGAGGGACGAAGACAGAGGGACGAAGACAGAGGGACGAAGAGACAGGGACGAAGACAGAGGGACGAAGACAGAGGGACGAAGACAGAGGGACGGAGACAGAGGGACGAAGAGACAGAGGGACTAAGACAGAGGGACGAAGAGACAGGGACGAAGACAGAGGGACGAAGAGACAGGGACAAAGACAGAGGGACGAAGACAGAGGGACGAAGACAGAGGGACGAAGACAGAGGGACGAAGAGACAGGGACGAAGACAGAGGGACGAAGACAGAGGGACGAAGAGACAGGGACGAGGACAGAGGGACGAAGAGACAGGGACAAAGACAGAGGGACGAAGACAGAGGGACGAAGACAGAGGGACGAAGAGACAGGGACGAAGACAGAGGGACGAAGACAGAGGGACGAAGACAGAGGGACGGAGACAGAGGGACGAAGAGACAGAGGGACTAAGACAGAGGGACGAAGAGACAGGGACGAAGAGACAGGGACAAAGACAGAGGGACGAAGACAGAGGGACGAAGACAGAGGGACGAAGAGACAGGGACGAAGACAGAGGGACGAAGACAGAGGGACGAAGACAGAGGGACGGAGACAGAGGGACGAAGAGACAGAGGGACTAAGACAGAGGGACGAAGAGACAGGGACGAAGACAGAGGGACGAAGAGACAGGGACAAAGACAGAGGGACGAAGACAGAGGGACGAAGACAGAGGGACGAAGACAGAGGGACGAAGAGACAGGGACGAGGACAGAGGGACGAAGAGACAGGGACAAAGACAGAGGGACGAAGACAGAGGGACGAAGACAGAGGGACGAAGAGACAGGGACGAAGACAGAGGGACGAAGACAGAGGGACGAAGACAGAGGGACGGAGACAGAGGGACGAAGAGACAGAGGGACTAAGACAGAGGGACGAAGAGACAGGGACGAAGAGACAGGGACGAAGACAGAGGGACGAAGACAGAGGGACGGAGACAGAGGGACGAAGAGACAGAGGGACTAAGACAGAGGGACGAAGAGACAGGGACGAAGACAGAGGGACAAAGACAGAGGGACGGAGACAGAGGGACGAAGAGACAGGGACGAAGACAGAGGGACGAAGAGACAGGGACAAGGACAGAGGGACGAAGAGACAGGGACGAAGACAGAGGGACGAAGAGACAGGGACAAGGACAGAGGGACAAAGAGACAGAGGGACTAAGACAGTGGGACGAAGACAGAGGGACGAAGACAGAGGGACAAAGACAGAGGGACGGAGACAGAGGGACGAAGAGACAGAGGGACTAAGACAGTGGGACGAAGAGACAGGGACGAAGACAGAGGGACGAAGACAGAGGGACGAAGACAGAGGGACAAAGACAGAGGGACGGAGACAGAGGGACGAAGAGACAGGGACGAAGAGACAGGGACGAAGACAGAGGGACGAAGAGACAGGGACAAGGACAGAGGGACGAAGAGACAGGGACGAAGACAGAGGGACGAAGAGACAGAGGGACTAAGACAGAGGGACGAAGAGACAGGGACGAAGACAGAGGGACAAAGACAGAGGGACGGAGACAGAGGGACGAAGAGACAGGGACGAAGACAGAGGGACGAAGAGACAGGGACAAGGACAGAGGGACGAAGAGACAGGGACGAAGACAGAGGGACGAAGAGACAGGGACAAGGACAGAGGGACAAAGAGACAGAGGGACTAAGACAGTGGGACGAAGACAGAGGGACGAAGACAGAGGGACAAAGACAGAGGGACGGAGACAGAGGGACGAAGAGACAGAGGGACTAAGACAGTGGGACGAAGAGACAGGGACGAAGACAGAGGGACGAAGACAGAGGGACGAAGACAGAGGGACAAAGACAGAGGGACGGAGACAGAGGGACGAAGAGACAGGGACGAAGAGACAGGGACGAAGACAGAGGGACGAAGAGACAGGGACAAGGACAGAGGGACGAAGAGACAGGGACGAAGACAGAGGGACGAAGAGACAGAGGGACTAAGACAGTGGGACGAAGACAGAGGGACGAAGACAGAGGGACGAAGACAGAGGGACGAAGACAGAGGGACAAAGACAGAGGGACGGAGAGACAGAGGGACGAAGACAGAGGGATGAAGAGACAGAGGGACGAAGACAGAGGGACAAAGACAGAGGGACGGAGACAGAGGGACGAAGAGACAGGGACGAAGACAGAGGGACGAAGAGACAGGGACAAGGACAGAGGGACGAAGAGACAGGGACGAAGACAGAGGGACAAAGAGACAGAGGGACTAAGACAGTGGGACGAAGACAGAGGGACGAAGACAGAGGGACAAAGACAGAGGGACGGAGACAGAGGGACGAAGAGACAGAGGGACTAAGACAGTGGGACGAAGAGACAGGGACGAAGACAGAGGGACAAAGACAGAGGGACGGAGACAGAGGGACGAAGAGACAGGGACGAAGAGACAGGGACGAAGACAGAGGGACGAAGAGACAGGGACAAGGACAGAGGGACGAAGAGACAGGGACGAAGACAGAGGGACGAAGAGACAGAGGGACTAAGACAGTGGGACGAAGACAGAGGGACGAAGACAGAGGGACGAAGACAGAGGGACGAAGACAGAGGGACAAAGACAGAGGGACGGAGAGACAGAGGGACGAAGACAGAGGGATGAAGAGACAGAGGGACGAAGACAGAGGGACGGAGAGACAGAGGGACGAAGACAGAGGGACGGAGAGACAGAGGGACGAAGACAGAGGGAAGAAGACAGAGGGACAAAGACAGAGGGATGAAGACAGAGGGACGAAGACAGAGGGACGGAGAGACAGAGGGACGAAGACAGAGGGAAGAAGACAGAGGGACAAAGACAGAGGGATGAAGACAGAGGGACGAAGACAGAGGGACGAAGACAGAGGGACGAAGAGACAGAGGGACGAAGACAGAGGGATGAAGAGACAGGGACGAAGACAGAGGGACGGAGAGACAGAGGGACGAAGACAGAGGGAAGAAGACAGAGGGACAAAGACAGAGGGATGAAGACAGAGGGACGAAGACAGAGGGACGAAGACAGAGGGACGAAGAGACAGGGACGAAGAGACAGGGACGGAGAGACAGAGGGACGAAGACAGAGGGAAGAAGACAGAGGGACAAAGACAGAGGGATGAAGACAGAGGGACGAAGACAGAGGGACGGAGAGACAGAGGGACGGAGACAGAGGGATGAAGAGACAGGGACGAAGACAGAGGGACGGAGAGACAGAGGGACGAAGACAGAGGGAAGAAGACAGAGGGACAAAGACAGAGGGATGAAGACAGAGGGACGAAGACAGAGGGACGAAGACAGAGGGACGAAGACAGAGGGACGAAGAGACAGGGACGAAGAGACAGGGACGGAGAGACAGAGGGACGAAGACAGAGGGAAGAAGACAGAGGGACAAAGACAGAGGGATGAAGACAGAGGGACGAAGACAGAGGGACGGAGAGACAGAGGGACGGAGACAGAGGGATGAAGAGACAGGGACGAAGACAGAGGGACGGAGAGACAGAGGGACGAAGACAGAGGGATGAAGACAGAGGGACGAAGACAGAGGGACGAAGAGACAGGGACGAAGACAGAGGGACGGAGAGACAGAGGGACGAAGACAGAGGGATGAAGACAGAGGGACGAAGACAGAGGGACGGAGAGACAGAGGGACAATGAAGATGTGCTGAGTCACTCAGAGAAAAGAGCTGAAGTGTTAAAGTTAAATCAGTGTAAAAAATGCTCTGATGTAAATAATAAATCACATGACCCTGAAAACGTCTGTACGTTAAAGGGAGAGTTTGGTGTTTTTCAACGTTATATTGTACGACGCAGAACCAGGAAGTGGATTCAACGTTCCGGGTTCAACGGAAAGTGGTTCCGGGAGAGAGTTTGGGACGGGTTTTAAACCAGTAACATACGTGCATATGTTGTGTTAATCCCAGAATTCTGACTTTAATCTCAATCTTAGAATTCTGACTTTAATCTCAGAATTCCAATTTCAATCCCAGAATTCCGACTTTAATATCAATCTTAGAATTCCGACTTCAATCCCAGAATTCCAATTTTAATCCCAGAATTGACTTGAATATCAATCTCAGAATTCATGATGTTTTTTTTTTACTTTCTCTAAAAGCTTTTTGAAAGTGTTTCCAGAAGTGTTTCATATGTTGTGTAAATAAACATCTGTGTGGAACCATGTGACGATGACGATGATGAAGATGAAGCGTGAACACGTGATGAAACGCTAGTTTTATCGTACGACGGATTTACCGTGATAAACAAACGCGACACAAGTGAGATTAAAGGTCAGAGCAGCAGTGTGGGCACGGGTGGTGGCGGCCATCTTGGAATGCCACTTCAGGGTTTTCCGAGATCTGAAATCAGAGGTCAGACGTGGGAAATTCCAAGTTCCCACTACAAATAGAACGCACCTGTAGTCCCAGAATCACACACACACACACACACACATACACACACACACACACACACACACACACACACACACACACACACACACACACACACACACACACACATACACACACACACACACACTGTAGTCAATGGTGGGAAAAAAACCTGTCTAGAACCCAGACGATTTTCCCACCATTGACTACAGTGTGTGTGTGTGTGTGTGTACGTCAGTTGGTGTGTGTGTGTGTGTGTGTGTATGTATACGTCAGTTGGTGTGTGTGTGTGTCAGTTAGTGTGTGTGTGTATACGTCAGTGTGTATGTGTGTGAGTCAGTGAGTGTGTGTGTCTGTGAGTGTGTGTGAGTCAGTACGTGTGTGTGTCTGTGAGTGTGTGCGTGTGTATGTGTGTGTGTGTGTGCATCAGTTAGTGTGTGTATGTGTGTGAGTGAGTGAGTGAGTGTGTTTGTGTGCGTGTGTGAGTGTGTGTGTGTGCGCACGTCAGTTAGTGTGTGCGTGTGTGTGTGTGTGTGCGTCAGTTAGTGTGTGTGTGTATGTGTGTGTGTGTGTGTCTGTGAGTGTATGTGTCTGTGAGTGTGTGTGTCTGTGAGTTTGTGTGAGTCAGTACGTGTGTGTGTCTGTGAGTGTGTGTGTCTGTCAGTGTGTGTGTTAGTGTGTGTCAATGTGTGTGTGTGCATCAGTTAGTGTGTGTCTGTGTGTGTGTGCATGCGTGCGTGTGTATGTGTGTGTATGTGTGTATGCACGTCAGTTAGTGTGTGTGTGTGTGTGTGTCAGTGTGTGTGTGCGTGTGCGTGTGTGTCAGTTAGTGTGTGCATGTGTGTGTCAGTTAGTGTGTGTGTGTGTCAGTTAGTGTGTGTGCGTATGTGTGTGTGTGTGTGTGTGTGTGTGTGTGTGTGTGTGTGCAGACAGCTTCAGTTGTGGCTTCCCCCTGATGTTTTTGTTGTGATTATTTTTCATATTACTCCTCACTTCCTGTGACCTCTGTGACCTTTGTCGTTCACTCACTGGTTTTTTTTCTGCTCAGCTTCCACGTGTTTAGTTTTTAAACAACAATAAAAATAGTATTTTCTTATCTTATTTTAACTCTTTGATCTGCACAAACAGCTGATGTGTTCATGAGTCATGTATGTCAACAAGCTGCACATACATCATCATGTGTGTGTGTGCGTGCGTGCGTTAGCGTGTTAGCATGCTCTCATATATACAGTACAGTAACAGTGCTTACATACAAACATGCACGCTCAACTTAAGCAGTCATGTGGTGCACACGTTGCCATGTGACCACTTTTCCTTTTTTTCATTTCATCACCCCCCCCCCACACACCTCCCTCCCCCTCCTCCTCCTGTTTTCTCCTATCTCTCTCTCTCTCTTTTTGGAGTTATGCTTATTGTGGGATGTCAGTGTGTGACTGTGCTCATTATTATTATGGGATGCCGCATGGGGGTGGGAGGGGAGGGCGTCTCCATGGTAACGGTGGAGGTGTGTGTGTGGGGTGGGGGGGGGGTGAATGCATGCATGGAGGAATGGGGAAGAGAGTGTGTGCGTGTGTGTGTGCGTGGGGGGGGGGGGGTGACTATTATGGTCTGTACGTTGCAAGGTAACTATGCAGAGTGGGGGAGGGGTGACTGAAGTGTGTGTGCGTGAAGGGGGGGGATATTATGGGATGTCTGCCCCCTGATCTCTTTGTGTGTGTGTGCGCGCGCGCGGGGTGTGTGTAGTGTGTGTGCGAGGAAGAGAGAGAGGAAGACGGAGACGGCGTCCGCACACACACACATTTTTATATATATACACAAATAAATTAAACGCGGAATATATATTTAAATCGCGCCGAACACCGTTAGCTCAACAATAACAAAAAGTGTTGGCTGCTTCACAGAAAGTGTGGCGGGAGTTACTGTTGTTGTGAGTATTTGTCACTTTATGCTTTTTTTTAATTCCGTTTTCTCGTCGTTGTTCCGCGCTGCTGTGTGAATGAGACGCGGGGGGAGACACGGAGGGAGACCCGGGTAAAGATGCCGGCTGTTGTGGATGTTGTTCGCGGGTCGATGTCGGCGTGTGAACCGGGTGAATCGGTTAGCCCGCATGCTAATGATGGCATGTCAGAGATGGAGTGAGTGAGTGAGTGAATGTGCTAATCTTTGTCTGCTCTCCTCCGTCCACCACCGGACAAAGTTGGATTAATTGTGCGGGGAGAAGAAGCACATGTGCCGGGGTGTTTGTGCAACTCTTGTGTTTTTATTCTTCTCTTCGCTGTTAAATGTTCACTTCCGTTTTCTATTCTTTTTTTTGTTTGTTCTTTATTTCCCTGTGGCCCCGGCTACTGCTGCTGCTGCCGCCGCCGCCGCTGCTGCTATCCCCCGCTCTCCTCCTCACCTCACGCCGACCTGGACAGACTCCGGCTGGGTCACAACAACTCTGGATTACCCCCACCTAAAAACACAATAACTTTATTTAGTTGGCTAACACGAGTGTTGGCTAACTAAAGGGAAAGTTTTGTGCCGATTATGTCTGGAAGCGAGGACGACAGGGATGACTACGGAGCCCCCGAGGAGCGATTAATGCACGGTAAGACGACGCTCATTTGTTAGCCATAATTGCTAATGTTCATGCTAGCGCGAGCAGATGCTTTTTTGACGTTCGTATCAATCATGTTTCATTAGCAGCGTGCTAGCCGCGCGGCTAACTACCGGTTAGCTGAGCGTTAGCAAACTAACTTCGCTCTTGCCGTCGCCAGTTCGCCGCTCTTTTAGAAAATTTAAAAAAACAAAACTTCGATTAAACCACCCCTCAAAACCACAGCCACGCACGGTGTGACTGACAGCCACGCGGAGCTGTGTACTCGCGCCGACGAACCGGCATGTTTCCCGGGCCTAGCGTTAGCCAGCTACCGGTGTTTTTTCTTTACGTGTCGATGACAAGATGGAGGCAGCCAGTTAGCTCGAAGCTAACGGATGACGTTCTGCAGCTTTCCCCTCCTCATGGTCGGCGCCTTCGGTTTGACTGTGGCGCTGGAAGAGAGAGGGCGAAAAAGTCCAAACCATCACATTTAAAGCAGGTTTTTTTTAATATAAATCACTCTTATAAACACACGTGCGGATGTAGAAGCAGCTGTAGCCGGAGTTTGCTTTGTTTACAGTTTTAAAAAAAGGCGACAGAGGAACCATTGATAACAAACGGTCGTTCAAAAACACATTAACCGACTTAAAAACAGCTTTTTATTCATTAACGCGCGACAAATCTGACATGTTTATATGTTGAATTAAGTCACTGATGATCACACATCTACCTTAACATTAATAATAAGTGTTCATAATGTCATTTAAATTAGTAATTTATTCATTTGTTTTGCACTTTAATTAGAAGTACATTAGTTTTTCCAGTGGTAGTTGATAATACCACACCATAAACTTGTATTGTGCACTTGTCTTAGACAGGATTGTACATAATTAAGCTTTCAGAGATGCAATAAAAACAACACATGACTAAATATAACACTCAAAGTGAATTTTACATGTGTTCCACGCACACAAGACTCATGATAAATACTAGAATAATGATAATATAAATGTCTACGGCTTCAAACAGTGTTAAACATTCATTTTTTAAACAAGAGGTACACAAATATAACATGTACTGTTAGGCCATGCAGGTATGTAAACGATTGGTTACTAAAATAATAAAATAATCTCTTAAACCATGAACCACTCGCTTGACAATGTCATTATCAGCATTGATCATAAATATATAATATTATTGATTAGGTTTAAGTAAATCTTAGTTTCATTCTTAAAGAAGCGTCTGCTGTGGATCGGCTCGGCTGGACTTTAGTCGGCTCAGTCTGAAGACCCACACACACCTATTGATTATTGGGATTTTCTTTGGATACAGATTTTCAGATTATTTACTTGCAGTGTTCACCACAAGGTCAAGTCTTGGAACCGAGACGTTAAAGTTAACTTCATAAATCCCAGGTTTGCTCTGGACAGTGTCTGGTGATCAGACGTGCAGATTAAAACGACAGATTATTTGTCGGTTGCTGAAAATTCACCGTTTGATTCAGAGGATGTGATGTTGTGAAGGTTCTCACTTGTTGAGAATTCGTTATATTGGACATTTGGTGGGGAAATGTTGTCTACTTTGGACATAAAGGTTCTCACACGTGTCTGGATTGTATCTAGAAAAGTTTGCTCTGTGGTTCACGTGTGGCGACTGCTTAAACCGAATAATTTCCATTCTCAGAATGAAATCGCAATTTGAAATAGGGCTGAAACAGTTACTCAATCGTGTTTTTTTTCCACTATTAAAACAAGTTTGTGTGATTTTTCTGCTCGTTAACTGTGAATAATGTTTGGTGCCTTTTGCTCTAAATAACAAAGAAATCATGTTGCTCAGCTCTATGACGTTAAGATTAGCTGGTTTTACCAAACACGTTTAATGTTGACGACGACGCTCATCCTCAGAGCTGCAGTTAGTGATTATTTTACATAATTGATTAGTTTGTTTTAATGATTTTTCTTTGTGTGGAGCAAAGAAACTGGAAAATATTCAAATTTAAGTCTTTGAAAAAAACAGGATTTTTTTAGAGTTTTTCAATAGCCAATGTTATTTTTATATGACAAAATATAACTGTAACTAATCCAGAATGTGTCTTAACCTCCAGTTATTAAATTATTTGTCTGCTCTGCAGTGCAATTATATAAAGTATTTTCAAACCCAGCCCATTCATTTATGTCCTGTATCATGGACATTTTGTTCACCTGTATATTCTTTTACTATGTAATTTCGAGTTAGCCCGTCAAGCTAAACTTCAGTGCTCTGCAATAAAATAAACGACCAGCAAAAATACTTTTCAGTTTTCTTTAAATACTTCACATTACACCTGCCGAACCCGCTCGTCCAGTGGACGACGACGACAACAATGTCGTAAACTACGACAAAAGCACAAAATGTCCACTCCGTGTGTCCCAGGTGGCTATAATAATAATAATAATAATAATAATTATAATAAAATCATTAATTTAGTCACGGATTATCGGAGCCCTACGATATATTCTTATCTAAAACACTGAGAAACCTGGCTGTGGTGAATTTAGATAAATATTCTTTTACTTTCTATTTCACACAGTTTTGCATGCACCCACCCACACACACACACACACACACACCCACAGATAGCGTAGTCTCCTTTAAATGACCTATAAAAATCCTCACACTAAAGCATGTTTTTTTTTCACTGGTGCATCTTAAATCTCTCCCATATTCATTTCCTGTAGTGGGCTCTCGGTGCAGCAGCTTTCACGTCGTCACTTTGAGCCAATGACGCAGAGTCAGATATGAAAGTGTGGCATCATCGCTGTCATAAAACACTGCAGCGAAACCTTTAAACACCACAGCTCATCAGGACTAGATCACTGTTTCTACACCCATACAGTAGTGATTGGTGGATGGGAGACCTGCAGGGTTTTTTATTCCAACCAATTAAAGAGCAGGTTAATCTGGTTCCATCATTCTGATCGAGTAGGAAGGAACTGTTGTGCCCAGAAAATGTCGGTCAGTGTTTCGCAAACTTTAAAAATGACAGCTAGTTTTATTGATTTCTTTGTTCTATGCAACCAAAACCCCCATAAAATATCAGATCTTGACTTTCTGTATAAAATGAGTGAGTCAGGATGGTTTGATTTAGTTTTATCTGTAATTTAAAATAAAGCAGTATCAGAAATGTTATAAATGAACCCACAAAAGTACACACAAATGCAGCGGTGATTAATGCTTTTTTCAATTTACATCCAAGAGACTTGGAAAAACAACAAATATGATCGTTATAAACAGAATATTTAATTAAAACCTCATGTATATTTTCTTGAAACATGTTGCAGACGTTAGGATTAAAATAAAAGCAACGCCAAACAAGACAAATAATTTATGATAGTAAATCAAGTATTCTTGGTATAAATGGAGATTTGACAACTGCTGATGTTTGGTGTGATCACTCATGTGATCACGCGACCCAAATACACTCGTCCGTGCGTCTTAACCATGGCTCGTCTACTCTGGCCTGATTTTCAGATGACGACGATGAGGACATCTCGGAGAACGAGGCTCCGAAGGTGATAAAGAAGAAGAAGAAGGCGAAGAAGAGCAAAGAGAGCAAAAGCAGCAAGAGGCGGTCGCGCAGAGAGGTACGTACTGACGCCAGTTAAGCTAGCTACGCGGTTCAAAACGTAGAGAAAGATCCGCGGGAATATTACAGACAAAACTGCGATTTCTGTTAATTACGCTGTAAAAAACCTGTTTCTTGTTTTATAAATTATTCAGATTAGACGGCCACATATTATGAGTTTTTCTACGAGCAATCGTTGATGATAATAATAATTGACGCCACATTTTTGGCTCCATTATTGCTATTATTTTCATATCTTATGGTTCATTTCAAACCAGGAAATAATTTCTTGTTTTGTCCACAAACTAAAACTGATTCACTTTTAATGATTTCTTTGTTTATATGGAGCAAAGAAACAAGGGATGGGGTCGATCCAGTATCGGAACACTGGATCTGAAATTTCTGATCCAACTGTAGAGCGATCCGATCCGTCTGCGCTTTCATATCGTCTGCTGAAATGTCTCTCTGCTAGCTGGCTGCAAAAAGTGGAATGGATTGAACGGAGCCGTGTCTCGATGAGGCGCGGAGTAATGATGCGTTCCATTCCACAGTTTCCAGCCAGCCAGCAGGCGAGCATTGTTGACCAGGAGTTAAGAAAATCCGCTCTGCAACCTCCTGCAGCACGGCATAGAAACGAGGAGAATCACACTCCTCTAGGCCAGGGTTTACGTGATGCCGGCTTTGGGCCGTGTTGGTATAAAGGAGTTTATTAAAGCTGTATATAAAATCAACAATAATGATGATAATGATATTAAAGCAAACAGAGCATCCATATCGGCATAGTATCGGTATCGGAAGATGTCCAAAATCAGGTATTGGGATCTGATCTGAAGTGGGAAAAAAGTGGATCGGTGCTTCCCTAAAAGAAAATATTCACATTTAAGAAGCTGAGAAATCAGTGATCGCATCAGAAGGACTGAAGTAATTTATCCACTTCATTGGACGACCTCTAGTTCTAGATCTTCTTGCGTTTCCCTCAAAAAATACACACGTTTCTGTGGTTTCTCCTCTTCTTAAATGTGGATAATTTCTGGTTTCTTTCAAATCATTCAAACTGAGCCATTTGGGACACGTGAACATCATCATTTCCTGCTTCGATCAACACGTTCCTCCTCTTCCCTCCTCAGGAGCTGGCCATCAGCTCTCCAGAGCCCATGGACATGGGCGGCGCCGAGGAGGCCGAAGACGGCGGCGGCGGCGGCGCCTCCGTGCATCGCTCGGACAGCGAGGGCAGCGACTACACGCCGGGACGCAAGAAGAAGAAGCGAGGCAGCAGCGGCAAGGAGAAGAAGAGGAGCAGCGGCGCCGGCGAGCGAAGCTCCTCCAAGAAGAAGGAGCCGGAGCCCGACGACGACGATGATGACGACGACGACGACAGCTCGGTAAGAAACGGCAGGAAGCTGATTTTTTTTTTTTTTAAAGTTAGAAGGTTTACGTTAACGCTGTTGAAATAGGACAACGGCACTTTTCTTTCTACTGTGGTTTAATAAGGATTTAAATGTCTGAATGAATGATTAGCGACAGTCGTGGTGTAGTCGGGCTGCTCCAGTGAAGGCTTCCTGCTCTGATCCCTAACTTCCTGTGGCCCATGATGTCCACGAGTGGAGGCCGCGTTCCATTCAGCTTTCCTGGTGTGTTTTGAACGCTGCCTGTACCTGTAATGGAGTCATGATATGAGAGACGTCAAACAAAAGAGCTCTGTGTGTGTGTGTGTGTGTGGACTCCTGGCGGCCAATAGGGGGCCTTGTATTTAATGGCAGGAGCTGGTGTGTGTGTGTGGGGTGGGTGCGTAATGCATATGTGCTGTTACCATGGTAACCATGCCTAGTGCAACACTGCACTGCGTTCCTGACCCCCTTTTTTTCCTCCCCGTTTTTTTTTTTTTTTTTGGTTTTTGTAAACACATTTCGATTCCGTGGGCGAGTTCTCGTCTGATCTGAAGACGACGATGATGATGATGAGGAGGAGGAGGAAGAGGAAAAAGCAGGGACGTCAAGTGTGGTGTCACCTTTTAAACTTTCCCCCCTGAAAAGGCCTCATTTATATCAAATATAAAAGAGACAAAGGAATGATGATGAGTGTAAATCATCACCATCAGCCATTTTGTTTTATGTTGCTCCTGCAGCGTCTCTTATGTCATGATTCGCTGATTTTTCTCTTTGTCTCACATGAGCGTAATCTGATTATGTTTGGGTTTGGACTGATCAGATTAGGTCTGGGACCTTTACCCCTTGAAATAATATTGTAATTGCGTTGCCAGTTTGAGCCTGTGTTCACACTGATTTCATTAGGCGACGATCATAAGTGGACGTCGGAGAGCGGAGACGCCTTTAGTATCACTGAATATATTTGATCAAGACATTTACCACCACTTTTCTCTGGTTTGTTCAATTTAATGTGCATTAATGTACAGAGGTTTCTGAAGTTTGTAAACCACTCACTCTCCCACACCAAAGCCCATAGAGAAAATCAGTGATTTTAGCTCACGGGGACACAGGAGCTGCTGTTCTACTGCTGCCTCGTGTGGTCACTTTGTGTCACTGAGGTTAATGTTAGCAAAGAATTTTAAAAGCTGAATTCACTAAAATCAGTCATTGTAAGTTAGTGATGGAGGCAGCAGTGGATCAACAACTCCTGTGAACTCCTGTGTGCTGTGATGTTAAAATCACTGGTTTACTCTTTGGACTTTGGTGTGGGAGAGTGAGTGACTTTGGTGTGGGAGAGTGAGTGGTTTACTAACTTCAGTTTACACACGGAACATGAAGATAAAGACGTGAACATGTTCTGAAGACATCGTAGACTTAAATTGACATAGATTTTTATTAACAAAGTATTTTGTTTAGTGGCAAAAATCGGTTATGACACACCACTCACTCTCCCACACCAAAGCCCATAGAGTAAACCAGTGATTTTAACATCACAGCACACAGGAGTTCACAGGAGTTGTTGATCCACTGCTGCCTCCATCACTAACTTACAATGACTGATTTTAGTGAATTCAGCTTTTAAAATCCTTTGTAAGGATTCACTACAGTGACCACACGAGGCAGCAGTAGACCAGCAGCTCCTGTGTCCCTGTGAGCTAAAATCACTGATTTTCTCTATGGGCTTTGGTGTGGGAGAGTGAGTGGTTTATAAACTTCAGTTTCCTGTTATTAAAGTCTGTCTTACAGTGAAGATAAAGACGTGATCATGTTCTTTAGATGTCATAGACTTGATTTGACCGAGATTATTCGGTGAGACTTTGTCTTTTTCAAAACTGTCAAGAGAAAATATTCAGAATGGAATTTGTCGCCGTCTTTTTTTTTTACCAGCTGTGCACGCGTCACAGCTCGCCTACTAAACCACACTCTGGTCGTCCGATCAATTGATCTGATTAGTATCGACTGCTCCACACTCGTGTAGTTGAAGTGGTCTTGAGAGACAGCGTCGTCACAATCTGTGGCGTGAAAAATAAAAACCAGTGCTGATGTATGTACGCTCCACTGCCATGAACCCATGTTCAGGAAATTCTCCTGTTGTGAATGAATCTGATCCCGATTGTTTCCTGCTTCTGCTTCCTATGTGAACAGCAGATTCTGGTAGACCCAGGTTGTTGTTGTTGTTGTTGTTTGATATGAGGTTGGACAAGGACGGTTAAATGAGCAGTAATGTAGTATTTCATTAACGCTGTTCATGTTCTGACTGCTGCGTCTGGACGAGTCGATTCGAGGAGTAAAGCCACGGTTTGACTTAATCCAGCAGCACTGTCAATGTTTAATGGGCGTGTGCTCAATGAAGACACCAAACATAATTATATTTCCTCAGTGCTTTCTGTTTGCTTTGACTCCAATTACAAGTAAATCGTCCACACCGTTCAGAGCTTCTGTCGGTTACTGGTTATCGTCTATGAGGCCGTTTTAATCCCAGGACGTAGTCGGACTCTCGTGAAGTTCTAACCCTCAGCGTTTGCTCCTATTTGGTTTGAAAACTCTGGAGTCAACAGTTTAGTCTGGACGTGCTGAAGCAAAGACCTTTAACCCTCTAATGGATTTATTTAGATTTTATGGCTGTAGATTTGTCAGAAAGTCTTCAATGGGTGAGTTCTTCTGCTCCTTTTTCCAGGATAACTTTCACTTTGCATATTTATTCAGTTATTCAACCGTTAATTTACGGTACTGAGAAGCTGACACAGACGGTGTGTTCCGCAGAAGTCCTGAGGTTCTGACGAGTACACACTACCGTTCAAAAGTTTGGGGTCACCTAGAAATGCACTTATTTTTTAAGGAAAATCACATTTTTTTCAATTAATATAGCATTTAAGGAATCATAAATAGACTCTGTACATTGTTAATGTGGAAAAAACGTCTGGTTTTTAAAGGAATGTGTACATAGGTGTATAGAGGCCTATTTCAAGTGTTCTAATGGTACACTGTGTTTGCTAATGGTGTTAGAAGACTATTGGATGATTAGAAAACCCTTGTGCAATGATGTTAGCACAGCTGAAAACATTATTTCTAATCTTGTCACTATATTTTAACTATATTTTCTATTCATTTATCTATGATGAATAAATGTCTGACTTTTAATGGAAAAAAGCAACAACAGTGTTGTTTTGTCCACAAACTAAAAATGAACCGGTTTTAATGATTTCTTTGGAGCAAAGAAAGCAGAAAATATTCACATTTAAGAATCTGGGAGATCAGTAATCTCAGCAGGAACGTCCACTACTGTCATGGACTGAAGTCATCTGATGAATCCATTCATTGGACGACCTCTAGTTCTAGATCTTCTTACGTTTCCCTCAAAAAATACACACAATTCTGTGATTTCTCAGCAAACCGTTTTGGACACTTGAACGTTTCCTGAAAGAAGCTGATTGTTGTCGTGCTTTTGTTGCAGGAGCCAAAGTCTTCGTCGCAGCTGCTGGACGACTGGGGCATGGAGGACATCGACCACATCTTCTCCGAGGAGGACTACCGCTCTCTGACCAACTACAAGGCCTTCAGCCAGTTTGTCAGGTACATGATGTTCTCCTGGGAAGAGTAAACAGTCGTGAACCAGAAACACCGGCCAGTTTCCCCTCCGGCTTTAAGGTGTTTCTTTGCTTTTACTCGTTTTTTAAAAATGTCTAAACGTGTCTCCAGGCCCCTCATCGCCGCCAAGAACCCCAAGATCGCCGTGTCCAAGATGATGATGGTGCTGGGCGCTAAATGGCGCGAGTTTAGCACCAACAACCCTCTCAGGGGAGCCGCCGCCGCCAACGCCGCGCTGGCCACCGCCAACGTTCCCGCCGCCGTCGACAACATGGTGGCTGAGGTGGCCCCGCCCCCTCCTGCACCTCCCGCACCGGTAGAGGCTCCGCAGCCGCCGCCGCCGCCACCGCCGCTACGCAAGGCTAAGACCAAGGAAGGCAAAGGTAGAGTCCGGTCTGGATCAACAGACTCCGCCTCCTGTGTTCTGTATCACTGTGGCTCACGGATACGTTCTGTCCTGCAGGTCCTAACGCCCGCAAGAAGTCCAAACCTGCAGCGAAACCACAAGAGAAGAAGAATAACGCCAAGACGAAGAAAGTGGCTCCGCTGAAAATCAAACTGGGAGGTTTCAACAGCAAAAGAAAACGCTCATCGGTACGAAGAACGTCTGTCCTCTCTCGTCTTTGTGTCCACTGTCGCTGAAAGTGTTTTTATCACAGCTGAGATGTTTTTAAACGTGTTCTCAGAGCGAGGAGGACGAGCCCGACGTGGACAGTGAGTTTGAGGACGGCAGCATGAACAGCGTCTCGGTCTCTGAGGGATCCAACAGTCGCAGCAGCCGCAACAAGAAGAAGACGTCCAAGAGCAAACCCAAGAAGAAGAAAGGTACGACTGCACTAGATTCTTCTTACTGAGTAAAGACGAAAGCTGCAACGTGTTTAATCCTTTGGTCCATGAAATGTTCAAAAACCTTGATCAGTGTTTGTCAAACCAGCAAATGAAGACGTTCTCAAACGTTTTTGTCCACAGACCAAAATGATTCAGTTTGAATGATTTCCTCTTTTATGTAGCAGAGAAATTACATTTAAGAAGCTGAGAAATTACATTTGAGAAGCTGAAAAATGACAAACGTGAAAATATTCACATTTAAGAAGCTGAAAAATGACAGAAACGTGAAAATATTCACATTTAAGAAGCTGAAAAATGACAGAAACATGAAAATATTCACATTTAAGAAGCTGAAAAATGACAGAAACGTGAAAATATTCACATTTAAGAAGCTGAAAAATGACAGAAACGTGAAAATATTCACATTTAAGAAGCTGCAAAATGACAGAAACATAAAAATATTCACATTTAAGAAGCTGAAAAATGACAGAAAGGTGAAAATATTCACATTTAAGAAGCTGAAAAATGACAGAAACGTGAAAATATTCACATTTAAGAAGCTGAAAAATGACAGAAACATGAAAATATTCACATTTAAGAAGCTGAAAAATGACAGAAACGTGAAAATATTCACATTTAAGAAGCTGAAAAATGACAGAAACATGAAAATATTCACATTTAAGAAGCTGAAAAATGACAGAAACACGGAAATATTCACATTTAAGAAGCTGTTGTTAAAAAAGTGGCGTAAATATCGACACAGTTTGTCCAGACGCTCATTGATACTTCATGTTCTGACCAATGAGAAGCAGTGACTGGTTCAGACTGGTCTTGGTCACATGTTGCTGCTGAAAGCCTCTCATTGGCTGGACCTGCTGACTCAGTCCCAGCTTCACCTGTGGATCCACAGGTCTGAAAATTGCCGGTTGTGACTGTTAACGACCGAGTGTCACATGGGGCGTCTGTGGAATGCACGGCCACACACGCACACACACACACACACACACATTAGTCACACTGTGACTGAGTCAGCAGGGTTAGGTTTATCAAAAAACAACAACAACCTCCTTCTGGATTTGTCGTCGCCTGCCAACGCGTCCTCTGCATCTGTTGTCACCGGCGTGAAAACCATATCACATGTTCAGTGTGGAAATCCACTCCACACTTTTCTACACACACACAGTGTTTTTTTTTTTTTAATGTGTCAAACCCACGAAGCACAAAAGCTACGCTGATTATTCGTTCTCTTCACTGAAATTCAAAGGTTGCGTTTCTGAGATTTTACCGTTTTCAAAAAACCTAGAATCTCAGTGTGGATAAAACCCTGAGTAACATTATTATTATTATTATTATGACATTTAAATTGTTGAGTATAATAAACGTTGTCGTCGTATCAAAGGCTGACAAAGGCTTATTTCTCTTTCCACGTCTCGAGAATGAAACTCTCGCTGTGTGAGTGTCGGTGAGGAAATGTGGAAGAAGTGAGTCAGTGAGTGGGTTTCCCCTTCTGACGAACAACAAACACACTCGCCTAAATCCACGGCCTGGAACACACACACACACACACACACACACACGTCACATCTGCGCCTCATTAAAGGCCAATCGTTGAAGGTGTCGTCGTTTCATTATTGTGTGTGTTTGTGTTTGTCCTTGTCCTTGTCCTTGTCCTTGTCCCTCAGAAGCAGAGGATGGAGACGGTTATGAGACGGACCATCAGGACTACTGTGAGGTGTGTCAGCAGGGAGGGGAGATCATTCTGTGTGACACCTGTCCCAGAGCCTATCACATGGTCTGTCTGGACCCGGACATGGAGAAGGCTCCTGAGGGAACCTGGAGCTGTCCACACTGTGTAAGCAACACAACCACAACTCTCATGTCCTCACACGTCCATGTCTACACTCACACGTCCACACACAAATCAATCAAACTAAAAATACTCAACCAGTTCTTCAAATAGGTGTTTCTCAAATGATCCTCTGGAGTCTCCTTCTTCTGCTTCTTCTTCAGCTGCTGGTTCTTCTGCTGTTTTTATTTCTTGTTCTTCTCCTTCTTCTGTTTCTGATTCTTCTCCTGCTTCTTCTGCCGTTTCTACTTCTGATGCTGGTTCTTCTGTTGCTTCCACTTCTCCGTCTGATGATTCTTGTTCTTCTGCTTCTTCTTCTGCTGTTTATACTTCTTGTTCTCCTTGTGATGAATCTTGTTCCTCTTCTGCTGTTTCTGATTCCTCTTCTGCTGCGTAATCTTCTCCTTCTGATACGTCTTGTTCTTCTCCTTATGATGCTTCTTATTCTTCTGCTTTTTCCAATTCTGCTTCTGCTGTTTTACTTCTTCTGATGCTTCTTGTTCTTCTGCTGTTTCTACTTCGCCTTCTGATGCTTCTTGTTCTTCTCCCACTGCTTCTTCTTCTGCTGCTGGTTCTGCTCTTCTTCCTGTTCTCCTTGTGATGAATCTTGTTCCTCAGCTTCTTCTGCCGTTTCTACTTGTGATGCTTCTTGTTCTTCTGCTCCTTCCGTTTCCTTTTCTGCTGCTAGTTCTTCTGTTCCTTCTTTTCCTTCAGATGCTTCTTGTTCTTCTGCTTCCTTTCTTCTTTCTTCTTCATGTGATCACTCTCTTCCATTGTTCGCGGTCAGACCATCTCAACTGTACATGCTGTGTTCCACAGACGCCGTCATCACAATGATGGATTTTTACTGTTTATATTTGTGCAGAGAGGTGGAGGCGGAGCCTAACGACCTCCACCTACACTTAGGAGTAGAATAAACTCATCTAAATCTCAGAGATGGACCGTGATAAGAATCATTAAAATCTCGTCTCCCTCTCAGGAGAAGGAGGGCATCCAGTGGGAGGCGAGGGAGGAGGTGTCGGAGGGCGAGGAGGAGAACGTGGACGCCGGAGAGATGGAGGAGGACGACCACCACATGGAGTTCTGCCGCGTCTGTAAGGACGGAGGAGAGCTGCTGTGCTGCGACTCCTGCCCGTCGTCCTACCACATCCACTGTCTCAACCCACCGCTGCCCGAGATCCCCAACGGAGAGTGGATCTGCCCGCGCTGCACGGTGAGTCGCCCTGATCCACCGCGTCTATTAGTGGATGTTTTGTTTCTGGTCAGAGGAGGTTTTTATTCAGGCGTTTGTGAGCTGATATACTAAATATTATATATTCAACTTCTACAGTTACAGCATGTGCATACGTTTAGGCGTCCTTGACCATTTTTTTGATTTCAATACCTTTAGCACTAACTATTGGAACTCACATTTGGTTTGGTAACCTCAGTGACCCTTTGACCTCCATACACGGGTGAATCCAATCATGAGAAAGGGTATTTAAGGAGGTCAATTGTAAGTGTTTCTCCTCTTTGCATCTTCTCTGAAGAGTGGCAACATGGGAGCCTCAAAACAATGATTGTTGAACATCATGGTTTAGGGGAAGGATACAGAAAGCTATCTCAGAGATTTAAGCTCTCAGTTTCAACTGTGAGGAACATTGTGAGGAACTCTTCCAGTTCCTCATAGGCACAGTTCTAGTTAAGGCCTGAAGTGACAGAGCAAGAAAATTCTCAGATAAGCAGAGGTTCAGGATGGTGAGAACAGTCACAGTCAACCCACAGAGCAGCTCCAAAGACCTACATCATCATCTTGCTGCAGATGGTGTCACTGTGCATCGTTCAACTATTCAGCACACTTTACACAAGGAGATGCTGTATGGAAGAGTAATGCAGAAAAAGCCTCTTCTCTGCACCCGTCACAAACCGAGCACATTTGGACAACCCATCATTTTGGAATAAGGTGCTGTGGACAAATGACAATGGAGTTATTGGGGCAAAACGAGGGGCGTTATGCATGGTGGAAAAAGGACGGAAACATTTGGTGGTGGTTCCATCATCATGCTGTGGAGCTGTGTGGCCACTCGATATCAGCAGATTCTGGAGAACAAATGTCCAGGAATCAGTGACGAAGTTGTGCCGGGGCTGAATCTTTCAACAAGACAATGACCCTAAACACTGCTCAATATCTACTAAGGCATTCATGCAGAGGAACAAATACAACGTTCTGGAATGACCATCTCAGTCCTGAAGACCTGAATATTATTGAACATTTGTGGTGTGATTTAAAGCGGACTGTCCATGCTCAGAAACCATCCAACCTGACTGAACTGGAGATGTTTTGTAAAGAAGAATGGTCCAAAATGCCTTCAGCCAGAATCCAGAAGCTATAGGAAGTGTTTAGAGGCTGTTATTTCTGCAAAAGGAGGATGCTCAAAATCTTTTGCGGTGCCTTAACGTGTGCACATGCCTAATTTTGTTTAAATAATTCTTGCCGACTTTCTGTAAATCATATGAACTTTATGTCGCTTCTCAAATATCACCGTGTTTGTCTCCTTTATGATATATTTAACTGAAATTTCAGAAAAAATCATTGCAAACAACCAATGATTTATAAAGGAAACTTACAGGGGTAACTCGGTCTTTTAAAAGTATCTACAGAAACCAAAAAAAGGTAAATAAAAGACTCATTATTAACATCTGTCCTCCTCCTCCTTCAGTGTCCTCCCATGAAGGGGAAGGTCCAGAGGATCCTGACCTGGCGTTGGGGTGAACCGCCCCCTCCCACACCTGTGCCCCGCCCTCCCGACCTTCCAGCCGACGCCCCTGACCCCGCCCCGCTGGCAGGGCGGCCGGATAGGGAGTTCTTCGCCAAGTGGTCCGCCATGTCGTACTGGCACTGCTCCTGGGTCACTGAGCTGCAGGTGAGCACACACACACACACACACACACACACACACACACACACTGGAACACACATCTGACCTTCATCCTCCTCTTCCTCCTCCGTCAGCTGGAGCTCCACTGTCAGGTGATGTTCAGGAACTACCAGAGGAAGAACGACATGGACGACCCGCCGCCCATCGACTTTGCCGACGGCGAGGAGGACAAGAGCCTGAAGAGGAAGAAGAAGGACCCCATGTACGCTCAGCTGGATGAGAAGTATCTCCGCTTCGGAATCAAGATGGAGTGGCTGATGATCCACCGCATCCTCAACCACAGGTCGGTGCACGCTGCGACTTACTCGCGTGAAGGAGACTCTCCCACACCAAACCACATAGAGAAAACCAGTGATTTTAGCTCACTGGGGACACAGGAGCTGCTGGTCCTCTGCTGCCTCGTGTGGTCACTTTGCGTCACTTAAATAAATATAAATGAAGATTTTCAAACACAGTGACAAAATAAGACATTAGAACGTAGTGATGGAGGCAGCAGTGGATCAACAACTCCTGTGAACTCCTGTGTGCTGTGATGTTAAAATCACTGGTTTACTCTATGGGCTTTGGTGTGGGAGAGTGAGTGACTTTGGTGTGGGAGAGTGAGTGGTTTACAAACTTCAGTTTACACAAGGAAAAGTCTGTCTAACAGTGAAGATAAAGACGTTCATGTGTTCTTAAAGATATTGTAGACTTAAACTGACTTTTATAAAGTGACTTAAATGTGTTTTCTTTGTGTAAACTGAAGTTTGTAAACCACTCACTCTCCCACACCAAAGTCACTCACTCTCCCACACCAAAGTCCATAGAGTAAACCAGTGATTTTAACATCACAGCACACAGGAGTTCACAGGAGTTGTTGATCCACTGCTGCCTCCATCACTAACTTACAATGACTGATTTTAGTGAATTCGGCTTTTAAAAACCTTTGTTTAGGATTCACATCAGTGACGCAAAGTGACCACACGAGGCAGCAGTAGAACAGCAGCTCCTGTGTCCCTGTGAGCTCAAATAACTGATTTTCTCTATGGGCTTTGGTGTGGGAGAGTGAGTGGCTTACAAACTTCAGTTTCCTGTTGGAAAAGTCTGTCTAACAGTGAGATGAAGACGTGAACATGTGACGTAGATATCGTAGAGAGTAGATTTTGTTTCGTTGCTACTACAACTTTATATGGATCCCTTTAAACGTAGCCTTTTACTGAAACTGTGTGTTTGAATGCCTTTACTTCATCATTCTCATGTTCCATATTCATGTTTTGTTTATGCTCCATTCTCCACGTGTGTCTCGTCAGTGTGGACAGAAAGAATAACGTCCACTACCTGATCAAGTGGAGGGAGCTGCAGTACGACCAGGCCACCTGGGAGGCCGACGACATGGACGTGCCCGAGTTTGACCCCTACAAGGTTCAGTACTGGAACCACAGGTGAGTCACAGTCCACGCACACACACACACACACACACACACACACACACACACACACACACACACACACACACACACACACACACACACACACACACACACACACACACACACACTGTGCTTTACTGACTTCACTGTGTGTTTCCAGGGAGCTGATGATGGGAGACGAGGGGCGACCTGGGAAGAAGATCAAGGTCAAAGGTCGAGTGAAGCGTCCAGACAGACCTCCAGAGAACCCGGTCATTGATGTGAGTACAGACTCTGAGTGTTTTTTACTTTATATTTGGAAACACCATATCAGCCATTTCATTCATTTATTTTTGTAAATCAGAAGTTTTGCTTTGTGACGCGAGCGTTTATATGATGATGTTGTTGGAGCCGTGACGTTTTCCACAACATATGTTGAGATTGGAATCGTTTACTTCAAGTGATAGTCGAGAATATTTTAAAGTGTGGTTTTAAAACCAGCTGGAGACTCAAAATACGCAGAATAAAACAATATTAGAGATTTAATTTCACTGTTGGATTGTCCTTTATATCATTTTGTAAACCACTCACTCTCCCACACCAAAGTCCATAGAGAAAACCAGTGATTTTAGCTCACGGGGACACAGGAGCTGCTGGTCTACTGCTGCCTCGTGTGGTCACTGAGGTTAATCTAAATCAAATATTTTAAAAGCCGAATTTTACAAAGTCAGTCATTGTAAGTTAGTGATGGAGGCAGCAGTGGATCAACAACTCCTGTGAACTCCTGTGTGCTGTGATGTTAAAATCACTGGTTTACTCCATGGACTTTGGTGTGGGAGAGTGAGTGGTTTACAAACTTCAGTTTACAAAAGGAAAAGTCTGTCTAACAGTGAAGATAAAGACGTGAACACGTTCTTAAGATGTCGTAGACTTGACTACAGTTTTAAAAAGAATGTAACTACTGTATTAAATCATCTATAGCAAGAGTTTCTCAGAGGTTTAATCTCTCCTGACCTAATGTTCCGTTTGCAGCCAACAATAAAGTTCGACCGTCAGCCCGACTATCTGGACAGTACGGGCGGGACGCTGCACCCGTATCAGCTGGAAGGTCTGAACTGGCTGCGCTTCTCGTGGGCTCAGGGAACAGACACCATCCTCGCCGACGAGATGGGACTGGGAAAGACGGTGCAGACCGCCGTCTTCCTCTACTCGCTCTACAAAGAGGTGTGTGTCCTCAGTGTGTCCTCAGTGTGTCCTCAGTGTGTCCTCAGTGTGTCCTCAGTGTGTCCTCAGTGTGTCCTCAGTGTGTCCTCAGTGTGTCCTCAGTGTGTCCTCAGTGTGTCCTCAGTGGGTCCTCAGTGGGTCCTCAGTGGGTCCTCTCTAACACAAAAAAAGAAAAACAATTATTATCCCTCATCTCTGTGTTGAATGTACCTTTAATTCACCCTTAAATCCTGATTCCCTGACTCTGACACCGGAGCTGTCGTCCTATTGGCCGGCAGCCATTCAGCCATTTTGTGTGCGGCGGGTGAAATGTGACGACATTAAGTTGGATCCTAAACAGTATAATCAGTCTCAGGCCTTAATCATGTGTGGGCAGTCAGTGACACCTACAGGTGGGAGGCCAGAATACACTTCCTGTCAGAACAGCAGGAGGAGACACAAATGTATTTAAAATATATATATATATTTTTTTTTTTAATTATTTATAATATATAGCTTGTTATATTTAATAATAATTACCTTTTAGGGTAAACATGTAAATTAAAGCAAGGGAGATTTTGTTTACCAGGCATGTTTTAATGCATAAATATTCTTTTATTTTTTCATTCTTTTTAATGACATTTTTAGTGAAAGTTCAAAGTCTTTACTACTTAATTATTATTAGAGCTGCAACTAACAATTATTTTCTTCATCGTTGGTCCATAAAATGTCAGGAAATGTGTCAAACCTGGAAATGACGATGTTCTCAAATGTCTTTGTTTTTGTCCACAAACCAAAATGATTCAGTTTTAATAATTTCTTTGTTTATGTGGAGCAAAGAAACAAGGAAATATTCACATTTAAAAAGCAGAAACAATCAGAAATCTTGTTTTAATATAATTTGACGAGTAATTTAGTAATCTATTAATAATCTGTTCATTGTTTCAGCTCTAAAAATGGACATAAATGAAAGGAAATTGAGGTTTTTTGTTTCTAAAATCTCCTTTTTGACCACACGTCTGTACGTTCTGATTATGAGTTAATAATATTTTTTTAATGAATTGATCAAGAACAAACACAGATTTGGTTTCTGTGCGTCTGAAATTGTCACCCGTGTGCCGTCGTATGTCCTCATGACCTCACTTCCTGTCTCCGACCTCCAGGGTCACTCCAAAGGCCCGTTCCTGGTCAGCGCTCCTCTCTCCACCATCATCAACTGGGAGCGAGAGTTTGAGATGTGGGCGCCCGACATGTACGTGGTGACCTACGTGGGCGACAAAGACAGCAGGGCCGTCATCAGGGAGAACGAGTTCTCCTTCGAGGACAACGCCATCCGAGGAGGGAAGAAGGCGTCCAGGATGAAGGTGACGCGTTGTTAAAAACATCACTTCAGATGTAAAAGTAAAAACAAAGACGTTTGGATTAATCGCGTTTTCTGTCGTTTTTTTCTTCCCTCCAACAGAAAGACTCGTCGATTAAATTCCACGTCCTGCTCACGTCTTACGAGCTGATCACCATCGACACGGCCATCCTGGGCTCCATCGACTGGGCCTGCCTGGTGGTGGACGAGGCTCACAGGCTGAAGAACAACCAGTCCAAGGTACGCATTCACCCATTCGTCATCAGCCAAGAAAAGAGCAGAATAATGAGCGTGAAACAGCTCGGTCATGTTGTTAAAGTCGCTGACGCTCACCGTGTGTTTCCTCTTGTGCAGTTTTTCCGGGTGTTGAACAACTACCCTCTGCAGCACAAGCTGCTGCTGACAGGAACTCCTCTGCAGAACAACCTGGAGGAGCTTTTCCACCTGCTCAACTTCCTCACGCCTGAGAGGTTCAGGTAAGTCCACCACGTCCTTTTAAACAGCAGTGAACTGGGGCCAGATTACCAGAGACGGTGAAGTACATTTGGTCGGATTTGATAAAGCAAAGACGTCTTTATTTGCACTTTTCCGTCGCAGTAAACTGGAAATTTTCCTGGAGGAGTTCGCCGACATCGCGAAGGAGGACCAGATCAAGAAGCTGCACGACATGCTGGGTCCGCACATGCTCAGGAGGCTGAAGGCCGATGTCTTCAAACACATGCCGTCAAAGACGGAGCTCATCGTCAGAGTGGAGCTCAGCCCCATGCAGAAGTGAGTCCTGAAGATTTATCCCAGGGTCCTTGAATGCATACGATTAGCTTAACGCTGCAGGAGCTCAGGATATTTAGTGATGAACTAACGCAGCATTTGTTCTTTGTTTGTAGGAAGTACTACAAATTCATCCTGACGAAAAACTTTGACGCCCTGAACACAAAAGGAGGCGGGAACCAGGTTTCTCTGTTGAACGTCGTCATGGACCTGAAGAAGTGCTGCAACCATCCCTACCTCTTCCCCACTGCTGCCATGGTAACCCCCGACTCTGTTTGAAGCTTCTGTGCAGGTCCTTTTTGTTTTAGAGTTGAC
This sequence comes from Microchirus variegatus, assembly GCF_963457635.1. NCBI lineage: Eukaryota > Metazoa > Chordata > Actinopteri > Pleuronectiformes > Soleidae > Microchirus > Microchirus variegatus. Next base: position 27,558,223 of record NC_139814.1, on the reverse strand, counting down.
TTAAAACCAAACCGTTTGGTTGTTCGCTGCACGCAGGAAGCTCCAAAGATGCCGAACGGGATGTACGACGGCAACTCGCTAACAAAGGCTTCTGGGAAACTGACGCTGCTGCAGAAGATGATGAGGAAGCTGAAGGAGGGAGGACACAGGGTGCTCGTCTTCTCTCAGGTACCAAAGTCTTACCTGAACACAACCTTAAATACTCTGATAGAGTCATGTTTTTGGTAAAAAATCACGTCTCTGTGTGTTTGTCTGCAGATGACGAAGATGTTGGACCTGCTGGAGGACTTCCTGGAGAACGAGGGCTACAAGTACGAGAGGATTGACGGAGGGATCACAGGCGGAATGAGACAGGAAGCTATCGACCGATTCAACGGTGAGAGCGCTGAAGCAAACGCCGACGTTCATATCCAACATATAGCAAAGGAAACGTCTAAAATGAACAGAGGTTTTCCGGTGAATCTAAAGATTTGTAACGGTTTCTTTGTGTCCTTGCCCTCAGCTCCTGGTGCTCAGCAGTTTGCCTTCCTGCTGTCGACGAGGGCCGGAGGTCTGGGCATCAACCTGGCCACCGCCGACACCGTGGTCATCTACGACTCGGACTGGAATCCTCACAACGACATCCAGGTACGAGAGCCAGCCTCGCTGTGTTCGTCTGGTTTTAAAGACGCATCGTTGTTTGGATTGCTCATCTTCTTCCTCCTCGTCTGTGTCCAGGCCTTCAGCAGAGCTCATCGTATCGGTCAGAACAAGAAGGTGATGATCTACCGCTTTGTCACCAAGGCTTCTGTGGAGGAGAGGATCACTCAGGTAAACAGGAAGTGGCTTCTCTTTGAGTGAGTTTGATTTCTTGCGACAGTCGGAGACCTTTACCTACGTCTTCTCTCCGCCCAGGTCGCCAAGAAGAAGATGATGCTGACTCACCTGGTGGTCCGACCTGGTCTCGGATCCAAGACTGGCTCCATGTCCAAACAGGAGCTGGACGACATCCTGAAGTTTGGAACCGAGCAGCTGTTCAAGGACCAGGAGGAGCGAGGATCAGGCGAGAACAAGGAGGAGGACAGCAGCATCATTCACTACGACGACAAGGCCATCGACCGCCTGCTGGACCGCAACCAGGACGCCACGGACGACACGGAGCTGCAGAGCATGAACGAGTACCTGAGCTCCTTCAAGGTGGCTCAGTACGTGGTCAAGGACGAGGAGGAGGAGGTGAGCAGGAGAAGCAGCAGCAGCAGGAGGTGGTGGTGGTCAGGTAGCTTCATCTCCTCCCTCTGTCACCTCTCACTCTTCTTCACCGTCTGCCTTTTTTTCAGGAGGAGGAGGTGCAGCGCGAGATCATCAAGCAGGAGGAGAGCGTGGATCCAGATTACTGGGAGAAGCTGCTGCGTCATCACTACGAGCAGCAGCAGGAGGATCTCGCTCGCAACCTCGGCAAAGGCAAGAGGATCCGCAAACAGGTCAACTACAACGACGGCTCGCAGGAAGACAGAGGTGAGACCTGAGGACGAAGCACTTTAGTCTTTAAAAATGTTAAAAACTACAGAAAAAAGAACCAAACTCCAGGTTCTACTTCATCAACATTGGACAAAATGTTGATATTTGAATCGTGAAGTTTTGTTTTTCATGGTTTTAAGTCTGATTTAAGATTGAATCCTTTTTTTCTTGTTATTCCCTCGTAGCTGATTGGCAGGACGATCAGTCTGACGGCCAATCAGATTACTCCGTGGCGTCAGAAGAGGGAGACGAGGACTTTGACGAACGATCGGAAGGTGAGGACGAGGATACAGAAAATGTTTTAAAATGACTCACTGTTTACAGATTATCTTTAGTCGATTCGTGGTTTGGTCCAGAAGATTTTTGATTTCTTTGTTTTATGGAGCAAATATTCACGTTTAAGAAGCTGAAAAATGACAGAAACACGAAAATATTCACATTTAAGAAGCTGAAAAATGACAGAAATGTGAAAATATTCACATTTAAGAAGCTGAAAAATGACAGAAACGTGAAAATATTCACATTTAAGAAGCTGAAAAATGACAGAAACGTGAAAATATTCACGTTTAAGAAGCTGAAAAATGACAGAAACGTGAAAATATTCACATTTAAGAAGCTGAAAAATGACAGAAACGTGAAAATATGCACGTTTAAGAAGCTGAAAAATGACAGAAACGTGAAAATATTCATGTTTAAGAAGCTGAAAAATGACAGAAACGTGAAAATATTCACGTTTAAGAAGCTGAAAAATGACAGAAACATGAAAATATTCACATTTAAGAAGCTGAAAAATGACAGAAACATGAAAATATTCACGTTTAAGAAGCTGAAAAATGACAGAAACGTGAAAATATTCACGTTTAAGAAGCTGAAAAATGACAGAAACGTGAAAATATTCACATTTAAGAAGCTGAAAAATGACAGAAACGTGAAAATATTCACGTTTAAGAAGCTGAAAAATGACAGAAAGGTGAAAATATTCACATTTAAGAAGCTGAAAAATGACAGAAATGTGAAAATATTCACATTTAAGAAGCTGAAAAATGACAGAAACGTGAAAATATTCACATTTAAGAAGCTGAGAAATGACAGAAACGTGAAAATATTCACGTTTAAGAAGCTGAGAAATGACAGAAACGTGAAAATATTCACATTTAAGAAGCTGAAAAATGACAGAAACGTGAAAATATTCACGTTTAAGAAGCTGAAAAATGACAGAAACGTGAAAATATTCATGTTTAAGAAGCTGAAAAATGACAGAAACGTGAAAATATTCACGTTTAAGAAGCTGAAAAATGACAGAAACATGAAAATATTCACATTTAAGAAGCTGAAAAATGACAGAAACGTGAAAATATTCACATTTAAGAAGCTGAAAAATGACAGAAATGTGAAAATATTCACGTTTAAGAAGCTGAAAAATGACAGAAACGTGAAAATATTCACATTTAAGAAGCTGAAAAATGACAGAAACGTGAAAATATTCACGTTTAAGAAGCTGAAAAATGACAGAAAGGTGAAAATATTCACATTTAAGAAGCTGAAAAATGACAGAAACATGAAAATATTCACATTTAAGAAGCTGAAAAATGACAGAAACGTGAAAATATTCACATTTAAGAAGCTGAAAAATGACAGAAACATGAAAATATTCACATTTAAGAAGCTGAAAAATGACAGAAACGTGAAAATATTCACATTTAAGAAGCTGAAAAATGACAGAAATATGAAAATATTCACATTTAAGAAGCTGAAAAATGACAAACTGGTTTTAATTAAGAATAAAATGCTTAAATTAGTTGACGTTCTATTGTGAAGAGTAATTATCTCAGTAATATATTTTATATACGCTCTATTTCAGCAGCAAACTCTCGCAGGCCGAACAGGAAGGGCCTGAGGAACGACAAAGACAAACCACTGCCCCCCCTGCTGGCCAGGGTGGGAGGCAACATCGAGGTGAGCAGCACTTGTTTATTTAAACCTTCTCGTTTTCCTCGTGTTTGTGGACGTCGATTCACATTTTCTTTCTTTCATTTGTTCCTTCAGGTGTTGGGTTTCAACTCTCGGCAGAGGAAGGCCTTCCTGAACGCAGTGATGCGTTATGGGATGCCCCCGCAGGACGCCTTCACCACCCAGTGGCTGGTCCGAGACCTGCGAGGGAAATCTGAGAAAGAGTTCAAGTAAGAGATAATCCAGCGAGAATATGGGATTTTGTTTACTGTAGGAGAATAAGGGTCAAATATAAGTATGAAAATTCATGTTCCTGGGTTTAATCTTTGTTAAAAATCCATGTTCCCGAGTTTAATCTTTACGTTAAAAATCCATGTTCCTGACTTTTGTCTTTACGTTAAAAATTTTGTTTAATTTTTACGTTAAAAATTATGTTCCCGAGTTTAATCTTCACATTAAAAATCCATGTTCCTGGGCTTAATCTTTACGTTTAAAATTCATGTTCCCGAGTTTAATCTTTACGTTAAAAATTCATGTTCCCGAGTTTAATCTTTACGTTAAAAATCCATGTTCCTGACTTTTGTCTTTACGTTAAAAATTTTGTTTAATTTTTACGTTAAAAATTATGTTCCCGAGTTTAATCTTCACATTAAAAATCCATGTTCCTGGGCTTAATCTTTACGTTTAAAATTCATGTTCCCGAGTTTAATCTTTACGTTAAAAATTCATGTTCCCGAGTTTAATCTTCACGTTAAAAATCCATGTTCCTGGGTTTAATCTTAACGTTAAAATTTATGTTTAATCTTTACGTTAAAAATCCATGTTCCCGAGTTTAATCCTTACGTTAAAAATCCATGTTCCTGACTTTTGTCTTTACGTTAAAATTCCATGTTCTGGACTTTTGTCTTTACGTTAAAAATCCATGTTCCTGGTTTTCTCTCTCTCAGAGCGTACGTGTCTCTCTTCATGCGTCATCTCTGTGAACCCGGCGCTGACGGCGCAGAGACCTTCGCCGACGGCGTCCCCAGGGAAGGGTTGTCACGGCAACACGTCCTCACGCGTATCGGCGTCATGTCGCTCATTCGCAAGAAGGTAAGTTGGAGGTCAGAATGTGACGGGGATTCGCCAAGTCATGGCGGCGTGTGCTGATGAGACGACGGTGATGTTGCAGGTCCAGGAGTTCGAGCACGTCAACGGTCAGTGGTCCATGCCGTGGATGGCCGAGCTGGAGGAGAGCAAGAGGGCGGCGGCCGCGGCAGCAGCTGCGGCGGCGGCGGCAGCTCAGCCCGAATCGCCCGGGAAGACGCCGTCCACCGGCACGCCTGCCGACACGCAGCCCAACACGCCTGCTGCAGTCGACGAATCCAAGACGGACGACGCCCTGAAGGACGGCGAGAAGGACGTGAAGAAGGAAGGCGAGGCAGAGAAGAACGGCAAAGAGCACGCCAAGGTCGCAAACGACGAGGTAAAGACGCCCGCCGCCGTCAGATTAACCTTCAAAATAAAACTCCGCAGAGAACACGTGACCTCATCATCGTCACGTCTCCTCCTCCTCCTACAGGTCATCGCCATCCCAGACGACGACGAGAAGAGTCCGCCGGAGGCCTCGGCGTCGGCGTCAGCGTCGGCGTCAGCGTCGGCGTCAGCGTCGGCGTCAGCGTCATCGGCGACGGCGACAGACGAGGAGAAGAAGAACGGCGGCGAGGAACCGATGGAGACGGACAAGCCGAGCAACGGAGACGCAGAGAGCGAGAAGGACGGAGAGAAGGAGGCGGACGGCGATAAGAAGAGTCCTGAGGCCGGAGAGGAGACCAAGTCTCCTGCTGAGGAGAAGACGGAGGGGTCAGAGGTCAAACCTGAGGACCCAGAGGTCAAAGGTCAGACCATGTTATTAATGTCTCAAAATGTCCCTTTAAAGACTGTTTAAATGTAACTTTAAAGGGAGTTGTGGTTTATTTTGTCAACGAAGCTCAGTTTCTTTGTAACGTTCACGTTTTTAAAGGTTTTTACGTTTGTTTTTGCAGCAGAAGAAAAGAAAGAAGAGAAGATGGACACCAGTCCTCCTGCAGAGGAGAAGAAAGGTACTGAACATTCTTCTTCTTCTTCATGCTTTCTTCTTTTGACCCTGACGTTAATAATCCATGTTCCAGGGTTTAATCCCGATTTTCAAAATCCATGTTCATGTATTTAATCCTGAAGTTAAAAATCTGTTTCTCGGTTTTATCATGAGGTTAATAATCCATGTTTCTGGGTTTAATCCTAAAGTTGAAAATCCAAGATTCTGAGTTTAATCCTGGGTTTAATAATCCATGTTCCAGGGTTTAATCCGGATTTTCAAAATCCATGTTCCTGGATTTAATCCTGACGTTAAAAATCAGTTTCTTGGTTTAATCATGAGGTTAATAATCCATGTTTCTGGGTTTAATCCTGAGTTTAAAAAGCCAAGTTTCTGAGTTTAATCCTGACGTTAAAAATCCATGTTTCTGGGTTTAATCCATGTGCCTCATTTTAATCCTGAGGTTAATAATCCATGTTTCTGATCTTAATCCTGAGGTTAATATCGTAATCACTAAATCATGGTTTCTTCTCGTCTCGTAGATGTGAAGGAGGAGAAGGAGGCGTCGAAGCCCGAGGAGGCGGCGACGAAGCTTCAGAACGGAGACGGCGGTAAAGAAATCGCTAACGTTAACGCAGCGGCCGCCGCTGCAGCGCCGAGCGAGGAGAAGAAGAAGGTGAAGACCAGGTTCATGTTCAACATCGCAGACGGAGGATTCACAGGTACGTGAAGATGAAAGGAAACCATCTGCTGTTGTTGTTGTTGTTGTTGTTGTTTTATCGCTGACATGTTGTTGTCCTGTGGTTTCAGAGCTTCACTCTCTGTGGCAGAACGAAGAACGCGCCGCTACGGTCACCAAGAAAACCAACGAGATCTGGCACCGTCGCCATGACTACTGGCTGCTGGCCGGAATCATCCAGTATCCTTTTATACACCAGAGTTTCTCCTGAAACCTGATCTTTGTGATTGTTCTTCTTCTTCTTGTTGTTGTTGTTGTCTTCTTCCTCCTCTTCCTCCTCGTGGTGATCCTTGACCGCGCTCTCCCTCAGACACGGTTACGCTCGCTGGCAGGACATCCAGAACGACGTGAAGTTCGCCATCCTCAACGAGCCGTTCAAAGGCGAGATGAACCGAGGGAACTTCCTGGAAATCAAGAACAAGTTCCTCGCCAGAAGATTCAAGGTACGAGCAGGAGAAGTGTGTCGTAATCAGATTATTTCAGTGGCCACAGTCGGATTATTCTGGGGGAACGTGTTCGGATTACTTCATTGGGCGCAATCAGATTATGTGACTTTATCTAATCCAAATACTTTAGTGTATATAATCAGATTATTCTGTGGAGCATATTCAGATTACTTCAGTTGGTGTACTCGGATTATTTTAGTGTATGAATTCAGATTACCTGCGCTGCGGCTATTATTTTTTATTTGAAGTATTCAGATTACTTCAGTGGTTTTAATCTGATGATTTGAGTGTTTCTAGTTCAGTTACTCGAGTAGATGTAATCCGATTATTTCAGTGGGCACAATTGGATTATGGATTATTCTGGGGGAACGTGTTTAGATTACTTCATTGGGTGCAATCGGATTATGTGAGTTTATCTAATCCAACTATTTCAGTGTATATAATCAGATTATGCTGGGTAGGCTATTCAGATTACTTCAGTTGGTGTAAATCAGGCAGCTTTTGTTAAATTACTCAAATAATCCTATCCAAACCACTGAATTAATCCATGTCTAATTCTGTTATTTTAGTGACATTATAAGATTACTTCAGTTGGTGTGGTCAGATTATTTTGGTGTATGTAGTTTACTTGAGCGGGTGCAATCAGATTGTTTCTTTTTATTAAAGTGTTCAGATTAATTCAGTGGTTTTAATCTGATCATTTGAGTTTATTTAATTCAGTTACTTTACTGGACGTAATCAGATTATTCTGGGGACTGTATTTGGATTACTCAGAGTATGGTGTGGTCAGATTATTTTGGTGTATGTATTCAGATTACCCGAGCGGCTGCAATCAGACTATTTTTTTTTTATTGAAGTATTCAGATTACTTCAGTGGTTTAATCTGATCATTACATGAGTGTATCTAGTTCAGTTACTTAAGTCGATATAATCCGATTATTTCAGTTGGCACAATTGGATTGTTCGAGTGAATGTAGTCAGATTACCATGCTGGGTTGAAACAGATTACATGAGTTAAAAAAATCTGACGACTGCAGTCCGATTATTTTTCTTTACATGAGTGGTTTTAATCAGATAAGTGAGTTTGTGTAATCCACATATTTAAGGGTACACAATCAGATTATTGTAGTGGATGTGTTCAGATTACACAGCCACAGTTTTCTTGTTAGCAACAGTAGCTGCTGCTAAATTAGCTACAGCGGCTAAAGTAACATTAACGACTAAAGTTAAAACCAAACTGGGTCTGTTTTTACGGACGGAGTCACAGCAGGAAGGACGATGTTATCGTCTTATCATTACTGCTGTGTCGTGGTTTTACAAACGTCTCAGTGGACACGACGCCGTCTCACTGTGTCCTCCGTCCCTCGTCCTCACAGCTGTTGGAGCAGGCGTTGGTGATCGAGGAGCAGCTGCGTCGAGCCGCCTACCTCAACATGTCGGAGGACCCGTCTCACCCGTCCATGGCCCTGAACACTCGCTTCAGTGAGGTGGAATGTCTCGCCGAGTCGCACCAACACCTCAGTAAAGAATCCATGTCCGGGAACAAGCCGGCCAACGCCGTCCTGCACAAAGGTAAACACTCTGAACTCTGACGCAGACGGTTTCTCTCAAGATTTAATGAAAGAAAAACCCTTTCATGACCCTTTGGCCACCAGGGGGCAGTCTTCAAAAACTGGTGACGTCCTCAGAACGATCCATCCTGGATGTTTACATTTAGAGGGTGCTAAACTTCTCTTTTTCAAAGTTTTCTTGTTGGCGACAGTAGCTGCTGCTAAATTAGCTATCGCGGCTAAAGTAGCTGCTCTAACAAAAACATTTTTTAAATGCCACCAAAAAAAGAGACGTTGGCAGCTATCGCAGCTACATTAGCTGCTATAGTTTAACAGTTACTGGTATCTTTTTTTTTTTTTACAGCATAGTTAAGCATACGGCTACAGTCATATAGCATCTGGCTACATTTTTAGCAAAAAACAGATCATTCTCATGACGTCAACAATTCACAAACTAGTGACGTCCTCGGAACGATCCATCCTGGATGTTTTCACTCTTGAGGGCGCTAAACTTCTTTTTCGCATTGTTCTTGTTGTAGTAGCTGCTAAATTAGCTATCGCAGCTAAAGTAAAGGTTTCAATTAATTAATTAAACCAAATATCCCTCAGAAATAACATTAAAACATTAAAAGTCGCTACGTGCGAGTCCTCGTATAGAAAGTTTGTGAAACGCTGTTTAAGCTCATTATTGTTAAAAAGATGAACAAAAGAAAAAGAAGCAGAGTCACATTGTTCTAACGTGAGCGAGAGATGACCCTGTAGTTCTAATGTCTCTCTCTCTCTCTCTCTCTCTCTGTGTGTCAGTGCTGAAGCAGTTGGAGGAGCTGCTGAGCGACATGAAGGCTGACGTCACTCGTCTCCCGGCGACCATCGCCCGGATACCGCCGGTCGCCGTGCGGCTCCAGATGTCGGAGCGGAACATCCTGAGTCGACTGGCGAGTCGAGGCCCCGAGACACAAACACAGGCACAAACACAACAGGTAACAACAACAACAACAACAGCTGATTTATCTGAAGTTTATAAACCACTCACTCTCCCACACCAAAGTCCATAGAGAAAAATCAGTGATTTTAGCATCACAGTGACACAGGAGCTGCCGTTTCACCTCTGGTGTTAGCTGCTAATGTTAGCATGCAACTATAACAGCTTATACCATCATTCAGCTTTATTATTGAGGCTATAGTAGCATGTTTTTAACATATTAGCCTGTAATAAGCCGACAGTACACAGCTCACTCTCCCGCACCAAAGCCCATAGAGAAAGCCAGTGATTTAAACACGTGTTAACGCTAACTTCCTGTTTCTTCTTCAGATGTCACAACAGTAGACTGAAACTTGGCTCTTTTACCTCGGGAACCGCCCCCTGCCTCACCTTGACATTCCTGATTGGTGCACAGCAAAACGACAGACCAAGCTTGAAGCCACGCCCACTTAACCCCGTCACCGCCCCCCTTGCTCCGCCCCGCCCCAAACAGACTGTACAGAGTTTTTCTGGACGATTGAGTCCCCGCCCCCTGACCCTGACTCCGCCCCCTCCTTGTTGACCCCAAAGTTCGAGGCTGTGGACAGAAAAGCTATTTTATTTTTTTTTTCCTCCTTTTTTCAATTTCTGTATTAATATTATTGATATAATGTTATTATGATGTTTTTTTGGAACCTAAATAAAAAAAAAATCCAATGAAAGTTTTTTGGTTTATTTTTTTGGTTAAAAAGTCGCAAACATTTCTGTCTTCAAATCTCTTAATTTAAATTAAAATCCCAAGTTTACGATTTCAACAACTGATTCATTCGGATCTTACAGGTAAACACGATGTTTGTTTTTTTGACCTGTAGGGGGCAGTAAAATCACACAACACGCTAAAGTTGGAATATTAAACCTCGGAATAATGCGACCTTCCTGATTTACATATATGTATCTGACGAGCAGCTCCACCTAGTGTTCAACCTGGAAACAAATATTTAATACGTAAAGAATTCTCAAATTCCCTTTTTACATGTTTTTTTCCTCCGGATTATGCTATTTTTTTTTCTAAATTATAATCAAATTGGCAACAAAAGTTTTTATACATTTTTAATGTAATGTAATACATTTTGTCATTTTCTGTTTAAATACCATTTAAACATTTTCACCCGGAACCAAAAATGTGGATTAGTTTTTCGGACATTTACTGCGATGATTAGAATTATGAAAAAAAAAAATGTTTTAAATCAACACAAACACATGATTTCATTTAAGCTCGGGCTTTAATCTGAATAATCTGTGTTTTTTTGACTATATATATATATATATATATATATATATATATATATATATATATATATATATATATATATATTAATACTTATAGAATAATTGTGCTTTAATTTCTTAAATAAATAAATAACTCACTCTTTACGTCGGTTAAGAAAAAATATTTTATACAGAAGAAATTCATTTGTTCATTTCACAACAAAACAGCACGTTTACGTTTAAACAGCAAAAAGTAAATAAAACCTGAGGGAAAAAAACATTTCCTGTGACCAAGCAGTTCCACTACTGAACACCAGGGGGCAGCAAATACAGCAGGAATCCACAAAGCAGGTGAAAACGATGTTTTATCTTCAAAAACATTTCAAACAAAAATGGAAAAATGTTTTTTTTATCATTAATTTGTTACTTTTTGCTGTTTTTTTCAATCTGTTTTCTTTCAGACGTTTGTGAGGATGAATAATTTCACAGCTGAGATTTAGACGAACAAACGGAACAAAGTAACGATGTAAATTTATTTTATTTTAAATTTTGTGTTCGTCCGTGAAGACGACGACGAAGAAGAAGAAGAAGCTCAGTAGAAGAAATACACTGAAGGAAAAGAAGAAGAACATGTAAAAAAACAGACAAATCTTCTCACATTGATTTACATTTTCTTGTTTTAAGAAAAATAACAAAATAACTAAAACTAATAAAGTAAATGTTTTTGTTTTTTTTACGAGATTCTGAAATCTGTTTTTACAAGAGATTTTTTCTGATTGGTCTTTCCGAGATTTTAGATTTTAGGTTCTGTTTTAGCAAGATTTTTTTTTTTTTACGAAATACAAAAAATCGGGATCTGATTTTCCGAGATTTATTTTTAGGGTCTGTTTCTTACGAGATTTTTTTATCGTATCGGTTTTTACAAAAAAAAAAAATCAGGATCTGGTGTTGGAAATGCTTCGTTTGCAGTTTAAAATTTTTCTTAAAACAAGAAAACTTGAATAAATTAAAGATGTGTCTCTTATATGTAGTTTTTGCAGTAAATGACCGCAGTACTGCGATACTTACAGAAGATGACGCCAAAGCAAATAACGCCTATAACGGCCATGATGATCATCATCTGAGGAAGAAAGACAAACAACATCAGACACACTTTTGTGTGTGTGCGTGTGTGCGTGTGCGTGTGCGTGTGTGTGTGTTTGCGCGTGTGTGTGTAAATCCTCATGATGACATTAAAGCTGCTGACAAACAGGAAATCATTTCATCTCTGACTGTGGAGGACGAGAGAGATTAACAAAACAAGGGGTTAGAGAGAGAGAGAGAGAGAGAGAGAGACACACACACACACACACACACAGTGTATTTGGATTGAAAGAAAAAAAAAGTAAAAATGAAAAATGTCTGTTTGTGTGTCCTTGTGAGGACCGCTGCTTTGGACCTTAACTGTGAGGACACGCCGTTTAAATCAGACTTTGATTCAAATGAATGTCACCTGTCTTCATGTCGTTGCCTTGAAACACAAACAAAACAAAAAATAGACAAAAAATACAGCACTTTGAGACTATACTGCCCCCTGCTGGTTCCTCCTGAAGATGCAGGTAACTTCAGTATAAACATCACTGTTTTACTGTGAATATTAGAGGCTTGAAAATGAATGAAAGGTCCTCACAAGTACAGATGTGCACACCAGTGTGTTTGTGTGTGTGTGTGTGTGTGTGTGTGTGTTGAGTGTGGGCGGAGTTATATCACAAATCACAGCTGGCTCCTTAATCCCCAACTGTCACTGTAATCTAATCCAGATTGACATCTCTCTCTCTCTCTCTCTCTCTCTCTCTCTCTCTCTCTCTCTCTCTCTCTCTCTCTGTGAACGGCAGGTTCTGATTGGACGACACGGCTTTGTCTGTCCACCGGATGGATGGAGACTGATGCATGCTGGGAAAGGAAGGCGTGCTGACCTTGCAGTTCTTCCACCAGTACTTGTTCTTGAGTTTGGCGGCGCTGCTCTCGAACTGCGAGGCTCCGGCCTGCAGCGCGTCGGCTCGGTCGTCCAACTCCGACAGCTTCTGGTCTCGCTCCAGGACTTTGTCCACGTTGACGCGCATGATGTCCACCACCTGAGGGACGAGGACATTGGTCAGGGACGTCTCTGCAAAGGCTAAAGAGACGAAAACGAGTCTTAATCCTGGTCCTGACCTCGTCCACCTGAGCCTGAGTCTGCTGCAGTCGTCTGTTACTGGTCAGGTTTGGGGGCGGAGCCTGACCGCCCTCGCCGTCCGGACCTCCAGGTGCTCCTGGTGTTCTTGCCGCGTCTGGAGTCGACCTGCAGACCCGGAAAAATCTCTCGTAAAAACAGACACGAAAACCTTTTTCGTAAAAACAGACCCCGAAAAAAAATATTTGTAAATACAAACCCGGAAAAAATCTCTCGGAAAAACAGACTCGGAAAAAATACTCGGAAAAACAAACATGAAAAAAAAACTCGTAAAAACAGTTCCCGCAAAAAATCTTTGTAAAAACAGACCCGGAAAAATTTCTCGTAGAAACAGACTCGGAAAAAAAAAAACTACCCGTAAAACAACAAAAACAAACCCGTAAAAAACTCTCGTAAAAACAGACCCACATTTTTTTTTCGTAAGAAAAGACCCTGAAAAAAAAAGTTGTGAATGTCTCATCAGTCGTTTTTACTTTGGGCGGCTCCAGGGCGACCCCTAAAGGAAGTCTTTGGTAGTGAATGTGAGATGCACTCTGTGCCGAAATAGCTCAGTTGGGAGAGCGTCAGACTGAAGATCTGAAGGTCCCTGGTTCAATCCCGGGTTTCGGCAGATTTTAAAAAATGTAACGTTAAAGTTACCACAGTTATTCTGTAAATTAATCGTATTAATCAACTCATTTACGCGTTTATAGAACAATCTGAACGGGATTGAACTCACTAACTCACTGCTTCCTGATCATACGTTTTCGATTTCTAAAAACAAACACAGAAAAATCTCTCGGAAAAAACAGACCCAAATTTTTTTTTCGTAAATACAAACCTGTAAACAACTCGAAAAAAATACTCGTAAAAATAAACATGATAAAAAATCTCTAAAACAGACTCACAGTTTTTTTCGTAAGAAAAAAAATATTGTGATAAAATTGTGAAATCAAAGTCATGAATTTATCATCAGTCAGAATTTGTCATTTACATTTTAACTTTATTATATATTATATATTATAAATATTACTATTTTAATAGTTTCGTCTGGTTTGACTTTATTCTAATGTAGTATTTTCACACTGTAGTTACTTTACTGACTTCATTTTTAATTTTATCAAATTAATTGAATTATTTTTACTTGTTTTGCTTTATTTATTATTTATTTTATTTTGTCGTATTGTTACTTTTAATTTATTTGTCATAAGAGGTTTTTCTACACCATTATGACAAATCCTTATTTTAGAAATACAAATATAATATAATATATATAATGTGAAAATATATAGACGACTAATTACGCTTAACTAGCTTAATTGTTACATTATTATTTGTAACATTGTACTTTTAAACTGAAGCTTTGCTACTTTTACTGATGACAGTACAGCTACAATAACTCCTACTTATTTGTGTCAAAGTATTTCTCACACGTTAGTATTTGTACTTTCTGTAAAACGTCGTAGAATAATCAGCTTTTCTTTTGTCGCACTTTTCATTTTGACTCAAACGTCGGAAAAACTTTGTGTCGTTTGGCAACGACTTCACCAAACTGAAGCGTCTCGAATAATAAACAGAGAAATTTAATTTCAATAATAGAAACATGACTCATCACACACACACACACACACACACACACACACACACACACACACACACACACACACAGTGACAGATTAGCGCAGCACTTCCCCTCCCCCACAACAACATCACAGGTCAAAATAAATCTGTTTTAAAAATGTATAAAAATACAAAGTTACAGTTTAAATGTCGTTATTGTAACGTTGTGTTTTTAAAGCGTTGATGACGTTTGACTGTGAGTCACGACGTTAACGTCTGTTAAAAACAAACACTCACGAGTTCCATTTGTAAGATTAAAAAAAAACAAAAAACAATGAATGGAAACAAACGTCGTAAAATGTAACGTGAGTTAAAGATCGACGCGTTACAAAGAGACTTCAATCACATTTAATGATTTCTATAAAAAAGAAAAGGTTTGTACGTCGGTGAAAAGAGATGAAGTACTCACATGTCAGCGACGGCAGGAGGATGAGATAATCTGAGAGTGTGTGTGTGTGTGTGTGTGTGTGTGTGTGTGTGTGAGAGACTGTGCTTGAATGTAAATGAAGCAGGATGACTCGAGTCTTTTCTCACTGATATAGATTTGAGCTTTTAAAATATCACAGTCAAAAATGATGAAAAATGATTTTCTGTGTATTTCACATTTTTGACCTACTTCATTAATAAAGTACAATGAGTACTTTTCAAGGTATATGGCATTTAACAATAAAGAAATATGTTTTAAAGCTCGAATACTTTATTACAGTTCACTGTTTCATCTAATAACTCGGTTTTTTTGCATGTTTTGTTTTTAATATTTTTACTCCTTTATAGTTAATTATTAATTTTGACGTCTTACAACTAAATATTTTTATGAAAGTTTTTGTCAAATTTTGGACAAATGTATTTATATATATATTTGTAAATTGTTACATTTTGGACGACATAGTATAGTATGTCGTTTTTGTCAAATTTTGGACCAAAAGTTTTTTTTCAAAAAAATGGTCAAATTTTGCACGAAATAGTGTAGTATGACATTGAGGTCGACGAAATAGTATAGTATGACGTTTAGGTCACATTTTGGACCAAAAGTTTTTTTTCAAAAAAATGGTCAAATTTTGCACGAAATAGTGTAGTATGACATTGATGTCGAAGACATAGTATAGTATGACATTTTGGTCACATTTTGGGCTAAAAAAAGAATTCAATTTTTTTTTTCCAATTTTGGACGACATAGTATAGTATGTCGTTTTTGTCAAATTTTGGACCAAAAGTTTTTTTTCAAAAAAATGGTCAAATTTTGCACGAAATAGTGTAGTATGACATTGAGGTCGACAGCATAGTATAGTATGACGTTTAGGTCACATTTTGGGCTAAAAAAAGAATTAAATTTTTTTTTTCCAATTTTGGACGACATAGTATAGTATGTCGTTTTTGTCAAATTTTGGACCAAAAGTTTTTTTTCAAAAAAATGGTCAAATTTTGCACGAAATAGTGTAGTATGATATTGAGGTCGAAGACATAGTATAGTATGACGTTTTGGTCACATTTAGGGCTAAAAAAAAATTTCATAAAAAATTTCCAACTTTGGACGACATAGTATAGTATGTCGTTTTTTGTCAAATTTTGGACCAGAAGTTTTTTTTCAAAAAAATGGTCAAATTTTGCACAAAATAGTGTAGTATGACATTGAGGTCGACAGCATAGTATAGTATGACGTTTAGGTCACATTTTGAGCTAAAAAAAGAATTACATTTTTTTTTCCAATTTTGGACGACGTAGTATAGTATGTCGTTTTTGTCAAATTTTGGACCAAAAGTTTTTTTTCCAAAAAATGGTCAAATTTTGGACGAAATAGTGTAGTATGACATTGATGTCGAAGACATAGTATAGTATGACGTTTAGGTCACATTTTGGGCTAAAAAAAGAATTCAATTTTTTTTTCCAATTTTGGACGACATAGTATAGTATGTCGTTTTTGTCAAATTTTGGACCAAAAGTTTTTTTTCAAAAAAATGGTCAAATTTTGGACGAAATAGTGTAGTATGACATTGATGTCGAAGACATAGTATAGTATGACGTTTTCGTCACATTTAGGGCTAAAAAAAAAGATTTCATAAAAAATTTCCAATTTTGGACGACATAGTATAGTATGTCGTTTTTGTCAAATTTTGGACCAAAAGTTTTTTTTTTAAAAAATTGTCAAATTTTGGACGAAATAGTGTAGTATGACATTGAGGTCGACAGCATAGTATAGTATGACGTTTAGGTCACATTTTGGGCTAAAAAAAGAATACAATTTTTTTTTTTCAATTTTGGACGACATAGTATAGTATGTCGTTTTTGTCAAATTTTGGACCAAAAGTTTTTTTTCAAAAAAATGGTCAAATTTTTCACGAAATAGTGTAGTATGACATTGAGGTCGAAGACATAGTATAGTATGACGTTTAGGTCACATTTTGGGCTAAAAAAAGAATTCAATTTTTGTTTTCCAATTTTGGACGACATCGTATAGTATGTCGTTTTTGTCAAATTTTGGACCAAAAGTTTTTTTTCAAAAAAATGGTCAAATTTTGCACGAAATAGTGTAGTATGACATTGAGGTCGACAGCATAGTATAGTATGACGTTTAGGTCACATTTTGGGCTAAAAAAAGAATACAATTTTTTTTTTCCAATTTTGGACGACATAGTATAGTATGTCGTTTTTGTCAAATTTTGGACCAAAAGTTTTTTTTCAAAAAAATGGTCAAATTTTGGACGAAATAGTGTAGTATGACATTGAGGTCGACAGCATAGTATAGTATGACGTTTAGGTCACATTTTGGGCTAAAAAAAGAATTCAATTTTTTTTTTCCAATTTTGGACGACGTAGTATAGTATGTCGTTTTTGTCAAATTTTGGACCAAAAGTTTTTTTTCAAAAAAATGGTCAAATTTTGCACGAAATAGTGTAGTATGACATTGAGGTCGACAGCATGGTATAGTATGATGTTTAGGTCACATTTTGGGCAAAAAAAAGAATTAAATTTTTTTTTTCCAATTTTGGACGACATAGTATAGTATGTCGTTTTTGTCAAATTTTGGACCAAAAGTTCTTTTTCAAAAAAATGGTCAAATTTTGGACGAAATAGTGTAGTATGACATTGATGTCGAAGACATAGTATAGTATGACGTTTAGGTCACATTTTGGGCTAAAAAAAGAATTCAATTTTTTTTTCCCAATTTTGGACGACATAGTATAGTATGTCGTTTTTGTCAAATTTTGGACCAAAAGTTTTTTTTAAAAAAAATTGTCAAATTTTGGACGAAATAGTGTAGTATGACATTGAGGTCGACAGCATAGTATAGTATGACGTTTAGGTCACATTTTTGGCTAAAAAAAGAATATAATTTTTTTTTTTCAATTTTGGACGACATAGTATAGTATGTCGTTTTTGTCAAATTTTGGACCAAAAGTTTTTTTTTAAAAAAATTGTCAAATTTTGGACGAAATAGTGTAGTATGACATTGAGGTCGACAGCATAGTATAGTATGACGTTTTGGTCACATTTTGGGCTAAAAAAAGAATTCAATTTTTTTTCTCCAATTTTGGACCACATAGTATAGTATGTCGTTTTTGTCAAATTTTGGACCAAAAGTTGTTTTTTTTAAAAATTGTCAAATTTTGGACGAAATAGTGTAGTATGACATTGAGGTCGACAGCATAGTATAGTATGACGTTTAGGTCACATTTTGGGCTAAAAAAAGAATTCAATTTTTTTTTTCCAATTTTGGACGACATAGTATAGTATGTCGTTTTTGTCAAATTTTGGACCAAAAGTTTTTTTTCAAAAAAATGGTCAAATTTTGCACGAAATAGTGTAGTATGACATTGATGTCGAAGACATAGTATAGTATGACGTTTTCGTCACATTTAGGGCTAAAAAAAAAGATTTCATAAAAAATTTCCAATTTTGGACGACATAGTATAGTATGTCGTTTTTGTCAAATTTTGGACCAAAAGTTTTTTTTTTAAAAAATTATCAAATTTTGGACGAAATAGTGTAGTATGACATTGAGGTCGACAGCATAGTATAGTATGACGTTTAGGTCACATTTTGGGCTAAAAAAAGAATACAATTTCTTTTTTTTCAATTTTGGACGACATAGTATAGTATGACGTTTAGGTCACATTTTGGGCTAAAAAAAGAATAAAATTTTTGTTTTCCAATTTTGGACGACATAGTATAGTATGTCGTTTTTGTCAAATTTTGGACCAAAAGTTTTTTTTCAAAAAAATGGTCAAATTTTGCACGAAATAGTGTAGTATGACATTGAGGTCGAAGACATAGTATAGTATGACGTTCAGGTCACATTTTGGGCTAAAAAAAGAATACAATTTTTTTTTTCCAATTTTGGACGACATAGTATAGTATGTCGTTTTTGTCAAATTTTGGACCAAAAGTTTTTTTTCAAAAAAATGGTCAAATTTTGCACGAAATAGTGTAGTATGACATTGAGGTCGACAGCATAGTATAGTATGACGTTTAGGTCACATTTTGGGCTAAAAAAAGAATTAAATTTTTTTTTTCCAATTTTGGACCACATAGTATAGTATGTCGTTTTTGTCAAATTTTGGACCAAAAGTTTTTTTTCAAAAAAATGGTCAAATTTTGCACGAAATAGTGTAGTATGACATTGAGGTCGACAGCATAGTATAGTATGACGTTTAGGTCACATTTTGGGCTAAAAAAAGAATACAATTTTTTTTTTTCAATTTTGGACGACAGTATAGTATGTCGTTTTTGTCAAATTTTGGACCAAAAGTTTTTTTTCAAAAAAATGGTCAAATTTTGGACGAAATAGTGTAGTATGACATTGAGGTCGAAGACATAGTATAGTATGACGTTTAGGTCACATTTTGGGCTAAAAAAAGAATTCAATTTTTGTTTTCCAATTTTGGACGACATAGTATAGTATGTCGTTTTTGTCAAATTTTGGACCAAAAGTTTTTTTTTAAAAAAATGGTCAAATTTTGCACGAAATAGTGTAGTATGACATTGAGGTCGAAGACATAGTATAGTATGACGTTTAGGTCACATTTTGGGCTAAAAAAAGAATTCAATTTTTTTTTTCCAATTTTGGACGACATAGTATAGTATGTCGTTTTTGTCAAATTTAGGACCAAAAGTTTTTTTTCCAAAAAATGGTCAAATTTTGCACGAAATAGTGTAGTATGACATTGAGGTCGACAGCATAGTATAGTATGACGTTTTGGTCACATTTTGGGCTAAAAAAAGAATTCAATTTTTGTTTTCCAATTTTGGACGACATAGTATAGTATGTCGTTTTTGTCAAATTTTGGACCAAAAGTTTTTTTTCAAAAAAATGGTCAAATTTTGCACGAAATAGTGTAGTATGACATTGAGGTCGAAGACATAGTATAGTATGACGTTTAGGTCACATTTTGGGCTAAAAAAAGAATTCAATTTTTGTTTTCCAATTTTGGACGACATAGTATAGTATGTCGTTTTTGTCAAATTTTGGACCAAAAGTTTTTTTTTTTAAAAATGGTCAAATTTTGCACGAAATAGTGTAGTATGACATTGAGGTCGAAGACATAGTATAGTATGACGTTTAGGTCACATTTTGGGCTAAAAAAAGAATTAAATTTTTGTTTTCCAATTTTGGACGACATAGTATAGTATGTCGTTTTTGTCAAATTTTGGACCAAAAGTTTTTTTTCAAAAAAATGGTCAAATTTTGCACGAAATAGTGTAGTATGACATTGAGGTCGACAGCATGGTATAGTATGATGTTTAGGTCACATTTTGGGCAAAAAAAATAATTAAATTTTTGTTTTCCAATTTTGGAAGACATAGTATAGTATGTCGTTTTTGTCAAATTTTGGACCAAAAGTTTTTTTTCAAAAAAATGTTCAAATTTTGCACGAAATAGTGTAGTATGACATTGATGTCGAAGACATAGTATAGTATGACGTTTAGGTCACATTTTGGGCTAAAAAAAGAATTCAATTTTTTTTTTCCAATTTTGGACGACATAGTATAGTATGTCGTTTTTGTCAAATTTTGGACCAAAAGTTTTTTTTTTAAAAATTGTCAAATTTTGGACGAAATAGTGTAGTATGACATTGAGGTCGACAGCATAGTATAGTATGACGTTTAGGTCACATTTTGGGCAAAAAAAATAATTACATTTTTTTTTTTCAATTTTGGACGACATAGTATAGTATGTCGTTTTTGTCAAATTTTGGACCAAAAGTTTTTTTTTTTAAAAATGGTCAAATTTTGCACGAAACAGTGTAGTATGACATTGATGTCGACAGCATAGTATAGTATGACGTTTAGGTCACATTTTGGGCTAAAAAAAGAATACAATTTTTTTTTTTCAATTTTGGACGACATAGTATAGTATGTCGTTTTTGTCAAATTTTGGACCAAAAGTTTTTTTTCAAAAAAATTGTCAAATTTTGCACGAAATAGTGTAGTATGACATTGAGGTCGAAGACATAGTATAGTATGACGTTTAGGTCACATTTTGGGCTAAAAAAAGAATTCAATTTTTTTTTTCCAATTTTGGACCACATAGTATAGTATGTCGTTTTTGTCAAATTTTGGACCAAAAGTTTTTTTTCAAAAAAATGGTCAAATTTTGCACGAAATAGTGTAGTATGACATTGAGGTCGACAGCATAGTATAGTATGACGTTTAGGTCACATTTTGGGCTAAAAAAAGAATTAAATTTTTGTTTTCCAATTTTGGACGACATAGTATAGTATGTCGTTTTTGTCAAATTTTGGACCAAAAGTTTTTTTTCAAAAAAATGGTCAAATTTTGCACGAAATAGTGTAGTATGACATTGAGGTCGAAGACATAGTATAGTATGACGTTTAGGTCACATTTTGGGCTAAAAAAAGAATTCAATTTTTTTTTTCCAATTTTGGACCACATAGTATAGTATGTCGTTTTTGTCAAATTTTGGACCAAAAGTTTTTTTTCAAAAAAATGGTCAAATTTTGCACGAAATAGTGTAGTATGACATTGAGGTCGACAGCATAGTATAGTATGACGTTTAGGTCACATTTTGGGCTAAAAAAAGAATTAAATTTTTGTTTTCCAATTTTGGACGACATAGTATAGTATGTCGTTTTTGTCAAATTTTGGACCAAAAGTTTTTTTTCAAAAAAATGGTAAAATTTTGCACGAAATAGTGTAGTATGACATTGAGGTCGAAGACATAGTATAGTATGACGTTTAGGTCACATTTTGGGCTAAAAAAAGAATTAAATTTTTTTTTTCCAATTTTGGACCACATAGTATAGTATGTCGTTTTTGTCAAATTTTGGACCAAAAGTTTTTTTTCAAAAAAATGGTCAAATTTTGCACGAAATAGTGTAGTATGACATTGAGGTCGACAGCATAGTATAGTATGACGTTTAGGTCACATTTTGGGCTAAAAAAAGAATACAATTTTTTTTTTTCAATTTTGGACGACATAGTATAGTATGTCGTTTTTGTCAAATTTTGGACCAAAAGTTTTTTTTCAAAAAAATGGTCAAATTTTGGACGAAATAGTGTAGTATGACATTGAGGTCGAAGACATAGTATAGTATGACGTTTAGGTCACATTTTGGGCTAAAAAAAGAATTCAATTTTTGTTTTCCAATTTTGGACGACATAGTATAGTATGTCGTTTTTGTCAAATTTTGGACCAAAAGTTTTTTTTTTAAAAAATGGTCAAATTTTGCACGAAATAGTGTAGTATGACATTGAGGTCGAAGACATAGTATAGTATGACGTTTAGGTCACATTTTGGGCTAAAAAAAGAATTCAATTTTTTTTTTCCAATTTTGGACGACATAGTATAGTATGTCGTTTTTGTCAAATTTAGGACCAAAAGTTTTTTTTCCAAAAAATGGTCAAATTTTGCACGAAATAGTGTAGTTTGACATTGAGGTCGACAGCATAGTATAGTATGACGTTTAGGTCACATTTTGGGCTAAAAAAAGAATACAATTTTTTTTTTCCAATTTTGGACGACATAGTATAGTATGTCGTTTTTGTCAAATTTTGGACCAAAAGTTTTTTTTCAAAAAAATGGTCAAATTTTGCACGAAATAGTGTAGTATGACATTGAGGTCGACAGCATGGTATAGTATGATGTTTAGGTCACATTTTGGGCAAAAAAAATAATTAAATTTTTGTTTTCCAATTTTGGACGACATAGTATAGTATGTCGTTTTTGTCAAATTTTGGACCAAAAGTTTTTTTTCAAAAAAATGGTCAAATTTTGCACGAAATAGTGTAGTATGACATTGAGGTCGAAGACATAGTATAGTATGACGTTTAGGTCACATTTTGGGCTAAAAAAAGAATTCAATTTTTGTTTTCCAATTTTGGACGACATAGTATAGTATGTCGTTTTTGTCAAATTTTGGACCAAAAGTTTTTTTTTTTAAAAATGGTCAAATTTTGCACGAAATAGTGTAGTATGACATTGAGGTCGAAGACATAGTATAGTATGACGTTTAGGTCACATTTTGGGCTAAAAAAAGAATTCAATTTTTTTTTTCCAATTTTGGACGACATAGTATAGTATGTCGTTTTTGTCAAATTTAGGACCAAAAGTTTTTTTTCAAAAAAATGGTCAAATTTTGGACGAAATAGTGTAGTATGACATTGAGGTCGACAGCATAGTATAGTATGACGTTTAGGTCACATTTTGGGCTAAAAAAAAATTCAATTTTTTTTTTCCAATTTTGGACGACATAGTATAGTATGTCGTTTTTGTCAAATTTTGGACCAAAAGTTTTTTTTCAAAAAAATGGTCAAATTTTGCACGAAATAGTGTAGTATGACATTGAGGTCGACAGCATGGTATAGTATGATGTTTAGGTCACATTTTGGGCAAAAAAAATAATTAAATTTTTGTTTTCCAATTTTGGAAGACATAGTATAGTATGTCGTTTTTGTCAAATTTTGGACCAAAAGTTTTTTTTCAAAAAAATGTTCAAATTTTGCACGAAATAGTGTAGTATGACATTGATGTCGAAGACATAGTATAGTATGACGTTTAGGTCACATTTTGGGCTAAAAAAAGAATTCAATTTTTTTTTTCCAATTTTGGACGACATAGTATAGTATGTCGTTTTTGTCCAATTTTGGACCAAAAGCTTTTTTTCAAAAAAATGGTCAAATTTTGCACGAAATAGTGTAGTATGACATTGAGGTCGACAGCATAGTATAGTATGACGTTTAGGTCACATTTTGGGCTAAAAAAAAATTCAATTTTTTTTTTCCAATTTTGGACGACATAGTATAGTATGTCGTTTTTGTCAAATTTTGGACCAAAAGTTTTTTTTCAAAAAAATGGTCAAATTTTGCACGAAATAGTGTAGTATGACATTGAGGTCGACAGCATGGTATAGTATGATGTTTAGGTCACATTTTGGGCAAAAAAAATAATTAAATTTTTGTTTTCCAATTTTGGACGACATAGTATAGTATGTCGTTTTTGTCAAATTTTGGACCAAAAGTTTTTTTTCAAAAAAATGGTCAAATTTTGCACGAAATAGTGTAGTATGACATTGAGGTCGAAGACATAGTATAGTATGACGTTTAGGTCACATTTTGGGCTAAAAAAAGAATTCAATTTTTGTTTTCCAATTTTGGACGACATAGTATAGTATGTCGTTTTTGTCAAATTTTGGACCAAAAGTTTTTTTTTTTAAAAATGGTCAAATTTTGCACGAAATAGTGTAGTATGACATTGAGGTCGAAGACATAGTATAGTATGACGTTTAGGTCACATTTTGGGCTAAAAAAAGAATTCAATTTTTTTTTTCCAATTTTGGACGACATAGTATAGTATGTCGTTTTTGTCAAATTTAGGACCAAAAGTTTTTTTTCAAAAAAATGGTCAAATTTTGGACGAAATAGTGTAGTATGACATTGAGGTCGACAGCATAGTATAGTATGACGTTTAGGTCACATTTTGGGCTAAAAAAAAATTCAATTTTTTTTTTCCAATTTTGGACGACATAGTATAGTATGTCGTTTTTGTCAAATTTTGGACCAAAAGTTTTTTTTCAAAAAAATGGTCAAATTTTGCACGAAATAGTGTAGTATGACATTGAGGTCGACAGCATGGTATAGTATGATGTTTAGGTCACATTTTGGGCAAAAAAAATAATTAAATTTTTGTTTTCCAATTTTGGAAGACATAGTATAGTATGTCGTTTTTGTCAAATTTTGGACCAAAAGTTTTTTTTCAAAAAAATGTTCAAATTTTGCACGAAATAGTGTAGTATGACATTGATGTCGAAGACATAGTATAGTATGACGTTTAGGTCACATTTTGGGCTAAAAAAAGAATTCAATTTTTTTTTTCCAATTTTGGACGACATAGTATAGTATGTCGTTTTTGTCAAATTTTGGACCAAAAGTTTTTTTTTTTAAAAATTGTCAAATTTTGGACGAAATAGTGTAGTATGACATTGAGGTCGACAGCATAGTATAGTATGACGTTTAGGTCACATTTTGGGCAAAAAAAATAATTACATTTTTGTTTTCCAATTTTGGACGACATAGTATAGTATGTCGTTTTTGTCAAATTTTGGACCAAAAGTTTTTTTTTTTAAAAATGGTCAAATTTTGCACGAAATAGTGTAGTATGACATTGAGGTCGAAGACATAGTATAGTATGACGTTTAGGTCACATTTTGGGCTAAAAAAAGAATTCAATTTTTTTTTTCCAATTTTGGACGACATAGTATAGTATGTCGTTTTTGTCAAATTTAGGACCAAAAGTTTTTTTTCAAAAAAATGGTCAAATTTTGGACGAAATAGTGTAGTATGACATTGAGGTCGACAGCATAGTATAGTATGACGTTTAGGTCACATTTTGGGCTAAAAAAAAATTCAATTTTTTTTTTCCAATTTTGGACGACATAGTATAGTATGTCGTTTTTGTCAAATTTTGGACCAAAAGTTTTTTTTCAAAAAAATGGTCAAATTTTGCACGAAATAGTGTAGTATGACATTGAGGTCGACAGCATGGTATAGTATGATGTTTAGGTCACATTTTGGGCAAAAAAAATAATTAAATTTTTGTTTTCCAATTTTGGAAGACATAGTATAGTATGTCGTTTTTGTCAAATTTTGGACCAAAAGTTTTTTTTCAAAAAAATGTTCAAATTTTGCACGAAATAGTGTAGTATGACATTGATGTCGAAGACATAGTATAGTATGACGTTTAGGTCACATTTTGGGCTAAAAAAAGAATTCAATTTTTTTTTTCCAATTTTGGACGACATAGTATAGTATGTCGTTTTTGTCAAATTTTGGACCAAAAGTTTTTTTTTTTAAAAATTGTCAAATTTTGGACGAAATAGTGTAGTATGACATTGAGGTCGACAGCATAGTATAGTATGACGTTTAGGTCACATTTTGGGCAAAAAAAATAATTACATTTTTTTTTTTCAATTTTGGACGACATAGTATAGTATGTCGTTTTTGTCAAATTTTGGACCAAAAGTTTTTTTTTTAAAAATGGTCAAATTTTGCACGAAACAGTGTAGTATGACATTGATGTCGACAGCATAGTATAGTATGACGTTTAGGTCACATTTTGGGCTAAAAAAAGAATTCAATTTTTTTTTTCCAATTTTGGACGACATAGTATAGTATGTCGTTTTTGTCAAATTTTGGACCAAAAGTTTTTTTTCAAAAAAATTGTCAAATTTTGCACGAAATAGTGTAGTATGACATTGAGGTCGAAGACATAGTATAGTATGACGTTTAGGTCACATTTTGGGCTAAAAAAAGAATTAAATTTTTTTTTTCCAATTTTGGACCACATAGTATAGTATGTCGTTTTTGTCAAATTTTGGACCAAAAGTTTTTTTTCAAAAAAATGGTCAAATTTTGCACGAAATAGTGTAGTATGACATTGAGGTCGACAGCATAGTATAGTATGACGTTTAGGTCACATTTTGGGCTAAAAAAAGAATTAAATTTTTGTTTTCCAATTTTGGACGACATAGTATAGTATGTCGTTTTTGTCAAATTTTGGACCAAAAGTTTTTTTTCAAAAAAATGGTAAAATTTTGCACGAAATAGTGTAGTATGACATTGAGGTCGAAGACATAGTATAGTATGACGTTTAGGTCACATTTTGGGCTAAAAAAAGAATTCAATTTTTTTTTTCCAATTTTGGACGACATAGTATAGTATGTCGTTTTTGTCAAATTTAGGACCAAAAGTTTTTTTTCAAAAAAATGGTCAAATTTTGCACGAAATAGTGTAGTATGACATTGAGGTCGACAGCATAGTATAGTATGACGTTTAGGTCACATTTTGGGCTAAAAACAAAATTTCCCAAAAAATTTCAATTTTTGGACGACATAGTATAGTACGTTGTTTTCGTCAAATTTTGGACCAAAAGTTTTTTTTCAAAAAAATTGTCAGATTTTGGACGAAATAGTGTAGTATGACATTGAGGTCGACAGCATAGTATAGTATGATGTTTAGGTCACATTTTGGGCTAAAAAAAGAATTAAATTTTTGTTTTCCAATTTTGGACGACATAGTATAGTATGTCGTTTTTGTCAAATTTAGGACCAAAAGTTTTTTTTCAAAAAAATGGTCAAATTTTGCACGAAATAGTGTAGTATGACATTGAGGTCGACAGCATAGTATAGTATGACGTTTAGGTCACATTTTGGGCTAAAAAAAGAATTAAATTTTTGTTTTCCAATTTTGGACGACATAGTATAGTATGTCGTTTTTGTCAAATTTAGGACCAAAAGTTTTTTTTCAAAAAAATGGTCAAATTTTGCACGAAATAGTGTAGTATGACATTGAGGTCGACAGCATAGTATAGTATGACGTTTAGGTCACATTTTGGGCTAAAAAAAGAATACAATTTTTTTTTTCCAATTTTGGACGACATAGTATAGTATGTCGTTTTTGTCAAATTTTGGACCAAAAGTTTTTTTTCAAAAAAATTGTCAAATTTTGCACGAAATAGTGTAGTATGACATTGAGGTCGACAGCATAGTATAGTATGACGTTAAGGTCACATTTTGGGCTAAAAAAAGAATTCAATTTTTTTTTCCCAATTTTGGACGACATAGTATAGTATGTCGTTTTTGTCAAATTTTGGACCAAAAGCTTTTTTTTTAAAAATTGTCAAATTTTGGACGAAATAGTGTAGTATGACATTGAGGTCGACAGCATAGTATAGTATGACGTTTAGGTCACATTTTGGGCTAAAAAAAAATACAATTTTTTTTTTTCAATTTTGGACGACATAGTATAGTATGTCGTTTTTGTCAAATTTTGGACCAAAAGTTTTTTTTCAAAAAAATTGTCAAATTTTGCACGAAATAGTGTAGTATGACATTGAGGTCGAAGACATAGTACAGTATGACGTTTAGGTCACATTTTGGGCTAAAAAAAGAATTCAATTTTTTTTTTCCAATTTTGGACCACATAGTATAGTATGTCGTTTTTGTCAAATTTTGGACCAAAAGTTTTTTTTCAAAAAAATGGTCAAATTTTGCACGAAATAGTGTAGTATGACATTGAGGTCGACAGCATAGTATAGTATGACGTTAAGGTCACATTTTGGGCTAAAAAAAGAATTCAATTTTTTTTTCCCAATTTTGGACGACATAGTATAGTATGTCGTTTTTGTCAAATTTTGGACCAAAAGTTTTTTTTTTTAAAAATTGTCAAATTTTGGACGAAATAGTGTAGTATGACATTGAGGTCGACAGCATAGTATAGTATGACGTTTAGGTCACATTTTGGGCTAAAAAAAGAATACAATTTTTTTTTTTCAATTTTGGACGACATAGTATAGTATGTCGTTTTTGTCAAATTTTGGACCAAAAGTTTTTTTTCAAAAAAATTGTCAAATTTTGCACGAAATAGTGTAGTATGACATTGAGGTCGAAGACATAGTATAGTATGACGTTTAGGTCACATTTTGGGCTAAAAAAAGAATTCAATTTTTTTTTTCCAATTTTGGACCACATAGTATAGTATGTCGTTTTTGTCAAATTTTGGACCAAAAGTTTTTTTTCAAAAAAATGGTCAAATTTTGCACGAAATAGTGTAGTATGACATTGAGGTCGACAGCATAGTATAGTATGACGTTTAGGTCACATTTTGGGCTAAAAAAAGAATTAAATTTTTGTTTTCCAATTTTGGACGACATAGTATAGTATGTCGTTTTTGTCAAATTTTGGACCAAAAGTTTTTTTTCAAAAAAATGGTCAAATTTTGCACGAAATAGTGTAGTATGACATTGAGGTCGAAGACATAGTATAGTATGACGTTTAGGTCACATTTTGGGCTAAAAAAAGAATTCAATTTTTTTTTTCCAATTTTGGACGACATAGTATAGTATGTCGTTTTTGTCAAATTTAGGACCAAAAGTTTTTTTTCAAAAAAATGGTCAAATTTTGCACGAAATAGTGTAGTATGACATTGAGGTCGACAGCATAGTATAGTATGACGTTTAGGTCACATTTTGGGCTAAAAACAAAATTTCCCAAAAAATTTCAATTTTTGGACGACATAGTATAGTACGTTGTTTTCGTCAAATTTTGGACCAAAAGTTTTTTTTCAAAAAAATTGTCAGATTTTGGACGAAATAGTGTAGTATGACATTGAGGTCCACGACATAGTATAATATGATGTTTTGGTCACATTTTGGACAAAACATTTTTTGGGGGAAAAGTTATCTGCTTTTGGACGACATCCTTTTTCAGAAAAATTTGCAAATTCAAGACTTTTTGGTAATTTAAATACAACAAAACTATTTCCTTATGTCTTTCTTGACATTTGTCAACAAAAAATTGCAGCTAGCTCCTTTGAGGCTTTTTCAAGCCTTTTCAAGGCTAGCTGTGTCTTGGCCTTGATGATGAAGTTGAAATCCTCGTTGAAATTGAAATGACGCAAACACACCCACGCGACGCAACGGAGAGTTTTAGTTTGGTTTTTGGTTTAGTTTTGTTGCTTTAGAAATACCCAGACAGACACACACACATATGAAGATACACATACCTGCAGCAGGATTTGAACCCACGATGTCTTGAGTTGTGAAGCGACGTTCTTGTCCACTGCACCACCTCCAGTGCTGGTGATTCTCCTCACAGGGACAGAGCATCACATGAAATAAAAAAAAGAATTAAAAAATACAACAGAATTCAAAAAAAAATTCACATTTTGGACGACATAGTATCGTAAGACGTTTATGTCAAATTTGGGACAAAATTATATTTTTTTCCGATGACATTCAAAAGTGTATCATCACAAAGGGTGAAATGTGACCTTTGATATGAGCTTCCAGTCCAGGGTTTGAACCAAGAACCTTTAGATCTTCAGTCTGACGCTCTCCCAACTGAGCTATTTTGGTTCTTAAGAGTGTGCTATAGTGTGAGCTTTCTTGTCAAATTTTGGACGACATAGTATAGTATGTCGTTTTTGTCAAATTTTGGACCAAAAGTTTTTTTTCAAAAAAATGGTCAAATTTTGCACGAAATAGTGTAGTATGACATTGAGGTCGAAGACATAGTATAGTATGACGTTTAGGTCACATTTTGGGCTAAAAAAAGAATTCAATTTTTTTTTTCCAATTTTGGACGACATAGTATAGTATGTCGTTTTTGTCAAATTTTGGACCAAAAGTTTTTTTTCAAAAAAATGGTCAAATTTTGCACGAAATAGTGTAGTATGACATTGAGGTCGAAGACATAGTATAGTATGACGTTTAGGTCACATTTTGGGCTAAAAAAAGAATTCAATGTTTTTTTTCCAATTTTGGACGACATAGTATAGTATGTCGTTTTTGTCAAATTTTGGACCAAAAGTTTTTTTTCAAAAAAATGGTCAAATTTTGGACGAAATAGTGTAGTATGACATTGATGTCGAAGACATAGTATAGTATGACGTTTTGGTCACATTTAGGGCTAAAAAAAAAATTTCATAAAAAATTTCCAATTTTGGACGACATAGTATAGTATGTCGTTTTTGTCGAATTTTGGACCAAAAGTTTTTTTTCAAAAAAATGGTCAAATTTTGCACGAAATAGTGTAGTATGACATTGAGGTCGACAGCATGGTATAGTATGACGTTTAGGTCACATTTTGGGCTAAAAAAAGAATTCAATTTTTGTTTTCCAATTTTGGACGACATAGTATAGTATGTCGTTTTTGTCAAATTTTGGACCAAAAGTTTTTTTTTTTTTAAATTGTCAAATTTTGGACGAAATAGTGTAGTATGACATTGAGGTCGACAGCATAGTATAGTATGACGTTTAGGTCACATTTTGGGCTAAAAAAAGAATTCAATTTTTTTTTTCCAATTTTGGACGACATAGTATAGTATGTCGTTTTTGTCAAATTTTGGACCAAAAGTTTTTTTTCAAAAAAATGGTCAAATTTTGCACGAAATAGTGTAGTATGACATTGAGGTCGACAGCATAGTATAGTATGACGTTTAGGTCACATTTTGGGCTAAAAAAAGAATTAAATTTTTTTTTTCCAATTTTGGACGACATAGTATAGTATGTCGTTTTTGTCAAATTTTGGACCAAAAGTTTTTTTTCAAAAAAATGGTCAAATTTTGCACGAAATAGTGTAGTATGACATTGAGGTCGACAGCATAGTATAGTATGACGTTTAGGTCACATTTTGGGCTAAAAAAAGAATTAAATTTTTTTTTTCCAATTTTGGACATCATAGTATAGTATGTCGTTTTTGTCAAATTTTGGACCAAAAGTTTTTTTTCAAAAAAATGGTCAAATTTTGCACGAAATAGTGTAGTATGACATTGAGGTCGAAGACATAGTATAGTATGACGTTTAGGTCACATTTTGGGCTAAAAAAAGAATTCAATTTTTTTTTTCCAATTTTGGACGACATAGTATAGTATGTCGTTTTTGTCAAATTTTGGACCAAAAGTTTTTTTTCAAAAAAATGGTCAAATTTTGCACGAAATAGTGTAGTATGATATTGAGGTCGAAGACATAGTATAGTATGACTTTTTTTGTCAAATTTTGGACCAAAAGTTTTTTTTCAAAAAAATTGTCAAATTTTACACAAAATAGTGTAGTTTGACATTGAGGTCGAAGACATAGTATAGTATGACGTTTAGGTCACATTTAGGGCTAAAAAAAGAATTCAATTTTTTTTTTCCAATTTTGGACGACATAGTATAGTATGTCGTTTTTGTCCAATTTTGGACCAAAAGCTTTTTTTCAAAAAAATGGTCAAATTTTGCACGAAATAGTGTAGTATGACATTGAGGTCGACAGCATGGTATAGTATGACGTTTAGGTCACATTTTGGGCTAAAAAAAGAATTCAATTTTTGTTTTCCAATTTTGGAAGACATAGTATAGTATGTCGTTTTTGTCAAATTTTGGACCAAAAGTTTTTTTTTTTAAAAATTGTCAAATTTTGGACGAAATAGTGTAGTATGACATTGAGGTCGACAGCATAGTATAGTATGACGTTTAGGTCACATTTTGGGCTAAAAAAAGAATTCAATTTTTTTTTTCCAATTTTGGACGACATAGTATAGTATGTCGTTTTTGTCAAATTTTGCACCAAAAGTTTTTTTTCAAAAAAATGGTCAAATTTTGCACGAAATAGTGTAGTATGACATTGAGGTCGACAGCATAGTATAGTATGACGTTTAGGTCACATTTTGGGCTAAAAAAAGAATTAAATTTTTTTTTTCCAATTTTGGACGACATAGTATAGTATGTCGTTTTTGTCAAATTTTGGACCAAAAGTTTTTTTTCAAAAAAATGGTCAAATTTTGCACGAAATAGTGTAGTATGACATTGAGGTCCACGACATAGTATAGTATGACGTTTAGGTCACATTTTGGGCTAAAAAAAGAATTAAATTTTTGTTTTCCAATTTTGGACGACATAGTATAGTATGTCGTTTTTGTAAAATTTTGGACCAAAAGTTTTTTTTCAAAAAAATGGTCAAATTTTGCACGAAATAGTGTAGTATGACATTGAGGTCGAAGACATAGTATAGTATGACGTTTTGGTCACATTTTGGGCTAAAAAAAGAATTCAATTTTTTTTTTCCAATTTTGGACGACATAGTATAGTATGTCGTTTTTGTCAAATTTTGGACCAAAAGTTTTTTTTCAAAAAAATGGTCAAATTTTGCACGAAATAGTGTAGTATGACATTGAGGTCGACAGCATAGTATAGTATGACGTTTAGGTCACATTTTGGGCTAAAAAAAGAATTAAATTTTTTTTTTCCAATTTTGGACGACATAGTATAGTATGTCGTTTTTGTCAAATTTTGGACCAAAAGTTTTTTTTCAAAAAAATGGTCAAATTTTGCACGAAATAGTGTAGTATGACATTGAGGTCGAAGACATAGTATAGTATGACGTTTAGGTCACATTTTGGGCTAAAAAAAGAATTCAATTTTTGTTTTCCAATTTTGGACCACATAGTATAGTATGTCGTTTTTGTCAAATTTTGGACCAAAAGTTTTTTTTTTTAAAAATTGTCAAATTTTGGACGAAATAGTGTAGTATGACATTGAGGTCGACAGCATAGTATAGTATGACGTTTAGGTCACATTTTGGTCTAAAAAAAGAATTCAATTTTTTTTTTCCAATTTTGGACGACATAGTATAGTATGTCGTTTTTGTCAAATTTTGGACCAAAAGTTTTTTTTCAAAAAAATGGTCAAATTTTGCACGAAATAGTGTAGTATGACATTGAGGTCGACAGCATAGTATAGTATGACGTTTAGGTCACATTTTGGGCTAAAAAAAGAATTAAATTTTTTTTTTCCAATTTTGGACATCATAGTATAGTATGTCGTTTTTGTCAAATTTTGGACCAAAAGTTTTTTTTCAAAAAAATGGTCAAATTTTGCACGAAATAGTGTAGTATGACATTGAGGTCGAAGACATAGTATAGTATGACGTTTAGGTCACATTTTGGGCTAAAAAAAGAATTCAATTTTTTTTTTCCAATTTTGGACGACATAGTATAGTATGTCGTTTTTGTCCAATTTTGGACCAAAAGCTTTTTTTCAAAAAAATGGTCAAATTTTGCACGAAATAGTGTAGTATGACATTGAGGTCGACAGCATGGTATAGTATGACGTTTAGGTCACATTTTGGGCTAAAAAAAGAATTCAATTTTTGTTTTCCAATTTTGGACCACATAGTATAGTATGTCGTTTTTGTCAAATTTTGGACCAAAAGTTTTTTTTTTTAAAAATTGTCAAATTTTGGACGAAATAGTGTAGTATGACATTGAGGTCGACAGCATAGTATAGTATGACGTTTAGGTCACATTTTGGGCTAAAAAAAGAATTCAATTTTTTTTTTCCAATTTTGGACGACATAGTATAGTATGTCGTTTTTGTCAAATTTTGCACCAAAAGTTTTTTTTCAAAAAAATGGTCAAATTTTGCACGAAATAGTGTAGTATGACATTGAGGTCGACAGCATAGTATAGTATGACGTTTAGGTCACATTTTGGGCTAAAAAAAGAATTAAATTTTTTTTTTCCAATTTTGGACGACATAGTATAGTATGTCGTTTTTGTCAAATTTTGGACCAAAAGTTTTTTTTCAAAAAAATGGTCAAATTTTGCACGAAATAGTGTAGTATGACATTGAGGTCCACGACATAGTATAGTATGACGTTTAGGTCACATTTTGGGCTAAAAAAAGAATTAAATTTTTGTTTTCCAATTTTGGACGACATAGTATAGTATGTCGTTTTTGTCAAATTTTGGACCAAAAGTTTTTTTTCAAAAAAATGGTCAAATTTTGCACGAAATAGTGTAGTATGACATTGAGGTCGAAGACATAGTATAGTATGACGTTTTGGTCACATTTTGGGCTAAAAAAAGAATTCAATTTTTTTTTTCCAATTTTGGACGACATAGTATAGTATGTCGTTTTTGTCAAATTTTGGACCAAAAGTTTTTTTTCAAAAAAATGGTCAAATTTTGCACGAAATAGTGTAGTATGACATTGAGGTCGACAGCATAGTATAGTATGACGTTTAGGTCACATTTTGGGCTAAAAAAAGAATTAAATTTTTTTTTTCCAATTTTGGACGACATAGTATAGTATGTCGTTTTTGTCAAATTTTGGACCAAAAGTTTTTTTTCAAAAAAATGGTCAAATTTTGCACGAAATAGTGTAGTATGACATTGAGGTCGAAGACATAGTAAAGTATGACGTTTAGGTCACATTTTGGGCTAAAAAAAGAATTCAATTTTTGTTTTCCAATTTTGGACCACATAGTATAGTATGTCGTTTTTGTCAAATTTTGGACCAAAAGTTTTTTTTTTTAAAAATTGTCAAATTTTGGACGAAATAGTGTAGTATGACATTGAGGTCGACAGCATAGTATAGTATGACGTTTAGGTCACATTTTGGTCTAAAAAAAGAATTCAATTTTTTTTTTCCAATTTTGGACGACATAGTATAGTATGTCGTTTTTGTCAAATTTTGGACCAAAAGTTTTTTTTCAAAAAAATGGTCAAATTTTGCACGAAATAGTGTAGTATGACATTGAGGTCGACAGCATAGTATAGTATGACGTTTAGGTCACATTTTGGGCTAAAAAAAGAATTAAATTTTTTTTTTCCAATTTTGGACATCATAGTATAGTATGTCGTTTTTGTCAAATTTTGGACCAAAAGTTTTTTTTCAAAAAAATGGTCAAATTTTGCACGAAATAGTGTAGTATGACATTGAGGTCGAAGACATAGTATAGTATGACGTTTAGGTCACATTTTGGGCTAAAAAAAGAATTCAATTTTTTTTTTCCAATTTTGGACGACATAGTATAGTATGTCGTTTTTGTCCAATTTTGGACCAAAAGCTTTTTTTCAAAAAAATGGTCAAATTTTGCACGAAATAGTGTAGTATGACATTGAGGTCGACAGCATGGTATAGTATGACGTTTAGGTCACATTTTGGGCTAAAAAAAGAATTCAATTTTTGTTTTCCAATTTTGGACCACATAGTATAGTATGTCGTTTTTGTCAAATTTTGGACCAAAAGTTTTTTTTTTTAAAAATTGTCAAATTTTGGACGAAATAGTGTAGTATGACATTGAGGTCGACAGCATAGTATAGTATGACGTTTAGGTCACATTTTGGGCTAAAAAAAGAATTCAATTTTTTTTTTCCAATTTTGGACGACATAGTATAGTATGTCGTTTTTGTCAAATTTTGGACCAAAAGTTTTTTTTCAAAAAAATGGTCAAATTTTGCACGAAATAGTGTAGTATGACATTGAGGTCGACAGCATAGTATAGTATGACGTTTAGGTCACATTTTGGGCTAAAAAAAGAATTAAATTTTTTTTTTCCAATTTTGGACGACATAGTATAGTATGTCGTTTTTGTCAAATTTTGGACCAAAAGTTTTTTTTCAAAAAAATGGTCAAATTTTGCACGAAATAGTGTAGTATGACATTGAGGTCCACGACATAGTATAGTATGACGTTTAGGTCACATTTTGGGCTAAAAAAAGAATTAAATTTTTGTTTTCCAATTTTGGACGACATAGTATAGTATGTCGTTTTTGTCAAATTTTGGACCAAAAGTTTTTTTTCAAAAAAATGGTCAAATTTTGCACGAAATAGTGTAGTATGACATTGAGGTCGAAGACATAGTATAGTATGACGTTTTGGTCACATTTTGGGCTAAAAAAAGAATTCAATTTTTTTTTTCCAATTTTGGACGACATAGTATAGTATGTCGTTTTTGTCAAATTTTGGACCAAAAGTTTTTTTTCAAAAAAATGGTCAAATTTTGCACGAAATAGTGTAGTATGATATTGAGGTCGAAGACATAGTATAGTATGACTTTTTTTGTCAAATTTTGGACCAAAAGTTTTTTTTCAAAAAAATTGTCAAATTTTACACAAAATAGTGTAGTTTGACATTGAGGTCGAAGACATAGTATAGTATGACGTTTAGGTCACATTTAGGGCTAAAAAAAGAATTCAATTTTTTTTTTCCAATTTTGGACGACATAGTATAGTATGTCGTTTTTGTCCAATTTTGGACCAAAAGCTTTTTTTCAAAAAAATGGTCAAATTTTGCACGAAATAGTGTAGTATGACATTGAGGTCGACAGCATGGTATAGTATGACGTTTAGGTCACATTTTGGGCTAAAAAAAGAATTCAATTTTTGTTTTCCAATTTTGGAAGACATAGTATAGTATGTCGTTTTTGTCAAATTTTGGACCAAAAGTTTTTTTTTTTAAAAATTGTCAAATTTTGGACGAAATAGTGTAGTATGACATTGAGGTCGACAGCATAGTATAGTATGACGTTTAGGTCACATTTTGGGCTAAAAAAAGAATTCAATTTTTTTTTTCCAATTTTGGACGACATAGTATAGTATGTCGTTTTTGTCAAATTTTGGACCAAAAGTTTTTTTTCAAAAAAATGGTCAAATTTTGCACGAAATAGTGTAGTATGACATTGAGGTCGACAGCATAGTATAGTATGACGTTTAGGTCACATTTTGGGCTAAAAAAAGAATTAAATTTTTTTTTTCCAATTTTGGACGACATAGTATAGTATGTCGTTTTTGTCAAATTTTGGACCAAAAGTTTTTTTTCAAAAAAATGGTCAAATTTTGCACGAAATAGTGTAGTATGACATTGAGGTCCACGACATAGTATAGTATGACGTTTAGGTCACATTTTGGGCTAAAAAAAGAATTAAATTTTTGTTTTCCAATTTTGGACGACATAGTATAGTATGTCGTTTTTGTCAAATTTTGGACCAAAAGTTTTTTTTCAAAAAAATGGTCAAATTTTGCACGAAATAGTGTAGTATGACATTGAGGTCGAAGACATAGTATAGTATGACGTTTTGGTCACATTTTGGGCTAAAAAAAGAATTCAATTTTTTTTTTCCAATTTTGGACGACATAGTATAGTATGTCGTTTTTGTCAAATTTTGGACCAAAAGTTTTTTTTCAAAAAAATGGTCAAATTTTGCACGAAATAGTGTAGTATGACATTGAGGTCGACAGCATAGTATAGTATGACGTTTAGGTCACATTTTGGGCTAAAAAAAGAATTCAATTTTTGTTTTCCAATTTTGGACCACATAGTATAGTATGTCGTTTTTGTCAAATTTTGGACCAAAAGTTTTTTTTTTTAAAAATTGTCAAATTTTGGACGAAATAGTGTAGTATGACATTGAGGTCGACAGCATAGTATAGTATGACGTTTAGGTCACATTTTGGTCTAAAAAAAGAATTCAATTTTTTTTTTCCAATTTTGGACGACATAGTATAGTATGTCGTTTTTGTCAAATTTTGGACCAAAAGTTTTTTTTCAAAAAAATGGTCAAATTTTGCACGAAATAGTGTAGTATGACATTGAGGTCGACAGCATAGTATAGTATGACGTTTAGGTCACATTTTGGGCTAAAAAAAGAATTAAATTTTTTTTTTCCAATTTTGGACATCATAGTATAGTATGTCGTTTTTGTCAAATTTTGGACCAAAAGTTTTTTTTCAAAAAAATGGTCAAATTTTGCACGAAATAGTGTAGTATGACATTGAGGTCGAAGACATAGTATAGTATGACGTTTAGGTCACATTTTGGGCTAAAAAAAGAATTCAATTTTTTTTTTCCAATTTTGGACGACATAGTATAGTATGTCGTTTTTGTCCAATTTTGGACCAAAAGCTTTTTTTCAAAAAAATGGTCAAATTTTGCACGAAATAGTGTAGTATGACATTGAGGTCGACAGCATGGTATAGTATGACGTTTAGGTCACATTTTGGGCTAAAAAAAGAATTCAATTTTTGTTTTCCAATTTTGGACCACATAGTATAGTATGTCGTTTTTGTCAAATTTTGGACCAAAAGTTTTTTTTTTTAAAAATTGTCAAATTTTGGACGAAATAGTGTAGTATGACATTGAGGTCGACAGCATAGTATAGTATGACGTTTAGGTCACATTTTGGGCTAAAAAAAGAATTCAATTTTTTTTTTCCAATTTTGGACGACATAGTATAGTATGTCGTTTTTGTCAAATTTTGCACCAAAAGTTTTTTTTCAAAAAAATGGTCAAATTTTGCACGAAATAGTGTAGTATGACATTGAGGTCGACAGCATAGTATAGTATGACGTTTAGGTCACATTTTGGGCTAAAAAAAGAATTAAATTTTTTTTTTCCAATTTTGGACGACATAGTATAGTATGTCGTTTTTGTCAAATTTTGGACCAAAAGTTTTTTTTCAAAAAAATGGTCAAATTTTGCACGAAATAGTGTAGTATGACATTGAGGTCCACGACATAGTATAGTATGACGTTTAGGTCACATTTTGGGCTAAAAAAAGAATTAAATTTTTGTTTTCCAATTTTGGACGACATAGTATAGTATGTCGTTTTTGTCAAATTTTGGACCAAAAGTTTTTTTTCAAAAAAATGGTCAAATTTTGCACGAAATAGTGTAGTATGACATTGAGGTCGAAGACATAGTATAGTATGACGTTTTGGTCACATTTTGGGCTAAAAAAAGAATTCAATTTTTTTTTTCCAATTTTGGACGACATAGTATAGTATGTCGTTTTTGTCAAATTTTGGACCAAAAGTTTTTTTTCAAAAAAATGGTCAAATTTTGCACGAAATAGTGTAGTATGACATTGAGGTCGACAGCATAGTATAGTATGACGTTTAGGTCACATTTTGGGCTAAAAAAAGAATTAAATTTTTTTTTTCCAATTTTGGACGACATAGTATAGTATGTCGTTTTTGTCAAATTTTGGACCAAAAGTTTTTTTTCAAAAAAATGGTCAAATTTTGCACGAAATAGTGTAGTATGACATTGAGGTCGAAGACATAGTAAAGTATGACGTTTAGGTCACATTTTGGGCTAAAAAAAGAATTCAATTTTTGTTTTCCAATTTTGGACCACATAGTATAGTATGTCGTTTTTGTCAAATTTTGGACCAAAAGTTTTTTTTTTTAAAAATTGTCAAATTTTGGACGAAATAGTGTAGTATGACATTGAGGTCGACAGCATAGTATAGTATGACGTTTAGGTCACATTTTGGTCTAAAAAAAGAATTCAATTTTTTTTTTCCAATTTTGGACGACATAGTATA
Source organism: Microchirus variegatus (assembly GCF_963457635.1). NCBI lineage: Eukaryota > Metazoa > Chordata > Actinopteri > Pleuronectiformes > Soleidae > Microchirus > Microchirus variegatus. The sequence continues at coordinate 27,518,842 of NC_139814.1, read as the reverse complement.
GTATGTCGTTTTTGTCAAATTTTGGACCAAAAGTTTTTTTTCAAAAAAATGGTCAAATTTTGCACGAAATAGTGTAGTATGACATTGAGGTCGACAGCATAGTATAGTATGACGTTTAGGTCACATTTTGGGCTAAAAAAAGAATTAAATTTTTTTTTTCCAATTTTGGACATCATAGTATAGTATGTCGTTTTTGTCAAATTTTGGACCAAAAGTTTTTTTTCAAAAAAATGGTCAAATTTTGCACGAAATAGTGTAGTATGACATTGAGGTCGAAGACATAGTATAGTATGACGTTTAGGTCACATTTTGGGCTAAAAAAAGAATTCAATTTTTTTTTTCCAATTTTGGACGACATAGTATAGTATGTCGTTTTTGTCCAATTTTGGACCAAAAGCTTTTTTTCAAAAAAATGGTCAAATTTTGCACGAAATAGTGTAGTATGACATTGAGGTCGACAGCATGGTATAGTATGACGTTTAGGTCACATTTTGGGCTAAAAAAAGAATTCAATTTTTGTTTTCCAATTTTGGACCACATAGTATAGTATGTCGTTTTTGTCAAATTTTGGACCAAAAGTTTTTTTTTTTAAAAATTGTCAAATTTTGGACGAAATAGTGTAGTATGACATTGAGGTCGACAGCATAGTATAGTATGACGTTTAGGTCACATTTTGGGCTAAAAAAAGAATTCAATTTTTTTTTTCCAATTTTGGACGACATAGTATAGTATGTCGTTTTTGTCAAATTTTGGACCAAAAGTTTTTTTTCAAAAAAATGGTCAAATTTTGCACGAAATAGTGTAGTATGACATTGAGGTCGACAGCATAGTATAGTATGACGTTTAGGTCACATTTTGGGCTAAAAAAAGAATTAAATTTTTTTTTTCCAATTTTGGACGACATAGTATAGTATGTCGTTTTTGTCAAATTTTGGACCAAAAGTTTTTTTTCAAAAAAATGGTCAAATTTTGCACGAAATAGTGTAGTATGACATTGAGGTCCACGACATAGTATAGTATGACGTTTAGGTCACATTTTGGGCTAAAAAAAGAATTCAATTTTTGTTTTCCAATTTTGGACGACATAGTATAGTATGTCGTTTTTGTCAAATTTTGGACCAAAAGTTTTTTTTCAAAAAAATGGTCAAATTTTGCACGAAATAGTGTAGTATGACATTGAGGTCGAAGACATAGTATAGTATGACGTTTTGGTCACATTTTGGGCTAAAAAAAGAATTCAATTTTTTTTTTCCAATTTTGGACGACATAGTATAGTATGTCGTTTTTGTCAAATTTTGGACCAAAAGTTTTTTTTCAAAAAAATGGTCAAATTTTGCACGAAATAGTGTAGTATGATATTGAGGTCGAAGACATAGTATAGTATGACTTTTTTTGTCAAATTTTGGACCAAAAGTTTTTTTTCAAAAAAATTGTCAAATTTTACACAAAATAGTGTAGTTTGACATTGAGGTCGAAGACATAGTATAGTATGACGTTTAGGTCACATTTAGGGCTAAAAAAAGAATTCAATTTTTTTTTTCCAATTTTGGACGACATAGTATAGTATGTCGTTTTTGTCCAATTTTGGACCAAAAGCTTTTTTTCAAAAAAATGGTCAAATTTTGCACGAAATAGTGTAGTATGACATTGAGGTCGACAGCATGGTATAGTATGACGTTTAGGTCACATTTTGGGCTAAAAAAAGAATTCAATTTTTGTTTTCCAATTTTGGAAGACATAGTATAGTATGTCGTTTTTGTCAAATTTTGGACCAAAAGTTTTTTTTTTTAAAAATTGTCAAATTTTGGACGAAATAGTGTAGTATGACATTGAGGTCGACAGCATAGTATAGTATGACGTTTAGGTCACATTTTGGGCTAAAAAAAGAATTCAATTTTTTTTTTCCAATTTTGGACGACATAGTATAGTATGTCGTTTTTGTCAAATTTTGGACCAAAAGTTTTTTTTCAAAAAAATGGTCAAATTTTGCACGAAATAGTGTAGTATGACATTGAGGTCGACAGCATAGTATAGTATGACGTTTAGGTCACATTTTGGGCTAAAAAAAGAATTAAATTTTTTTTTTCCAATTTTGGACGACATAGTATAGTATGTCGTTTTTGTCAAATTTTGGACCAAAAGTTTTTTTTCAAAAAAATGGTCAAATTTTGCACGAAATAGTGTAGTATGACATTGAGGTCCACGACATAGTATAGTATGACGTTTAGGTCACATTTTGGGCTAAAAAAAGAATTAAATTTTTGTTTTCCAATTTTGGACGACATAGTATAGTATGTCGTTTTTGTCAAATTTTGGACCAAAAGTTTTTTTTCAAAAAAATGGTCAAATTTTGCACGAAATAGTGTAGTATGACATTGAGGTCGAAGACATAGTATAGTATGACGTTTTGGTCACATTTTGGGCTAAAAAAAGAATTCAATTTTTTTTTTCCAATTTTGGACGACATAGTATAGTATGTCGTTTTTGTCAAATTTTGGACCAAAAGTTTTTTTTCAAAAAAATGGTCAAATTTTGCACGAAATAGTGTAGTATGACATTGAGGTCGACAGCATAGTATAGTATGACGTTTAGGTCACATTTTGGGCTAAAAAAAGAATTAAATTTTTTTTTTCCAATTTTGGACGACATAGTATAGTATGTCGTTTTTGTCAAATTTTGGACCAAAAGTTTTTTTTCAAAAAAATGGTCAAATTTTGCACGAAATAGTGTAGTATGACATTGAGGTCGAAGACATAGTATAGTATGACGTTTAGGTCACATTTTGGGCTAAAAAAAGAATTCAATTTTTGTTTTCCAATTTTGGACCACATAGTATAGTATGTCGTTTTTGTCAAATTTTGGACCAAAAGTTTTTTTTTTAAAAAATTGTCAAATTTTGGACGAAATAGTGTAGTATGACATTGAGGTCGACAGCATAGTATAGTATGACGTTTAGGTCACATTTTGGGCTAAAAAAAGAATTCAATTTTTTTTTTCCAATTTTGGACGACATAGTATAGTATGTCGTTTTTGTCAAATTTTGGACCAAAAGTTTTTTTTCAAAAAAATGGTCAAATTTTGCACGAAATAGTGTAGTATGACATTGAGGTCGACAGCATAGTATAGTATGACGTTTAGGTCACATTTTGGGCTAAAAAAAGAATTAAATTTTTTTTTTCCAATTTTGGACGACATAGTATAGTATGTCGTTTTTGTCAAATTTTGGACCAAAAGTTTTTTTTCAAAAAAATGGTCAAATTTTGCACGAAATAGTGTAGTATGACATTGAGGTCCACGACATAGTATAGTATGACGTTTAGGTCACATTTTGGGCTAAAAAAAGAATTAAATTTTTGTTTTCCAATTTTGGACGACATAGTATAGTATGTCGTTTTTGTCAAATTTTGGACCAAAAGTTTTTTTTCAAAAAAATGGTCAAATTTTGCACGAAATAGTGTAGTATGACATTGAGGTCGAAGACATAGTATAGTATGACGTTTTGGTCACATTTTGGGCTAAAAAAAGAATTCAATTTTTTTTTTCCAATTTTGGACGACATAGTATAGTATGTCGTTTTTGTCAAATTTTGGACCAAAAGTTTTTTTTCAAAAAAATGGTCAAATTTTGCACGAAATAGTGTAGTATGATATTGAGGTCGAAGACATAGTATAGTATGACGTTTAGGTCACATTTTGGGCTAAAAAAAGAATTCAATTTTTGTTTTCCAATTTTGGACGACATAGTATAGTATGACGTTTTTTGTCAAATTTTGGACCAAAAGTTTTTTTTTTTAAAAATTGTCAAATTTTGCACAAAATAGTGTAGTATGACATTGAGGTCGACGACATAGTATAGTTTGACGTTTTGGTCACATTTTGGGCCAAAAAAAATCTTTTTTATATTTTTCCCCGACAAACGACATAGTATAGTATGTCGTTTGTCAAATTTTGGACCAAAAAAAGTTTAAAGGTCACATAGAGTGGTCCTGTTGCACATATATGTTAGTTATGGAGGTCTACTTACATACATTAACTTGTTTTTATGGTCAAAAACCTCCTAGTTTCTGTAAACGAGCCGATTGAAATCCTCTTTTCTGACGATGTTCTGCTGCGAGATTTCAGAGTGAACTTTCACCCCCAGAAGACAGAGTCTTGTGATTGGCCAGTACTATCCAGCACATCTGCTCTCAGAAGCACAGCGCCCCCCTCTGGAACGGTGGATGCACTGCTCCTCATTATCAAAACATTGTTTTAACAGTGTTTAAAAATAGCTTCTTCACGACTCCCCGCCGCAGTCCCTTTGACGACCTTTGACCTGGAGTCAGACCCGGAGTCAGAAGACACTGTCGCTGGTGAAACACCTCCACAACGGACGTTATTCTATTCAAATTTTTGACATCTTTCTGTTCTTTGACATTTCTGACAATTCACCGTGTACGAATAAAAAAATAGATTTCATCTCAATAACACACCGACACAATAGAAACTCTTCAGTGTCATTTATTTTCGTTTCCTTTTGCTTCATTAAACCAATCAGACGAAAACAGAAAAAGTCAAAGGATCCATGAAAACAGCGATGAATTCAGGCTCATTCAATCCCACGATAAGCAGCAAAACATCATCATGCTCATACAAAGCTTTCTGTTTGGTGACGTCTTTTCACCGCTCACACCTTGTTTTCTTCACTGATGATATTTACATAATAAATATCTGCTAAAGCAGCATCTGCACAGTTTCTCGAGGCCAGTCACACTTTTTCTTTGCTGACAATCAAACAACAACAATGACTTTTTGTCCTTGGAATTCAAAAACAATGCAAAATACAAAAAAACAGACAATGGAAATATGTACTATGAACTATTTACTGTTATTGACCGTTGATTTAATCACAAGAGCGATGAACATTCGTTAAAATCATTAATTTGAAGCCTTTTCAATGTTCACGTTCACTTCATAAATTAAGCAGCTCTTCAGTTTAAATTTAAACTTAAACCAGTCTTTGCTAAATCTTAATCACAGCATGAAGCTCACAGCATCATTAGTTATTATTATTATTTACAGGATATATATATATATATATATATTTCTTTTTCAAACTGTACAATATTGAGGAAAATATTTGTTAAAATAGGTTTTGACTTTTGTTAAGGGAAAAAAAATACATTCTTAAATTTGAACAGCGACAAAGGCTCCTCCCACAATCTGTCACATCATGATCATTATTTGATGAATTGATGGTGAATTCTCTCAGGGAGGTTTTTTTTTTATTGATGAGCAGATTTAAAAGATTCGACAAATTCCCTTTAATCTAAGTTTTAAAAAAAGAGACTAAAATTAAACATGACGACGTAAATCTGTCTCAGATTATGAATTTTAAAAGCCTTTTTGAAGCTAAAAAAACAATGTAAAATAAATCTTGTAAAAACAGCCAATGATTATTTTTCAGTTCAGTGACGTCGGACGTTCCATCAGGTTTGTTTCAGCTTGAATTATGGGATGTGAATTTGACAATTCTGAATTTTCAGTAAATGTTTCAATTTCAAATTGATTTAAAATGAAAACTTGATTTAAAAAAAAAAGGAAACAACGGAAAATAATTAAAATTTTCAAAAGCTTTTAAAATGAAAAATCTTGTGAGAGCTTTACGTCCATAAATGTAAAATATACATATTAATATACATTTTCTCTTCAAGTTCAACAAAATAATCTTTTGACCTGTGACTAGAATCAGGAAATCTCATCACGAGGGATATTCATTTAAATTAAATTAATCTACTCTATATTTAAGGCAAATTTCAGTTTTATAATGTTTTGCTCAAACCTCACAAAAACAATAAGAATAAAGTGCTTAATAAAGTAACTTAAAACCTCTTTAAATTATATGAATTATATTTATATCGCGTTTGTAAATATAAAGTCTTTTCCTTAGATTCGTAAACAGAAATGGTTTCATATCTGTACGAGTTTTAAAAAAACAACAAGCACTAATATTAGCCAATTAGAATTGTAGATGCTAAAGCTGCTAAAGCTGCTAATGCTAACGGCATGAGATGATTTGAGAATTTCACGTCACGATTATCTTGACTAAAATAAAAAAATGAAAAATAATGAGTTTGCTCTGACTGTGGTGACCCAGGCGCCCCCTTGTGGCACATATCACTATGACTATGTTGGTAAGATACACATAAAATATTGTCATTTTTTCTCAATGAATGAAAATCAGGGTAATTTCAAAATTAAGAGCGATGAAATAACTAAATGATTCATAATTGTGCGACTTGATAAAATGGCATAGTTTGTCATTTCCTGGACTCGTACGTTTAAAATCATCTCAAATCAGTTTTGCGTAAAACACATTTGACCTTTAGCTGATTCTACGACATCGAGGACGAGCGGAGGAGCAAGGGGAGGAGCAAGGGGAGGAGCTTCAGAGTGATGTCAGAGCCTCAGCTGTGTGTGTGTGTGTGTGTGTCAGGGTTTCCTCCAGCTCAGTGGAGGGACGACGGCAGCGTTGGCGTCGCAGTACGAGTCCCTGCTCTCTGAGTCGGCGAGCAGAGCCGGCTTCTTCCTGTCCTCAGCGTCTGCGTCGTCCACCGTCAGCGTGACAAGAGACGTGGACTTCCTGTCAGTGGACAGACGAGACAATTAAAATTCAAAAATGCATTAAAATGATTCCTTTAAGT
>NC_139814.1:27494660-27507160 GCF_963457635.1 Microchirus variegatus | reverse complement strand
AGAGTGAGTGACTTTGGTGTGGGAGAGTGAGTGACTTTGGTGTGAGAGAGTGAGTGACTTTGGTGTGGGAGAGTGAGTGACTTTGGTGTGAGAGAGTGAGTGACTTTAGTGTGAGAGAGTGAGTGACTTTGGTGTGGGAGAGTGAGTGACTTTGGTGTGGGAGAGTGAGTGACTATGGTGTGGGAGAGTGAGTGACTTTGGTGTGAGAGAGTGAGTGACTTTGGTGTGAGAGAGTGAGTGACTTTGGTGTGAGAGAGTGAGTGACTTTGGTGTGGGAGAGTGAGTGACTTTGGTGTGAGAGAGTGAGTGACTTTGGTGTGCGAGAGTGAGTGACTTTGGTGTGGGAGAGTGAGTGACTTTGGTGTGAGAGAGTGAGTGACTTTGGTGTGGGAGAGTGAGTGACTTTGGTGTGAGAGAGTGAGTGACTTTGGTGTGAGAGAGTGAGTGGTGTCATGTCTGTCATATTCACCTCCTCCAGTTCTGTTACTCTCTCCTGCAGCTCCACTCTGGCCTCGTACTCCTCCTCCCACCTGCACACACACACACACACACACACACACACACACACACACACACACACACACACACACACACACACACACACACAGTAATCTTTAAAGTGGAAAAACAAACAAACTTAAATTTAAAACAGAAAAACAAAGTCGTTAAAAACCTCATTTACATTCAGATCTTTAGACTCTGAGTGTTTACGTCTGCAACACTGTTACCATGACGACAGGGAGGTTTACGACTACTGTGTGTGTGTGTGTGTGTGTGTGTGTGTGGAATCATGATGTTTATGATGATGTCATCGTCCGTGTGACTCTGCAGAGGTCACATGGTGTCAGTGTGTGAGTGTGTGTGTGTGTGTGTGAGTGTGTGTGTGTGGACGACAAAACCGCAGCAAAATAAATGAAGAGAAAATAAAAACTGAAAGAGAAGAAGATAAAATATGAGAGAGGAAGAGGAGGCAGTGAGTGACATCATCATCATCATCATCATCATCATCATCATCATCATCACAGGCTGCTGCTGCATTGCAGCTACAGGACAAAATCTCAGGAGGAAGAGGAGGAGAGAAAACAACCTTTTTGTCCCCCTGACTCCTCCTCCTCCTCCTCCAGACTCCTCCTCCTCCTTCAGACTCCTCCTCCTCCTTCTCCTCCAGACTCCTCCTCCTCTGTTAAAGACGTTTGTTTTGCTAAATGTTGGACATTAACGTTAACGTTTTCAGGATTTTTGAGTCTTTTTAAAGTTGATCTACAGTTGGATATTAAGACTGTGGTGGAAACGTCGCCACCTAGTGCAGTGGAGGCAGAATGTAATCAATGATTCTCTGTCAGTGTTTGTTTACAGTAAGATCATTAAAATCATGACGTCATCACTCGACTGAACTGAGAGTAAAAAACAGCAGTGTCAAAGCTGTGGTCTGTGGGTTAGTTTTAAAAATTCTGTTTTTAAATCTATTCTTAAAAGCTTCTTTTTTCAAGATCTGTTTCTACGAAAAAAAAAATTGGGGTCTTTTTGTACAAATATTTTTACGGGGTCTTTTTTTTCGAGATGTTTTTCCCCGAGGTTCTGTTTTTATGAGATTTCGTTTTTGGGGTCTATTTTTACGATATATATATTTACATGGTGTGTTTTTACAAGTTTTTTTTTTTCAAGGTTTTGTTTTTACAATATTTTTTTCCGAGGTTCTGTTTTTACAAGATTTTTTTTTCGAGGTTCTGCTTTTAAGAGATTTTTACTGAAGGTTCTGTTTTTACGATATATTTTTTCCGAGGTTCTGTTTTTTTTACGCTCTTTTTTTCAGGATCTGTTTTAACAAGTTTTTTTTTTGGGGATCCGTTTTTCACCAGATTATTTTTACAAGAACATCGTAATCTCCAGCAGATCCCAGCGTTCTTTCTAACAAAGTCCTACAGTCAACAAACTCATAACAATGTCGTGAATATCAAAGACGAGAATCTCCTAACGTCGTACAACTGGATTAAACTGAACTGCGACGTCTTTCTCTGCTCCTCATTGGCTCGTTAAAACACAACTGAAAAAGCAGGAGACCTCAGAAGACATCTGAGGACGATCATCTGTGAAGGTGAAGAACCTTGAAGACCTACAGAGGACAGACAGAAGACCTACAGAGGACAGAAGACCTAGAGGACAGACAGAAGACCTAGAGAGGACAGACAGAAGACCTACAGAGGACAGAAGACCTAGAGGACAGACAGAAGACCTAGAGAGGACAGAAGACCTAGAGGACAGACAGAAGACCTAGAGAGGACAGACAGTAGACCTAGAGAGGACAAACAGAAGACCTACAGAGGACAAACCGAAGACCTACAGAGGACAGAAGACCTAGAGGACAGACAGAAGACCTAGAGGACAGACAGAAGACCTAGAGAGGACAAACAGAAGACCTAGAGAGGACAAACAGAAGACCTACAGAGGACAAACCGAAGACCTACAGAGGACAGAAGACCTAGAGGACAGACAGAAGACCTAGAGAGGACAGACAGTAGACCTAGAGAGGACAAACAGAAGACCTACAGAGGACAAACCGAAGACCTACAGAGGACAGAAGACCTAGAGGACAGACAGAAGACCTAGAGGACAGACAGAAGACCTAGAGAGGACAAACAGAAGACCTAGAGAGGACAAACAGAAGACCTACAGAGGACAAACCGAAGACCTACAGAGGACAGAAGACCTAGAGGACAGACAGAAGACCTAGAGGACAGACAGAAGACCTAGAGAGGACAGAAGACCTAGAGGACAAACAGAAGACCTAGAGGACAGACAGAAGACCAAGAGAGGACAGAAGACCTAGAGGACAAACAGAAGACCTAGAGAGGACAGACAGAAGACCTACAGAGGACAGAAGACCTACAGAGGACAAACCGAAGACCTACAGAGGACAGAAGACCTAGAGGACAGACAGAAGACCTAGAGAGGACAGAAGACCTAGAGGACAAACAGAAGACCTAGAGGACAGACAGAAGACCAAGAGAGGACAGAAGACCTAGAGGACAAACAGAAGACCTAGAGAGGACAGACAGAAGACCTACAGAGGACAGAAGACCTAGAGGACAGACAGAAGACCTAGAGAGGACAGAAGACCTAGAGGACAAACAGAAGACCTAGAGGACAGACAGAAGACCTAGAGAGGACAGAAGACCTAGAGAGGACAGACAGAAGACCTAGAGGACAAACAGAAGACCTAGAGGACAGACAGAAGACCTAGAGAGGACAGAAGACCTAGAGGACAAACAGAAGACCTAGAGGACAGACAGAAGACCTAGAGAGGACAGAAGACCTAGAGAGGACAGACAGAAGACCTAGAGAGGACAGAAGACCTAGAGAGGACAGACAGAAGACCTAGAGAGGACAGAAGACCTAGAGAGGACAGACAGAAGACCTAGAGAGGACAAACCGAAGACCTAGAGAGGACAAACAGAAGACCTACAGAGGACAAACAGAAGACCTAGAGGACAGACAGAAGACCTAGAGGACAGACAGAAGACCTAGAGGACAGACAGAAGACCTAGAGGACAGACAGAAGACCTAGAGGACAGACAGAAGACCTACAGAGGACAGACAGAAGACCTAGAGGACAGACAGAGGACAGAGGACACATGTCCTCACCTCCTCTTGTACTCGTCCCTCTCCCTCTTCACTTTGGACAGAACGTTGTACAGAGCTCTGATCTCAGGTGTGATCGTGTCGATCTGGACTCCGACTCCGTCCGGCTGAGACCAGGAGACTCCGGCTCTGGACTCTCTGCTGGCGCTGAACCTGCGGGAATGGTTGAAAGACCAGAACCGGGACGGTGGAGCGGAGCCACCACCGGTGTTGGTCCCTGCGTCGGCTGCGAACCTCTCGTTGATGTTGCTGAAGGTTCTGCTCGGGTCACAGGGACTCAGAGCCGGACTCATGGCCAGGTTCAGGTTTGAGTCCGTGGACACAGTGACAGGGAGGACATAGTGAGGCTGAGGGTTCAGGGTCGGGGACAGGAGGCCCCCGGGCAGGTAGGCCGAGTTGTTGACGTTGTGCAGCGGGATGAAACCCGGTCTGGCTGCGATGGGCCCGATGAAGCCGGTCTGCACGGCCATGTCTTTGGTGAGCGCCCTCTGGTGGCCGTCCCCGGCGCCGCCGTCCTGCACCGCCTGCTGCAGCTGCTTCTCCAGGACCTTGTTCCTGCGCTCCAGCTCGTGCACTTTGGCCAGGAAGCAGCGGAAGCGCAGGTTCAGGGTCTTCAGGACGCAGATGTTCGAGCCCAGGTCGTTGCGCAGCGCAGTGGCCGCGGGAGGCGCGCGGTGGTACGCGAGCTCCAGCCCGGGGAACCCGTCAGGCCCGAACCCGGTGTGGTCACCGAGGAAGTAGGCGGGCTCCGGGATGGCGGAGTCGCCCGGGGCCGTCACGTGGTGCAGGTGCTGCGGCGGCTGCGGGGCCAGAAAGCCGCTCTCCCCCAGGACCGGATTCATGCTCGAGTAAGAGAATCTAAAGTGCTCGAAATCCGGCATGAACTCGGACTGACGCGGATTCACGTGTGCACGAGCGAAACCACAGGGACGACCGGAGCGCGAGGCAGGAGCGGGAGCTGCAGGAGAACCGGGCCGGACTGGACCAGACTGGACCGGACTGGGCCGGACCGCGCGTCCTCTTCCTGGTTTTACGCAGAGAATCTGATGATGCACGAGATTCTGAGAGAATAAAAAGAAACTCTGAAGTCACAGCTTCACTTCGTCTCTGCAGGAGATAAAAATGAAGATTTAATCCGATTAAGATTATAATCTGCAGCTTCTCCCTGTGTGTGTGTGTGTGTGTGTGTGTGAGAGAGAGAGAGGAAGATAAACAGCTGGTTCTGGTTCTGGTCTGGTCTGATGCTGCAGAGGCTGAGCAACAAACTGCGGCTGTGACTTACCGTAATGACGCTGACAGAGGAGCAGCTGCTGCTGTTACCGTAAACACCGGAGCAGAGGCGCAGGGAAAAAAACAAAACATCAGCCTATTTTTCTGGGGGAAAAAACTGCGAAAGAAAAATTGACAAAAACATTTGAACATATAGATAAATGTACATATGTAAAGAGTGTTTAACTTAAGTTATCTGGTTGCTCTAAATGTCCATGTTTGTGATTTTACTGCCCTTTAAGGTGTTTAGTTTCTAATCAAACCTCATGAACATTTAATCATTTCAACATTAAAAGAGAAACAACATTTTAAAGTGTTTATAAAAGACAATGATTCTCTCAAATCAAGTGGATCAAAAACGTTTATTTGTTCTGTCGCTCCATCAAACACAAACATTTAAAATATTAAAGTTAAAGGAAGAGGTTTACGACAAAAATAATAATAATAATAATCATCATCATCTTTAGTTTGACATTTGCTCCCAGTGACGACGACAGTGCATCCTTTTACAGAGGAAGGAAGGAAAGGAAGGAAGGAAGGAAAGGTGATGAGGAGACTTCACTCCTTGGAGAACATGTGCTGAACCAGGTCACAAACACGGTTACTGTAACCAAACTCATTATCGTACCTGAAACACACCCACACACACACACACATTAAATCAAATGAGATTAATTAAAATAATTATTTAAATTTAAAGTATAAATATAAATCTTATTTTCTTAAACCCACCACGACACCAGTTTGACAAAGTTGTCGTTGAGGGCGATGCCGGCGTCAAAGATGGACGAGCGAGAGTCACCGTTAAAGTCTGAGGACACCACCTGTGTGTGTGTATGGGTGTGTGTGTGTGTGTGTGTGTGTGTGTGTGTGTGTGTGTGTGTGTGACACAAACAACCACTGAGAAACTCAAACATTTTGATTGTTTTCCAGAGAAAAAGCTCATGGGTCCGTTTCACAAAGCAGGTTTAGTGAAAACTCTGAGTCTGTTTAACCCTGAAATGAGGGAAACTGAGTTTTCCGTTTGACAAAGGGAGGTAAGTCAAAGCAGAGAAAGAGGAGTTAACTCTAGCCTGTTTCACAGAGAGAGGTAACTTAACCTCTCGGTCAGTTACCATGGTAACATGCTCTTTGAAACTAACCTTGAGTTTCTCTCTGTCTCCGCCCTCTTTCAGACACACACGGTATTTGATTTCCTCATTCATTCAGTCAGCAGAGTTTTATCGTAGTATAGTTCTGCGTCTGTTCTGCGTTTACATTACAAGTTATATTAGGTGGAGACTATTTTCACTACCATGTCCCTGGATGAAGGTGCAGCATTACTGCGCAGAGAATTAAATATTCGTCTGGAGATGATTATCAGACCTCATATATGTTCTTACATTTACACACACTTTTCTTTTTGAGCGGAACTGTTTCCTTGGGGTCCTGTCCCCAAATTGGGTCGCGAGATGCTTTCTGGGGGTCGCCAAATCATTTTGGAAAAATATAAAAAAAAAAAAAGGACTTTTTTTAAAAAAATATATTGTTCCAAAATGATTTGGCGACCCCCAGAAATCATAGAAAAAAAAAAAAATGTTAAAAAAAAAATGTTAATTTTTTTTGATTTTTTGATTTTTTGAAGTGACTTCTGTGGGTCACATAGGAGATGCTTTCTGGGGGTCCAAATCATAGAAAAATATATATAAAAAAAAAAAATAATAATAATAATTTAAATTGATTTTTTTAAATCAAAATTAAACCGAGCGGTTTACCAAAATGATTTGTCGACCCCCAGGGTTGCATGTGTGTGTGTGTTTGAGTGAATGAGTCCTGGGGAGTGTTGAAGTCTGTTCTGTCGTCTACATTACAAGTTATATTAGGTGGAGACTATTTTCACAACCATGTGCTTTTGACAGTGATCCCGTGGATGAAGGTGCATCATTACTGCGCTACTTTTCTTTTTGAGCGGAACAGTTTCACGTCACAGTTCATCATTTACATTCACAACCTAATCAGTCCTTACATTTACAACATTAACAACCGGAGTCACGCTCTCACATCACAGCAGATATTGTGTTTAAAAAAAAAAAAAAAATGTACTTACAAATTTACACATTTTTCTTTTATAGAACGTCATAGATGCAGAGCACTTGAACGTGATATAAAGAATGAGAAGTCATTTATGTGTGAAAACATCATTATGTTGGTGATAAAACAACTGTACAGTCAAACAGACACTTCATATTTACTTTATGTAAAACATGATCAAAATGAGGTTAATCTCATGAGATTATACCGAGGTTTTACCTGTTTGAACAATGTTTTTATGTTTCATCTTAAACTGCTGCCAACTGCGCTTCTCCCCCGCGGGATTACACCTAAATTAAATAAATTAATAATCTACAACTCAAGCAGTTTCCCTCTGTAATATTATTGTGATTGTGCAAAGGACGACATTTAAACTTCCTCATCATCATCAGTGTTCTCTCTCTCTCAGATGTCGTCTCCCTCTCTTTTGCTGCTGTTACACTTCCTTCTAAAAACTTGGTCAAACTCACACATTAATATTTTCCAACTCCAGTGGGTGAATAACGTCACCCTCCGCTTCCTCGTTGTCATGGTGACTCGTTGAATCAGGGCTCCATTGATGCTGTCTTTTTATACTTGTGGTGCACGCGCTTAACTCGAGGTGAAACTACTCTGAGTTGAACAAACTAACTCAAATCAGCTGTTTTGAAACCGAAAACTCAGAGTTTCCTTTCTCAGAGTAGATCAACTCAGAGTTCAGGGTTAGACTCAGAGTTTGTTGAAACTGCTTTGTGAAACAGGCCCCAGGTCACAGTCAGATCAGAGACATGCTGCCATCTAGTGGCTGCTCTACAAACTGACACTGCATTCATTCATATTCAACAAAGTAAAATATTTTTTTTTTTGGCTTAAAAAGAAAAAGCAATCTTGTCAAAGCATGTTTTAAACTTTAAAACTATGATTAAAAATATCAAACGTTAATCTTTAATCATCAGTAAAACGTTGGTGTTAAATTCAGCTTCATTAAGTAAAAGTCTCATTTAAGTGAATATTTCTGACATTTTGTCCAGTTTTTCCTCGTTTTAAAGAACATTAAAGTCTGGAAGATGGTTTCTAGTCAGATTTTGAAGGATAATTTCTCTTAAAACAAGCATATTTAATTGAATGTAGTAATATCTGGTGTATTTATAACCCATAGATATGACATATAATGTGTTTATTCAGTACCTGGTCCTCTGTGTATCCCAGAATCCCTTTCATCGGTCCGTCAGCAGCAGCTTCGATCACCTTCTTGATGTCGTCGTACTTTGCCTGAAGAGACGAGAGGACGTTAGACGATGATGATGATGATGATGACGGTGATAATCACAGGGTTTTAAATCACATTTATCGATTATTTTTGTTTTTATAATGAAAATCAAAGCTGAATCACATGGACTCACAGGTTTCTCCAGACGGACGGTCAGGTCCACCACGGACACGTTAGGGGTTCAACGGACTAAAAATAGACCAGGAGAAGAGGAGGAAGTGGAGAACTGAGATACAGAAGAGGAGGTGGAGGAGGAGGAAGAGGAGGAAGAGCAGGAGGAGGAGGAGAACTGAGATACAGAAGAGGAGGAGACACCAACACTGGGGTGATGGAGCCTTTGCTGTTGCTGCTCACAGGCTCTGGAATAAACTCCCTGTTGAGATGCGTCTTATCTCTGACCTGAGCCTCTTCAAATCAAGGCTAAAAACCTATTTATTTATGATGGCTTTTAATACCGAGTAGTATGGTAACACTTTTTATCTTTTGTCTTCTTATCTTTTATCTGATTCTATCTTACTTTATTTTGCACTATTTTATTGTTTTTAATTACTTTTATTTGTTTCCTCTTTATTTATTTATTTCTTGTAAAGCACTTTGGATCACCGAAAGGATTGTTGTAAAGGGCTGTATAAATAAAGTACATTTACATTTACATTACATTTACCAACTGTGATGCTGCATCATCACTGGAGTCCAGAAAAGTAGATATTATAAATATGTAAAGAGTTTAAAGACGTGAAAAGTTCCTTTAAAAACAACTTCTTGAGGTGATGATCTTTAAGGAAATAAACTTTATTAAATAAAAACAAAGGAAGTGAAATATCAAACGTATAAAAACTTCAACTCACCCATTGATTCCGATCTTCACCATGTTTCTGACGGGGGTTTTTTCTTCTGATCTGCAAAGAAACACAGAACCACAATAACTGTTATGATCATCAACATCTTCACAGGGTGATTTATAATATAATAGTATAATAATAAAAAACGACGGTCCATGAACGCACCACAGTCTGTCCTCAGTGTGAGGACGAGGAGCAGAGGCAGCGTTATTTATCTGGACACGTCTGACAGGACACGCCCCCTTCACAAATGTCAAGGTCAATCATTTAAATAAAGAGTGAGAGAGTGTGTGTGTGTGTGTGTGTGTGTGTGTGTGTGTGAGAGAGAGTTTTTACACAGTTAAAAATGATGCAAAAATATAACAAATAAAGTAAAGATAAAAATGCATATGGAAAAAAAATCTCGATGTTAAAAGTTGTTTAAATGTATTTTTAAATAAAGATGATATTAAATCACCTGTGTTCACCTAAAGTTTCCTCTTTATACTTTTCTTTGATCAAAGACATCAAAGGACTCTGTGATCTTTGTACTGTGATGAATACAAGTGACCTGTAGGGGGCAGCAATACACCTCTGTAACTGTGTGTTATTGATAAATAAATACAAATAAACAACAGTTTACATCAGTGACACAGTTCACAGCTGAGGTCAAAGGTCAGTTTATAAATATAACAGTGACCTGAGGTCAGTGTGTGTGTGTGTGTGTGTGTGTGTGAGGGGGGGGGAGTGGGCGGGGCATCAGAGGTAAAGGTCAGACTGAAGGTCAGACTGGATGATGTAACAGTTGTAGATAAAGGTGTGTGTGTGTGTGTCTGTGTGTGCGTGTCTCTGTGTGTGAGTGTGTGTGTGTCTGGGTGTGTGCGTGTGTGCGTGTGTGAGTGTGTGTCTTTGTTGTCTCTCACGTCTGTGATGGTCAAGGGTTGACTCAGCGTTTCAGGATCTTTGTTCACTCGTTCACTGCTTCATTCCTGCTGCGCTGATAATTCCCATGATGCAACACAAGCACGCTTTATCAAACAAAACACACACACACACAGGTGTTGCTATGACGACACCTGTGGTCAGACAGCTGGTTAATTATTCAAGTGTCTCACCTTTGTTATGTTTGTCTTTCTGTCCTCACTCTCCTTCCTCCTTTTCTTCTCCACATCCTTCCTTCCTGCTTTCCTTCTCCATATACTTCCTTCCCTTCTCTGTATACTTCCTTCCTCTTCCTTCTCCACATCCTTCCTTCCTCCTTTCCTTCTCTACATCCTTCCTTCCTCCTTTCCTTCTCCACATCCTCTCCTTTCCTTCTCTACATCCTTCCTTCCTCCTTTCCTTCTCCACATCCTCTCCTTTCCTCCTCTATATCTCCCTTCCTCCTCTACATCCTTCCTCTCTCCTTTCCTTCTCTACATCCATCCTTCCTCTCTCCTTTCCTTCTCCACATCCTCTCCTTTCCTTCTCTACATCCTCCCTTCCTCCTTTCCTTCTCCACATCCTCTCCTTTCCTCCTCTACATCCTTCCTCTCTCCTTTCCTTCTCTACATCCTTCCTTCCTCTCTCCTTTCCTTCTCCACATCCTTCCTTCCTCCGTTCCTTCTCTCCATCCTTCCTTCCTTTTCTCCATCTTCACATCCTTCCTTCTCTCCATCCTTCCTTCTCAGTCAGTTCCTGTCATTGGTCAGACACTGATCTGATCTTAATGCAGCTTTATCTGTTCTCTGTCGCCCTCTAGTGGAGACAGTATGAACACACAGAGACTACAGACTATTATACATATATATGTAAATATAAATGTATATAAGACGATAAACAAAAAGTGTTTGTCGTTGAGCTCAGTCAGTGAGTTCAGACTCATCAGAACATCTGTCATCATCTGCTCAGACTCAATCCTCATGACATTTACACTGAAGATGAAGATGATGCTGAAGATGAAGATGAAGATGATGATGATGCTTCTCGTCCTCCGTCTCCATGTTTTTTCTGTGAGTTTCTCTGTTTGTTTTCAAAGCTTTGACACCTGTAAAATCCTTGTGTTAAAGCAGAGGTTTCAAACCCGTGGCTCACATGAGGTCCACTGAATGTTCTTATGTGGTCAGTGACATCATAATGAAAACATGGTGTGTGACCTCCTCCTCTTCCTCCTCTTCCTCCTCTTCCTCCTCTCAGTAAACACAGTGAGCGCTGATTTGAAGGACTTCCACTGTATAGGTTTATATGATATCTTTTTATGGTCCTCACAAAGCCACCAACACACACACACACACACACACACACACACACACACACACAGAGCTATAAATAGTAAGCTACATGTTTATCTTGCGTATGCAGAAATCCACATTCCCCTCCTTTATTTGTCACTTTCCTCCTCCTCCTCTTCCTCCTCCTCCTCTTCCTCCTCCTCCTCCTCCTCTCGTACAGATACTCATTTTCCCCCTAAATTAATTTCCTCAGCATGACTCAAACACTCTTTACCCTCCACGCTCCTCTTCATCCTCCCTTCATTTAGCTTTTTAAAAAATGTAAATTTGTCTCACATTTACTTAATGTGTGTGTGTGTGTGTGCAGCTGCTTATGATATGAGCCAGTAGGAGGCGCCGTCACTCTGTCTGAACTGCTCTTTTAACGGTCACAGTCTCTCAAAGTAATATAGAAGAGTCCTGCTGTGGGGGAGGCGGAGTCTGAGGGAGGCGGAGTCTGAAGGAGGCGGAGTCTGAGGGAGGTGGAGTCTGAAGGAGGCGGAGTCTGAGGGAGGTGGAGTCTGAGGGAGGCGGAGTCTGAAGGAGGTGAATTCTGAGGGAGGTGGAGTCTGAAGGAGGTGGAGTCTGAGGGAGGCGGAGTCTGAAGGAGGTGGATTCTGAGGGAGGTAGAGTCTGAAGGAGGCGGCGTCTGAAGGAGGTGGAGTCTGAGGGAGGCGGAGTCTGAAGGAGGTGGAGTCTGAGGGAGGCAGAGTCTGAAGGAGGCGGCGTCTGAAGGAGGTGGAGTCTGAGGGAGGCGGAGTCTGAGGGAGGTGGAGTCTGAGGGAGGCAGAGTCTGAAGGAGGCGGCGTCTGAAGGAGGTGGAGTCTGAGGGAGGCGGAGTCTGAGGGAGGTGGAGTCTGAGGGAGGTGGAGTCTGAGGGAGGCGGAGTCTGAAGGAGGTGGAGTCTGAGGGAGGTGACAGATGATGATGGAGAGAGAGCGGAGTGTGACGCGTGTTTCACGTCTCAACGTTGACTCTCCGTAAACGAAGCTGAACGAACATCTTTACGTCGTGAACGTAAACATCGTAAACATCGTAAACACACGTCAGTTCATCAAAGACTTACTTCTCACGTAAGAGGATCTGTTCACGCCGTCCAGTCCAGTCCTGGACGGCGTCACTTTGACTCGTGGTTAAAGGTCGTACGCGGTGGCGGCGGCGGCTGACCAACAGAGGGCGCTGTGACACTGCGTCCTACACCAG
>NC_139814.1:27422160-27489660 GCF_963457635.1 Microchirus variegatus | reverse complement strand
TCCAGTCTCAAGTCTTTAAGGGACAATCTAAGTCCAGTCTCAAGTCTTTAAGGGACAATATAAGTCCAGTCTCAAGTCTTTAAGGGACAATCTAAGTCCAGTCTCAAGTCTTTAAGGGACAATCTAAGTCCAGTCTCAAGTCTTTAAGGGACAATCTAAGTCCAGTCTCAAGTCTTTAAGGGACAATCTAAGTCCAGTCTCAAGTCTTTAAGGGACAATCTAAGTCCACGTCTCAGACTCAGGTCCACGTCTCAGACTCAAGTCCACATCTCAGACTCAAGTCCACGTCTCAGACTCAGGTCCACGTCTCAGACTCAAGTCCACGTCTCAGTCTCAAGTCCACGTCTCAGACTCAAGTCCACGTCTCAGACTCAGGTCCACGTCTCAGACTCAAGTCCACGTCTCAGACTCAAGTCCACGTCTCAGACTCAGGTCCACGTCTCAGACTCAAGTCCACGTCTCAGACTCAAGTCCACGTCTCAGACTCAGGTCCACGTCTCAGACTCAGGTCCACGTCTCAGACTCAAGTCCACGTCTCAGTCTCAAGTCCACGTCTCAGACTCAAGTCCACGTCTCAGACTCAGGTCCACGTCTCAGACTCAAGTCCACGTCTCAGTCTCAAGTCCACGTCTCAGACTCAAGTCCACGTCTCAGACTCAGGTCCACGTCTCAGACTCAAGTCCACGTCTCAGACTCAGGTCCACGTCTCAGACTCAGGTCCACGTCTCAGACTCAAGTCCACGTCTCAGACTCAGACTCAGGTCCACATCTCAGACTCAAGTCCACGTCTCAGACTCAGGTCCACGTCTCAGACTCAAGTCCACGTCTCAGACTCAAGTCCACGTCTCAGACTCAGACTCAGGTCCACATCTCAGACTCAAGTCCACGTCTCAGACTCAGGTCCACGTCTCAGACTCAAGTCCACGTCTCAGACTCAGACTCAGGTCCACGTCTCAGTCTCAAGTCCACGTCTCAGACTCAGGTCCACGTCTCAGACTCAAGTCCACGTCTCAGACTCAGACTCAGGTCCACGTCTCAGTCTCAAGTCCACGTCTCAGACTCAAGTCCACGTCTCAGACTCAGGTCCACGTCTCAGACTCAGGTCCAGTAGAACAGCCAACAGGAGGCGCTCCGTCTCGTTCTGATTGGTCAAAACCTCCTGTTGTGGGACAGATTTGCCCAAAGTGACAGAGTCTGGATTAGGAACAAAAGAACAACTGTAATCTGGTCTTGAGCAGAACCAGAACAAACAGATGATCTTGTAAAGCTGCAGCTGCAGAGTGTTCAGGTCTGAGTGAAGACAGAACCACAGTCCACTTCAGCCTTTTGTCCACCAGGGATTTACAGATATCGATTCTCTTTGAAAGCTTCAGTCTCCACTGAAGGCCGAGTTATTTTTAGGTCACCGTCGATCGACAGCTCGCTGAGATCAATGAAGACGGCGTAGACGCAGCAGCTGTGGGTCACATGACTGTGCGTCACATGACTGTGCGTCACATGACCAGAGACAATACGTTAGAAATATGGGCCGTTAGTGTGAAGCAGACTGATAAGTGTTTTATTGATCTCAGCTGTTAAACCCACTTTAGACGCTCGTTCATCAAAGAGGAAGAGACGTGACGCTGAGGCTGAAGGAGGCGGAGCTTAAAGACCAAAGATCAGTCACAAAGAACCTGCAGTAAAGGGATAATCCAGGTTAATCCAGGTGTGGTTTTGTGAGGAACTGACAGTTTATCAAGCGCACAGATAAAAAAAATGTGTGTGTGTGTGTGTGTCTCCTCTGATTTAACTGGTCCAGACATTTGTTAGTGACTCTCATGACAGTCTAATAATCTCTAATCTCTTTTCTTTTCTTCTCCAGCTGTGGATGCAGTTCCAGTGAGGAAAGATGGAGATCAGGTATTTAGTTAATGATTTATTTATTTATTTGTTTTCTCCGTTCACTTACATCTCTTTTCTCTGAGAGCTTCACTGCTGAACTCACAGCACAGACTAATGAGTGAGGTGTTAATGAAGCGTCTGTGTGACAAACACTGTGTCTGTCTGTCTGTCTGTCAGTGAGACAGGACACAGGGACACTTACGTTTAGATCCGGGGCGTCTCAGTCCATCTGTCCATCAAGTCCTCACTAAATTATTCTGCACTTAGCGACAGTTCAGGTTCTTTTTGAAGAAACACAAGGAAAAAACAGATTTTAGCCACAGAACAAAAGACTCAGTTCATAATAATCCAGGTCAGTTTAAGTCTATGACGTCTTAATAACATGTTTATGTCTTTATTTCACTGTTAGACAGTGTATAACTTGTGTAAACTGAAGTTTGTAAACCACTCACTCTCCCACACCAAAGCCCATAGAGAAAACCAGTGATTTTATCTCACAGGGACACAGGAGCTGCTGGTCCTCTGCTGCCTCGTGTGGTCACTTTGTGTCACTGAGTTAAGTCTAAAGTAAATATTTTGAAAGCTGAATTCACTAAAATCAGTCATTGTAAGTTAGTGATGGAGGCAGCAGTGGATCAACAACTCCTGTGAACTCATGTGTGCTGTGATGTTAAAATCACTGGTTTACTCTATGGACTTTGGTGTGGGAGAGTGAGTGGTTTACTAACTTCAGTTTACACAAGGAAAAGTCTGTCTAACAGTGAAGATAAAGACGTGAACACGTTCTTAAGATGTCATAAATTTAAACTGATGTGGACTTTATTTGTTTTTTGAGCATCTGTAGCTCACGTTAAAGCAGAAAAACAGAATGAAAAACGTGTGTGTGTGTGTGTGTGTGTGTGTGTGTGTGGTGATTCCTCCTGAGTCATGTATCACTGCAGCTGTGGACCCTGGAGACAGACATTCATCTTATTGTCTCCATCATCACTGTCTCCTGAACCAACTGTGGGTCCTGAGCCAGTGTTTGAGAACCTGTGTTCAGTGAGGCTTCATTAACACACACACACACATGTGGACTCAGTCACATGATCACGTGGTCACATGATCACATGTCTATGTCAGACTGAGTGTTCCTCCTCTGATTCCATGTCAGAACTCCACTTGTTTACTTCCTCTAACATGACTCAGCGTCTTTTATAAACCTGCAGACACAGAGAAGATTTATATACAAACACATGAGAGTCTGAACTGAGACAGAAGAGATTCTTCTCCTCTGCTGCTTCATTAGCTGTTTGGTTCATTGGTTACATGGTTAGTAGTTTGTCTGGTTGGATGTTTGGTTAATTGTTTGTCTGGTTGGATGTTTGGTTAATTGTTTGTCTGGTTGGATGTTTGGTTAATTGTTTGTCTGGTTGGATGTTTGGTTAATTGTTTGTCTGGTTGGATGTTTGGTTAGTTGGTTACTTGTTTGGTTAGTTGCTTGTCTGGTTGGATGTTTGGTTAATTGTTTGTCTGGTTGGATGTTTGGTTAATTGTTTGTCTGGTTGGATGTTTGGTTAATTGTTTGTCTGGTTGGATGTTTGGTTAGTTGGTTACTTGTTTGGTTAGTTGCTTGTCTGGTTGGATGTTTGGTTAGTTGTTTGTCTGGTTGGATGTTTGGTTAATTGTTTGTCTGGTTGGATGTTTGGTTAGTTGTTTGTCTGGTTGGATGTTTGGTTAGTTGCTTGTCTGGTTGGATGTTTAGTTAGTTGTTTGTCTGGTTGGATGTTTGGTTAGTTGCTTGTCTGGTTGGATGTTTGGTTAGTTGTTTGTCTGGTTGGATGTTTAGTTAGTTGTTTGTCTGGTTGGATGTTTGGTTAATTGTTTGTCTGGTTGGATGTTTGGTTAATTGTTTGTCTGGTTGGATGTTGGTTAGTTGGTTACTTGTTTGGTTAGTTGTCGTACGACAGTCGTTATCTGTCGTATTGTACAACTTCCTTCTTCTTCGTTAAATAAATCCTTAACCTCTTATCGAGTTCCAACTTTATCTTCATGTTATCATCGCGTCGTTTAACGTAGTTTGCGTGGTTACTTAACGTAAAGTTACTTACAGCTAGTAAGTTCTGCTGTTAGTTTAACAAAGCTACATCTACACAACGTCACACAGACAGAGAATAGAGACAATTGAAAGTGGAAATGTAAGACACATGCTGCACTGCATGCTGGGAAATATGCTGAAGCCCCGCCCCCCCGTGATGCTGCATGAATATGAAGAGTAAACTGAAGACTGAGTCTTTGTGTGATCGAGTCTGAGCTGATCATGATCAGAGTTCAAAGAAAATCCACCTGTGACGTCGTCTGTGTGACACACACTCAGAGACACACACACAAACACACACACACACTCAGAGACACACACACACACACTCAGAGATGATAAAAGCAGGTGATGACGTTCATCTTTTCGTCCTCGTTGACCATGGACTCTCTCTATGAATCCAAATCCTGAAAAAGTCTGACGCAAGCTGTGTGTTAATAACACGCACACAGACACACACACACACACTCAGAGACACACACACACACACACACAGTCCAAGGACACAGATGGCAACACTATTACCAGTCACATCGTGCACATTTGACCACGATAAATCATGGCTGAAACGACACACACACACACACACACACACACACACACACACACACATTCTTGTACTTGCTGCATACTGAGGACTGGGTTGCTGACAAAGTGAGGACCAGCATTTCCACTTTATAAATCAACACAATTACAAATATCTACTTCATGAATGACATCCACGAAGAACTACTGGTTGCAGTACCATAAAGTGTCTACAGGTGGAGCCCCAGAGCAAAAAGGGCTGGAAAACTTTTTCGATTTTTTTTTAAATTATTTTTGGTCCAAAATTTTACAAAAACGTCATACTATACTATGTCCTCCAAAATTTGAAAAATAAAATTTGACACAAAATTTTTGGTTCAAAATTTGACACAAAATTTTTGGTCCAAAATTTGACACAACATTTTTGGTCCAAAATTTGACACAACATTTTTGGTCCAAAATTTGACACAAAAATTTTTGGTCCAAAATTTGACAAAAACATCATACTATGCTATGTCGTCCAAAATTTGAAAAAAAAAAAAAATTGTTGACAAATTGAGTATAGCATGTTATAGCAACCAAAGGAAGTGATTTCAATGAAAACAAAGTGAGGACCGGCCAAAATGTCCTCACTCCGTAAAAATGACCTCATTTTGTTGGTTAAAAACCCTCACTGGTCCTCAGTATGCTGCAAGTACAAGAACACACACACACACACACACACACACACACACACACACACACACACACACACACACACACACACACACACACACACACACACACACACACACACACACACACACACACACACACACACTTAACTTGACTGACAGAAACACTTTTAATCCCACGTTAATCTGTCCTTTAACTCATTTACATGTTTGTCGAGAAGAGTTATGAAGGTTAAAGAGTGTTTGTGTAATCTTCACAGATTAAAGGTGACTCACAGTACGCGTTCCAGTTGTAGTTGGAAGTCGGAGTTTGTGATATCAGTATCTGCAGATACTCGAGTTTGTGATATCGATATCAACAGTTTGTGATATTTGTATCAGCAGATGATTGAGTTTGTGATATCAGTATCAGCAGTTTGTGATATTTGTATCATAGATACTTGAGTTAGTGATATTTGTATCGTAGATACGAGAGTTTGTGATATCAGTATCATAGATACAAGAGTTTGTGATATCGTTATTGTAGATACTCAAGTTTGTGATATCGGTATCAGTAGATACTAGAGTTTGTGATATCGGTATCATACATACATGGGTTTGTGATATCGGTATGTACATGAGTTTGTGATATAGGTATGTATGTACTTGAGTTTGTGATATAGGTATGTATGTACTTGAGTTTGTGATATTGGTATCATAGATACACAAGTTAGTGATATCGGTATCGTACTTATATGCGTTTGTGGTATTTTTATCGTACATATATGAGTTTATGATATCGGTATCATAGATACACAAGTTAGTGATATCGGTATGGTACATATATGAGTTTGTGGTATAGGTATCGTACATATATGAGTTTGTGATATCGGTATCGTAGCTACATGAGTTAGTGATATTGGTATCATAGATACAGGAGTTTATAATATCGGTATCGTACATACTTGAGTTAGTGGTATCAGTATCACAGATACACGAGTTTGTGATATCTGTATCGTACATATATGAGTTTGTGGTATCGGTATCGTACATATATGAGTTTGTGATATCGGTATCGTAGCTACATGAGTTAGTGACATCGGTATCATAGATACTTGAGTTTGTGATATCGGTATCGTAGCTATTGGAGCTTGTGATGTCGGTATCATACATACATGAGTTAGTGATCTATCGGTATCATAGATACATGAGTTTATAACGTCGGTATCGTAGCTACATGAGTGAGTGTTGTTGTTGTGAGACAGGTAAAGGTGTTTCACAGGATGAAGAACATGAGAAAAGCTTCTCGTGTCTAAAAGCAGCAGCTGCTGATTAAATCGTGAATAAGGACAAAGCTTTATTTTCTTTTATTACTAAAATTCAAATGAGGTGCAGCGTCTTCCACCACCTGCCGCGTTATTAACACATTTACATTTCTATGAATATTTGTCGTGTTTGTTTGGCGACGACCTCGCGTCCACAGCTCGAGTCGATCTCACCGCTGATAATAAAGTCAGAATAATAAAGAAAAATCTCTTCGTTTCCTGTGACACTGAAATGAGAAGAAGAAATAACCTTGTTGGTGGTTTCTCACCTGGAGTTAAAGCAACTCTTCGTCTCCACTGTAAATCTTTGTGTTTGTCACTTTTCTATGTTCCAAATCTTTCCCTCTGTTAAATCTCCTCTCCTTCTTTTCTCTCCTGTCCTCCTCCTCGTCCTCCTCCTCTTCTTCCTCCTCTCTTCCTCCTCCTCTCCCAGCATGGCCATGCAGAGTTTTCCTGGGAAGGAATCAATGTAAGTCTCCTTGTTTAAGTCTTGTCGTCCTTCTTCTTCTTCTTCTTCGTTCTCCACCTGAGCTTTGAGAGCAGACGTTAAACTTCCTGCTGTTTATCTTCTTCTTTCATCCGTCTCTCCTCTGTTAATCTGAGCTGAGTTTTTGTACGAGTCGTCGTTTATTCAAACACGACTCAGCAGTTTGTTCACGGTGGTTCAGTGAACGTTTGGACTGTTTTATAAACTGGGTCTTTTTTTGTTACGTGGATAAAATCTGTTCAAATAACTCCTTTAACACTTTTAGTTATAGTTTCTGTCATTTTTCAGCTTCTTAAATGTGAATATTTTCACGTTTCTGTCATTTTTCAGCTTCTTAAATGTGAATATTTTCCCGTTTCTGTCATTTTTCAGCTTCTTAAATGTGAATATTTTCCCGTTTCTGTCATTTTTCAGCTTCTTAAATGTGAATATTTTCACGTTTCTGTCATTTTTCAGCTTCTTAAATGTGAATATTTTCACGTTTCTGTCATTTTTCAGCTTCTTAAATGTGAATATTTTCCCGTTTCTGTCATTTTTCAGCTTCTTAAATGTGAATATTTTCCCGTTTCTGTCATTTTTCAGCTTCTTAAATGTGAATATTTTCACGTTTCTGTCATTTTTCAGCTTCTTAAATGTGAATATTTTCACGTTTCTGTCATTTTTCAGCTTCTTAAATGTGAATATTTTCACGTTTCTGTCATTTTTCAGCTTCTTAAATGTGAATATTTTCACGTTTCTGTCATTTTTCAGCTTCTTAAATGTGAATATTTTCACGTTTCTGTCATTTTTCAGCTTCTTAAATGTGAATATTTTCTACTTTCTGTCATTTTTCAGCTTCTTAAATGTGAATATTTTCACGTTTCTGTTTCTCGTGTCATCACGACTCAGCAGTTTGTTCACGGTGGTTCAGTGAACGTTTGGACCGTACCACGTTTTATTAACTGGGTCTTTTTTTTGTGTGACGTGGATAAAATCTGTTCAAAGAATTCCTTTAATACTTTTAAATAAAATAAAATAAGTCTCAAACCCTTTAAGACGAGGACACAGACAGAGCAGTGAGGACTGACATTCTACAGTCCAACAGGACAATAATATTTAATCACCTGTGTTTTTACGATGAATATTATGACGTAACCGCGGGCGACGAGGACATAATTCACCGGGTCACAGGGTCAGAGCGAGACAGTGGACAAACGTCCTTGAACTAAAACACTTTATGAATAAATAAGATCGTCTGCAGCCTGTGAAATGTTAACGTTTGAAGATGTTCTTCAGAATCCCAGCTTCAGCCTCATTTTCCTCACATCTCTGGTCTCCACCTCTGTTGTCCTGTCCTGTCCTGCTCTCCCCGTGTCTCCAGTTGTCCATGGAGGACACCACGTCCATCCTGCCTCGTCTCAAGAGGAAGCCCAACAACAGCTACGGGATCGGCGCTCTGGCTAAGTCGTCTCTGACAGGTGTGTCAGGTGTGTGTCTGTGCTGGTTGATGGTAAAACAGCCCCCATGTTTCCTCCACACGCTCCTCAAACGCTCCTCAAACTCTCCACCAGGAAGTCGTCGTCCCTGTTTTCGTTGGTGATGAACTTCAGATCATTCCTGGATTATTTCTGTGTGTGTGTGTGTGTGTGTGTGGTTCAGTCGGTGACTGAGCAGAGCAGCAACCATGTGACCGACTAATTAGCCTTAATTATAGTGGAAATTTAAATCTAATTAGAGTTTTTTTTTTTTTTTCTGCTCACTTAGCTTTAGCTTCAGCATATTAAAGTGACAGGTGCTGACTGAGCTGTGAGCGCCCCCTGCTGCTGAGAACCTGAGGCTCACTCTCACAAGAGACGCACGTAATAAAGTCTACGACGTCTTTAAGAACGCGTTCACATCTTTATCTTCACTGTTAGACAGACTTTAACAACAGGAAACTGAGGTTTGTAAACCACTCACTCTCCCACACCAAAGTCAATAGAGTAAAATCAGTGATTTTAACATCACAGCACACAGGAGTTCACAGGAGTTGTTGATCCACTGCTGCCTCCATCACTAACTTATAATGACTGATTTTAGTGAATTCAGCTTTTAAAATATTTAATTTAGACTTAATTCAGTGACACAAAGTGACCACACGAGGCAGCAGAGGACCAGCAGCTCCTGTGTCCCTGTGAGCTAAAATCACTGGTTTTCTCTATGGGCTTTGGTGTGGGAGAGTGAGTGGTTTACAAACTTCAGGAAAAGATGTCATAGACTTAAACTAACGTAGATATTATCATGTGAATCGTTCGTTAAGTGGCTAAAATCAGTTTTTCTTTGGTGTCCTATACAATATTTTTGCCAAATACATTTTTATATTTAAAATGGTACGTTTTGCTGCTCTGTTTTCAGAGAGAGAGAGGAAATAAAAACAGGAAGTATCTTTCAAAACCAACAAACGACTTCACTCTGGAGGAGGAGGAGGAGCTTGGAGCCAACATGGCCGCCCCTGTGGGTGCCCCTCCCTATATCGCCCCTCCCTATATCACCCCCCCCCCACACACACACTCTCTTTTCCATTGATATCAACAGTAAAAGTCAATGACGGACACATTTCACTGAGTCATTGACGGAAAACAAATCTAGATTTTTAATTTTCAAACGATTTAAAGTAAGCCAGACCACGTCTTACTTTAACCACTTTACTTTAATCCCTTAGCATCTCCACAGGCGTGTTGGGACGTGTGTCGTAAAGTGTGTGTTTGAAGTCCAATTCTGTGTATTTGTGTTGTTTTTGGACGTATAGTTGTGTGTTTTTATAAAAGTGGGTTTTCTGGTCGTGTGTGTGTGTGTGTGTCTGTGGTTCCATCAATTTGTTGGTATCTTTTATTTTGAAAAGTCTCCCTCATCTCCATCCTCCTCAGTCATTGCATAAATCATCTCAGATTAAGACTTTGGTTTTTCAAAATAAAACGTCTCTCTTTGTCTTCAGGGGGAAAAAAAAAACTCTTCTGTTTCTATTTTTATCTCCGTCTGTTTCTCATCGTCGTCGTGATCAACTCTGAGGATTTAATCTGTTCAGTTTATTAGCACATGATGAACGGACATAATTATGACACGAGGGGAGATTGTTCGTTAGCGCCATCTAATTGTGTTTAATAAAGTGTGGTCACGTCCTGTCACTTGACCTTTGACCCGACATTTAACAGGTTTTTATCAACGTCTAATTTGAATATTTAGGTGTTTCTGTCATTTTTCATCTTCTAAATGTGAATATTTTTGAATATTTTTAACTATTTTAAGAAAATAAAATTGACACTGAGTCGCCCCCTGATGGTCATTCAGGAGATTTACGGGACTCAGTCGCGTCTAATTTAGCTTCATTTTCCACAGTCGTTCATATATTTAAATCTGTGTTTCACACTCATTCAAACCAATCACAGAACTCATTGATCAGTCAATCATCACATGACACGTTTTCATCATCCCACCTCCCCCTCCCTGCGCCACAGATGGAGGCGTGGTCACCTGCTGAAGAAGTTTTGACAGTGTGTGTGTGTGTGTGTGCTGCTTGTGTTGCCCCGCCCCCTGCCCCTCCCCTCTCCCCCCTCCCTACCTGTCTCAGGTGTGTCTCGCTCCATGAAGGACAAAGTGACCAAACCCACGGCGATGGCCCAGGGTCGCGTCGCTCACATGATCGAGTGGCAGAGTTGGGGCAAACCATCGGCGGGGCCGGCGGGGGGGGCGGGGCATACCAACCTGCAGCGGGAGAAGGAGCGGAGGCTGGAGAACGACGCGTACAGCGACCTGAGCGACGGCGAGAAGGAGGCTCGCTTTGCTGCAGGTGAGAACAGTTAGAGTCAGTCATAATAATAATAATAATAATAATAATAATAATAATAATAATAATAATAATATAGTGTAAATAAAAGACTTTCTAATGAGCCTCTGTTTATGAAAAACACATCTAACTTTGTTTCATTTAACCGTTTCACGTATTTGTACGTGCGTTTACATCTTTTTGTTGTTTTTCTGACACATTTGTTCTCCTAAAGTCAACAAAACTCAGCTCCATCTTTGTTATTGAGAGGAGCGTGAAGTCAGGGAGCGTCTGCAAATGTTCTTTTTCATTCAACGTAAAAATCCACAGAAATTATTATTATTATATTATATTCTAAATATGTTTAGTATTATATAGCATTAAGCATATTTTTTATATTTCACTATTATATTTAACACATTTCATCATATTTAACTAATATATTTGTGTTTTATTTCATCTTAACTTTTACATTTAACCCTTTTAATTGTTTGTTTTATTTATATTATTATATTTAACAGTTTGTATCATATGCTATTTGAATAATAGGATTACATTTAACACATTTTATTATATTTAACGATTATATTTAACACATTTTTATCATATTTAACGATTACAGTTAACAATTCTGATCAAATTTAACACATATTATCATAATTAACTAGTTTTTTAATGAAAGTGATCGACGTCCTCATGTTTTCTGTGCATCTTCTGTCATATTTAAGTGGTT
Organism: Microchirus variegatus; assembly: GCF_963457635.1. Classification (NCBI taxonomy): domain Eukaryota; kingdom Metazoa; phylum Chordata; class Actinopteri; order Pleuronectiformes; family Soleidae; genus Microchirus; species Microchirus variegatus. Next base: position 27,478,198 of record NC_139814.1, on the reverse strand, counting down.
TAAGTGAAATCCTGGCTCTTTTGTAGTGGATATACAGTGAATACCTGTGGATAACGTAGAGTAAACCACTGAAGTGACTGGACGACCGCTAACACCAGTGTCTCTGCTCCTCCTCCTCCTCCTCCTCCTCCTCCTCCTCCTGCTCCTCCTCCTCCTCCTCCTCCTCCTCCTCAGGCATCATGCAGCAGTTTGCCATCTCTGAAGCGACTCTGTTTGGCTGGAACTCGATGGACGGTGAGAGTATGGGAGGAGCTAACTCTAACCAGGGCAGCGTGGCTCACCTGAGCGAGGTCAACCAGGAGAGCATCACCAGCAGAGGTACAGACGCTGACGTCTGTCAACACAGACTGACTCAAACATGTCTGTACTTCCCTCTCTGTCTGTTCCACTCTGACTGTTGACGTCAGTTACTCTGCCAAGCAGCCGTAAAGGATGTTTGGAGGTCAGACGCTCAAGCTGCTGCTGATGCTGCTGCAGGAAAACAGAGAGAAAAAAAGGAAAAACATGATGAGGAATTTCTGAAATATCCATTCAGAACATTTTAAGAACACATTCACGTCTTTATCTTCACTGTTAGACAGACTTTAACAACAGGAAACTGAAGTTTATAAACCACTCACTCTCCCACACCAAAGCCCATAGAGAAAACCAGTGATTTTAGCTCTCAGTCATTATAACTTAGTGATGGAGGCAGCAGTGGATCAACAACTCCTGTGAACTCCTGTGTGCTGTGATGTTAAAATCACTGGTTTACTCTATGGACTTTGGTGTGGGAGAGTGAGAGACTTTGGTGTGGGAGAGTGAGTGACTTTGGTGTGGGAGAGTGAGTGACTTTGGTGTGGGAGAGTGAGTGATTTTGGTGTGGGAGAGTGAGTGGTTTACAAACTTCAGTTTACACAAGGAAAAGTCCGTCGTACAGTGAAATAAAGACGTGAACATGTTCTTAAAGACGTCGTAGACTGAGATGAACCCCAGACTTTGGTGAAACACCCACACAAACACACACTCACACACTCACACCCTCACACAAACACACAAAGTGCCTGTGTAAACACTTTCCTGTTTAGTTCTCTCTGCTCTTACAGCCCTGAAAACCCACAGGGACGGTGTAGGTGAGCACAAGGACTTTATCCCTGCTCTCATTAACCACAACATATGGGCCGTGTGCTGCGCTCTGTCAGGCGTGCAGCACACACACACACGCGCACACACACACACACACACACACACACACACACTGAACACAACGATTAAAAGGCCTCATATACACGAGCGTCAGGACTGAGACCATGTTTCTTCCTCACAGTGGTGCAGATAATCACGTTGTTATTAAAGTTATTACAGAGTGTTATTCTTGGACACGTCAGTGTTATCTCGCTGCTAATGAACAAATCATCGGCTGAGGTTTGTGTCTTCTCCACAGACTCTCTACATCTACCAACCAAACCAGCCAAATAGTGAGCCAGTATATACATCCGCCAACAGACTGACTGCCATCAGCCAAATAATGAGCTGATCTATATATCCACTAACAGAACGCCAGCCAAATAATTAGCTATTTTCAACATCCACCAACAGCCTAATAATTAGCTATTCTATATATACACACCAATGGAGTGGCTGCCAAATAATGAGCTCTTCTCTTCATCCACCAACAGCCAAATAATGAGTTATTCTTTACATCCACAAACAGACTGACTGCCAAATAATGAGCTATTTTATACATCCACCAACAGCCAAATAATGAGCTATTCCATACATCCACCAACAGACTGCCTGTCAAATAATGAGCTATTCTATAAATCCACCAACAGAATGACTGCCAAATAATGAGCTATTCTATAAATCCACAAACAGACTGACTGCCAAATAATGAGCTATTTTATACATCCACCAACAGCCAAATAATGAGCTGTTCCATACATCCACCAACAGACTGCCTGCCAAATAATGAGCTATTCTATAAATCCACCAACAGGCTGACTGCCAAATAATGAGCTATTCTCTACATCCAGCAACAGCCAAATAATGAGATATTCTATAAATCCACCAACAGACCGACTGCCAAATAATGAGCAGTTCCCTACATGTCATGTTTATAGTAATGTGTGGTGAGACGAGAGGAGCTCTGACCCTGGAGAGAAGAAGAATGAAGGTCCAGGTCCAGGTTCTAACTGTAGCTCCTCCCCCTGGTCTTTGTGTTCTGCGTTACAGACCAGGTTCTCCATCACTCGTCTGCAGACGTCTGGCCTCACACTTACGTCTCACAGGGTCTGTACTGTCTGTCGTCCTCAGACGCCTGGGACCCCATCACCAGTCAGCCGTCGGGCGTGGCTTCACCGGCCGCTGGATCCTACATCATGGCTGCCGGTGAGCCTTAAATCCTCTCTCTCTCTCTCTTCCGTAGTCTTTAAGCACTACATGGCGTGTTTTTATAATGGACTCCTCCTCCTCCAGGGGGCAGCAACGGCGTGGGTGGAACACCGGGCGAGGCCTACGAGGGCACGGTGGGCGGTTTCATTCAGCAACACCACGCTCAACTCACCCTGCAGCAGCAGAGTCAACTCCAGCATCTCCAGCAGCTTCATCACTACCAGCAGCAGATCCTGCAGTACCAACAACAACAGGTCAGTACTGATAACAACAACAGGTCAGTACCAACAACAGCAACAGGTCAGTACTGATAACAACAGGTCAGTACTGATAACAGCAACAGCAACAGGTCAGTACTGACAACAACAGGTCAGTACTGACAACAGCAACAGGTCAGTACTGATAACAACAGGTCAGTACTGATAACAACAACAGGTCAGTACCAACAACAGCAACAGGTCAGTACTGATAACAACAGGTCAGTACTGATAACAGCAACAGCAACAGGTCAGTACTGACAACAACAGGTCAGTACTGATAACAACAGCAACAGGTCAGTACTGACAACAGCAACAGGTCAGTACTGATAACAACAGGTCAGTACTGACAACAGCAACAGCAACAGGTCAGTACTGACAACAGCAACAGGTCAGTACTGATAACAACAACAGGTCAGGACTGATAACAGCAACAGCAACAGGTCAGTCCTGATAACAACAGGTCAGTACTGATAACAGCAACAGCAACAGGTCAGTACTGATAACAACAACAGGTCAGTACTGATAACAGCAACAGCAACAGGTCAGTACTGATAACAACAACAGGTCAGTACTGACAACAGCAACAGGTCAGTATCAACAACAGCAACAGGTCAGTACTGATAGCAACAACAGGTCAGTACTGACAACAGCAACAGGTCAGTATCAACAACAGCAACAGGTCAGTACTGATAACAACAACAGGTCAGTACCAACAACATGTCAGTACTGATAACAACAGGTCAGTACTGATAACAACAACAGGTCAGTACTGATAACAACAGGTCAGTACTGATAACAGCAACGGGTCAGTACTGATAACAACAGGTCAGTACTTATAACAGCAACAGGTCAGTACCAACAACAACAACAACAACAGGTCAGTACTGATAACAACAGGTCAGTACCACAACAATAGGTCAGTACTGATAACAACAGGTCAGTACTGATAACAACAACAGGTCAGTACCAACAACATGTCAGTACTGATAACAACAGGTCAGTACTGATAACAACAACAGGTCAGTACTGATAACAACAGGTCAGTACTGATAACAGCAACGGGTCAGTACTGATAACAACAGGTCAGTACTTATAACAGCAACAGGTCAGTACTGATAACAGCAACAGGTCAGTACCAACAACAACAACAACAGGTCAGTACTGATAACAACAGGTCAGTACCACAACAACAGGTCAGTACTGATAACAACAGGCCAGTACCACAACAACAGGTCAGTACCACAGCAACAGGTCAGTACTGATAACAACAACAGGTCAGTACTGATAACAACAACAGGTCAGTACCACAGCAACAGGTCAGTACTGATAACAACAGGTCAGTACCACAGCAACCGGTCAGTACCACAACAACAACAGATTAGTACTGATAACAGCAACAGGTCAGTATTGATAACAACAGGTCAGTACTGATAACAACAACAGGTCAGTACTGATAACAACAGGTCAGTACTGATAACAACAGGTCAGTACCAAGTGAAAGATATTTTTTGTCATTCTAAAAAGAATCAACTCATAAAAATCTATGTCAGCTTCTCTTCCACCAACAGACTGACAGCCAAATAATGAAAAATAAAACTGTAATATCTGATTGAAAATGTGTTTATTTTACTTTGTCAGGGTTTGTTTTTGTTTCTGGGCAAAAATACAGACAATTTACCAGATTTAGGCTTATTTTTCCTTAATGAAAGTCACTTTTGTTGCAGTGTACACTGCAGAATTTTCTTGTTTTAAGAAAAATTAATTGAATTACAAATTAGAGGGTAGGTAACGTCAAATTACTGTGTAAATCTGTAATATAATGTTCCTTCAAATGAGGAAAAACAGGACAAAATGTAAGAAAGGCACAAAGAAATCCTGTCATGTAAGATATATTGACTTAAAATGAGTGTTTATACCTCACGATGTCTTATATTTAAACACACACCAATCTGAAAGAAGGTTATATTTCCTTTTAGGCAAAAAATATGAATAATTTCCCAGAAACGAGGCTCATTAGACTGCCATGAAAGTCTATTTTTGCCGTGTTGCAGCGTGGATCCAGAGTTTAGAGCCTCATGTTTGTGGCCGAGCAGACTGAGCCAGTGACATTTGTTGCTTCTGTGCTAATGAAGTGAGTCATGACGAGCTGTGATTTCTCTCTCTCTCTCACACACTGGAACGTTCTCACAGCTTATTAAATCAGCCAGAGCTGAGGAATAATAACATGAAAAGGTCAGAGTCTGCGTCTCAGAGAGAGAGCGCTGATCCACGACCATCACGGCCGTGAGCTGGTGAAGGAGAACCAGAGAATAATATATTACAGCACATTTAAACCAACGCATCAGCAGCAAAGTCTGTGACTCACATCCAAAAAACACCAGTATTATTATTATTATTGACTACAAAGTACATTTGGTGAAGGTTTGTAAGGCTTTTTCAAAATGTCAGCAGCTGCGGGAGACGTTTGTTCTTCAAATAATCTTTAGAGATTTAGAAAAAGCTGAGTCATAAAATCTGATCAACGTAGTTGTCAGCAGGGAAACCGGAGATATAAAAGGTTTTAGCCACTTAATGAAAGACTAATCTCATAAAAACTGCATTAGTTAATAAGTGTTTGCTATTTTAATAATGTTTTTATGATTTTCTCTATGGACTTTGGTGTGGGAGAGTGAAGGGAAACAGATTTTTAATAATCTAACCAAAGACTACATCAGTTTAGACGTCTTTATCTTCACTGTTTGACGGACTTTAACAACAGGAAACTGAAGTTTGTAAACCACTCACTCTCCCACACCAAAGCCCATAGAGAAAACCAGTGATTTGAGCTCACAGGGACACAGGAGCTGCTGGTGACTTTGGTGTGGGAGAGTGAGTGACTGGTGTGGGAGAGTGAGTGACTTTGGTGTGGGAGAGTGAGTGACTTTGGTGTGGGAGAGTGAGTGACTGGTGTGGGAGAGTGAGTGACTTTGGTGTGGGAGAGTGAGTGACCTTGGTGTGGGAGAGTGAGTGACTTTGGTGTGGGAGAGTGAGTGACTTTGGTGTGGGAGAGTGAGTGACTTTGGTGTGGGAGAGTGAGTGACCTTGGTGTGGGAGAGTGAGTGACTTTGGTGTGGGAGAGTGAGTGACTTTGGTGTGGGAGAGTGAGTGACTTTGGTGTGGGAGAGTGAGTGACTTTGGTGTGGGAGAGTGAGTGACTTTGGTGTGGGAGAGTGAGTGGTTTACAAACTTCAGTTTCCCGTCGTTAAAGTCTGTCTAACAGTGAAGATAAAGCACCAAACATATATTTTTTTATACATTATTAATCGGATGAGAGTTCTGTTTAGTGTCTAAAATCTATTTTCTTCCTGATGTCTCCAGGCCACGCCCACTGGCCACATACGTAATAAGCTTTATTTGTCGACGTAAAAACCTTCGTTTCTTCTGTGTCTCCCTCCTTCAGTCTATGGAGCACAGGCTACACAGCGCCTCCCATTCCCTGCAAGCCACTCCCAACAGCACCATCCACAGCCTGGGCCTGCCCACACACCCCCGCCTGGCCGACCTGTGGGGGGCAGCGCAGATGGAGGCGCACCAGGTAAACAGACGTGACCATGTTAGTGTTGTGACAGAGAGAGAGAGCTTTGACAGGAGGACACTGAGGACACAGAGGACACAGAGGTCATCACAGCCGATGATCTGGACCAGGCTTTTCCTGCTCTGCTGTGCTGACATTCATGTGTGTGTGTGTGTGTCTTTACGTCAGCAGAGATATGTAGCACACACACGTCTGTAGTGCAGTGAAGGATTCCAGGGAAGGAGACAAGGTAGGAGGAGACAGGAGGCTGGAAGTGAGCGTGCATGGATCACAGTCTGCATGACGGCCTGCAGCCGCTCAGTCCGGTCCTGGTTTTCAGAGTAGCATGCTGTGAAGTGGACGGGTTTGAGACATGCGAGACACTGACGTCCCCCGCACATGACTCCTGCTTGTGTTCTGTTGCCGTGGTAACCCCCCGAGGCGCCGGCGTCGGCGGGTGACCGTCCCTCAGACGTCTGTCCCGGTTTACTAACGACAGCGTGTCGGTGGGTTGTGCAGGTGGACGTCGCAGGGGGACAGCTGAGTGGACAGATGGTGGACATGCTCGGAGGAACGGTGGAGACGGTCGGGGAGGAGCCCGAGACGGAGTCTGAGGACTTTCCTGAGCAGCGTGAAGACGAGGAGGCGCTGACCAAGGTGAGTCATGTCTGACAGCAGCAGGACACCATCATGTCCCAGACAGAATGTCCCCGGGTTTGTCCATGATGTCCTCCACATGTTTGCTCACTTTAAGCCTATGTCCACTTTGTCATGTCCTTGTCCAGGCTACTAAAGACATGTGTCCACAGAGTCAGGGTGACAACATGTCCTCACTTAAAGGAAATGTCCTCACTTAAATATGTCTTCACTTAAAGGAAATGTCCCAATTTACAGAAAATGTCCTCTCTTAAAGAAGATGTCTTCACTTAAATATGTCCTCATTTAAAGAAAATGTCCTCACTTAAAGAAAATGTCCTCATTTACAGAAAATGTCCTCACTTAAAGAAAATGTCTTCACTTACAGAAAATGTCCTCACTTAAAGAAAATGTCTTCACTTACAGAAAATGTCTTTACTTACAGAAAATGTCCTCACTTAAAGAAAATGTCCTCATTTACAGAAAATGTCCTCACTTAAAGAAAATGTCTTCACTTACAGAAAATGTCCTCACTTAAAGAAAATGTCCTAATTTACAGAAAATGTCCTCATTTAAAGAAAATGTCTTCACTTAAAGAAAATGTCCTCACTTACAGAAAATGTCTTCACTTAAATATGTCCTCACTTACAGAAAATGTCTTCACTTACAGAAAATGTCTTCACTTAAAGAAAATGTCCTCACTTACAGAAAATGTCTTCACTTACAGAAAATGTCTTCACTTAAAGAAAATGTCCTCACTTACAGAAAATGTCTTCACTTAAAGAAAATGTCCTCACTTACAGAAAATGTCTTCACTTAAATATGTCCTCACTTAAAGAAAATGTCCTCATTTAAAGAAAATGTCCTCACTTACAGAAAATGTCTTAACTTAGAGAAAATGTTTTCACTTAAAGAATAATGTCCTCTCTTTGACAAAGTGTGGACAACCCTTACTTAAATCTTTTTGTCCTGTCTTCCTGTCTGTCCTCCTGACGTCTCACGTCCTCTGTGGACAGGTAGAAGACGTAACGCTAACCTTAGAGCCGGAGCCGTGCTCTTTGACCCCGTCCCCGATGAGGGAGGACGCCCCGGCGACCAGAGGCTCCAGCCCGGGACAGAGCTTCGAGTGCGTCTCGGGGAGGACGCCGTTTGTCGTCACGCCGTTTGTCGTCACGCCGTTTGTCGTCACGCCGTCGCCCTGCGTCGTCCGATCGCTGCGGGAGACGGACGAGGACGCGGAGGACGTCACGTCTGTTGTCGTCGTCACCAACTGAAAACAAACTGAGGACAAAACAGGAAGTAAACACCAGAATAATCACATCACGCTATTATCCCAAACCCCGCCCCCTGCTACTTACCCCACTCTGAGTGAGACGAGGACTTCTTCAGAGGGACACGTGGGACTTCACGTCCACAGACTGAGACGTCACAAAGTCCCAAGAATCTAATGTGGAATAAAAAGGTTTGTGGTGGACGATGAACTGAGGACATCAGAGACATCAGAGACATCAGAGACACCTGAGACATCATAGACATGAGAGACTCGCTGAGTGAGGACCAGAAGGATTAATAAGAGTTTGGACCAAAAACCTGGAGCCAACTGTGGGCCAATCATGAAAAAACACAAGGTAGGACAAAGAAAAAAGGGCCTGATTATTAAAGGGTTAGTTCAGAGTTTTTTAATATAGAGAGCGAATGTGTGACGTACTGACACTCACGCAAACATGGCTGCCAAAAAAAACTGTTTTAAGCAACGGCAGAAAAGACTCATGTGATAAAATCTACGTCAGTTTAAGTCTACGATTTTTTACTTTTTCTCTCCCACACCAAAGTCCATAGAGATAATCTGTGATTTTAGCTCACAGGGACACAGGAGCTGCTGGTCCTCTGCTGCCTCGTGTGGTCACTTTGTGTCACTGAATTAAGTCAAAACGAAGAATTTTAGAAGCCGAATTCACAAAATCAGTCATTGTAAGTTAGTGATGGAGGCAGCAGTGGATCAACAACTCCTGTGAACTCCTGTGTGCTGTGATGTTAAAATCACTGGTTTACTCTGTGGACTTTGGTGTGGGAGAGTGAGTGACTTTGGTGTGGGAGAGTGAGTGACTTTGGTGTGGGAGAGTGAGTGACTTTGGTGTGGGAGAGTGAGTGACTTTGGTGTGGGAGAGTGAGTGACTTTGGTGTGGGAGAGTGACTGACTTTGGTGTGGGAGAGTGAGTGACTTTGGTGTGGGAGAGTGAGTGACTTTGGTGTGAGAGAGTGAGTGACTTTGGTGTGGGAGAGTGAGTGACTTTGGTGTGGGAGAGTGAGTGACTTTGGTGTGAGAGAGTGGGTGACTTTGGTGTGGGAGAGTGAGTGACTTTGGTGTGGGAGAGTGAGTGGTTTACAAATTTCAGTTTACACAAGGAAAAGTCTGTCTAACAGTGAAGATAAAGACGTGAACATGTTCTTAAGACATCATAGACGTAAACTGACTTTTATAAAGTGACTTAAATGTGTTTTCTTTTGAAGTTTGTAAACCACTCACTCTCCCACACCAAAGTCCATAGAGAAAATCAGTGATTTCAACATCACAGGAGTTGTTGATCCACTGCTGCCTCCATCACTAACTTCAAATGTCTTATTTTTTCCATTCGGCTTTTGAAATCCTTCGCTAAACTTTAACTTCAGTGACACAAAGTGACCACACGAGGCAGCAGAGGACCAGCAGCTCCTGTGTCCCTGTGAGCTAAAATCACTGGTTTTCTCTATGGGCTTTGGTGTGGGAGAGTGAGTGGTTTACAAACTTCAGTTTCCTGTTGTTAAAGTCTGTCTAACAGTGAAGATAAAGACGTGAACGTGTTCTTAAAGACGTCGTAGACTTAAACTGACGTAGATTTTAAGTGTTTCCTTGTGTCGCTGCTGGCAGCCATGTTTTCACTCACACACACTCACTTCAAAAAACCTGAACTATTCCTTTAAAAAACATAAAATAAAATCAATGCAATAAAACGGGAACACGACCAAACTTTGGTCAAACAGTATTTGCAAATAACTCCGAGTGCAGCAGAGGTTTGTGTGTGTGTGTGTGTGTGTTATTGTGTGTGATTGACAGATTACCTGAGGTGAAGGTGAAGACGCTCTGACGTCACAGTCCGATAATCTGAGAGAGCGTGTGTGTGTGTGACGCAGCACTCGGAGCTCATTCGCAAACTCACGATCTGGACAAAAGCAAAAATAAAATTTAAAAAAGAAAGTGCATGATTTCAACAGTGGCCCCGCCCCCACAGCGTAATTCAGTATACAAAGTAATAATCTAACTCGTTTCTTTTTATAATAAAAGAGAGAAAAATATCAAATAAAGTGATGATGTATTTGTATGAATGTACGTACGTATGTGTGTTTGTGCGAATGTATTTTTGTCTGTGTGTAAAATATAAATAATCTGGGAAATACTGACCGTTTCCATGGTGATGTTCTGTCCGACAGGCTCCGCCCACACATTTCCTTTACACTGCAGTCGCAGCAAACGCTCCATCAGACCATCTAGTCTAATCTAATATTAACTCGGAGATTGAACCTCAGGTATTGTGTTGGATTAGATGAACATAATCCAACACAGAGATCTAGTCTAATCCCATAAAAAGACTGGAGCAGATGGGATTACACAAATCTTTCATCGTTCTTTTAAGTTTTGACGTTTGAACTTTACATCTTTGCTTTAGATTATTCTAATCTAATCTCAACACAAAGTTTGAAGTCTTTGTGTTGGATTAATCTAATCTAGTCTAATCTCATAGAAGACTGGAGGTAAACGGGAGTTTTACATAAAACATTTTTATTTGATTATATTCTTGTTGCCGCAAGGAAATTCGGGATTACCTTGAGTGACACAAATCTTCGGCCGTTCTTTCAAGTTAAAATATTTTAACTTTAGCTTAATCTAATCTAATCTGGAGACAAGTAGACCACTGTTTCTTGGTAACCCCCACAAGTTCAACCTGCAACAGAGAGACGCAGTTTTAATCTTAATTTTGTCAAGTTTATCGTTAAGACGCTGAACTCATTTTTTACATAAATAAAGTTCAAATCAACTTTTGACTAAATAAAACTTTATTTTCTACAACGTTCACAGGATTATTCAGGTTTTGCTGCGACTAAAAGACGAATAAATAAATAAAAACAAACAAACTTTAAGAAACAGACATCATAATCCAAAGAAAAGAAAAAACAAGGCTTCCCGTTTAATCTGCAGCTTTAAAGACTTTAAACAGCACCTGAGATTAAGGAGAGTGATGAAGGTCAAAAGGTCAAAAGGTCTTTTTTTTGTTAAATTAAATAACATTTAAAGAAATATCACAAAGAAACTTTAAGAAGGTTTTAACGAGCGGTAAACAAATCGGAACACATCTGAATATTCCCCCGGGATTATCTGTGTCAATCAAGGACGAAGCTTTGTTAACGTGACCCGTTTCATGTTTACGTTATTATTCTGTGTGTGTGTGGTGTCGGTTCTGCTGTCGTTTGGTGACGTGATCGCATCCACGGCGACGAGATCACGTCATCACCGACGAGATCGCGTCCACAGCGACGAGATCGCGTCCACAGTACCGAGATCGCGATATCGGTGACGAGATCTGCGAGATCACGTCCTCAGTGACGAGATCACGTCCTCGGTGACGAGACAACGTCCTCAGTGACGAGATCACGTCCACAGTGACGAGATCACGTCCTCAGTGACGAGATAACGTCCTCAGTGATGAGATCACGGCTGCAGACACGAGGTCAGACGACAGTTTGGAGGTCGTCTGTGAGGCTGAGGCTCGTCATTAATCTGCTGCTGTGATCTCATCGGATTAAGATCGTAAACATAAAGTTTGTCCAGTTGAATCAAATCCTGAGTACATTTAAAAAGTCTCCTTTAAAAAAAAAAAGAGTAAAATAATTCAGTTTAAACGTGTGGGTGTGCGTCACGATCACCTTAAAAAGGTAGAGTGAGTCATTTACTGAACATTAGTTACAGTGAAATATTCTTCCCTCTGAAGAAATGGGCTTACTGCCCCCTGCAGTTCCTGTCGGGTATTGCAGTTATTGAACGTGGTTCGACAGCCGTAGTTTAAAGCTCCCATAGAATGGTAATAACGCACATATACGTGAGTTATGGAGGTCTACGTACATACATTAACTTGTTTTTAATGCTCAAAAACCTCCGATGGTAAACCTCTCCTCACTGAAGCTCTCGCCAGTCGCGATGTTTCAGACAGAAATCTGACCACCAGAAGACAGAACTGTGTTGTGATTGGCCGGCCAACGAGAGCTTTCCAGGTGCCTGGAAGTGACGTCATTAGCTCGTCAGCCCCCAGAAGAGTAGCTCCCCCCTCTGGAACGGTGGATGTACTGCTACTCATGATCATGGCATCGCCACGACTCCACGGCGCAGAGTCAGAAGACACTGTCGCTCCACAACGGACGTTCTTCTTCTTCTTCTTCTGCAGAGCCCAAGAATACAATAAATCCCAGCGTTCTCAGCAGTGGCTGAACTGTTTGTTTCCAAACTTCAGGGCTTCATAAACGAGGTAATGGCGCAGATACACACCAGAAAACAGCGTTCATTGGAACTTCCGGTTCTATGGGAGCTTTAAACAGAAATAACGAGCGTTTCTTTTCACCGTCAACATAAGCATCGTTGCTCTCTCTGTTGTGGAAAAGGAGATCCTGAAGCTAACGGCGGTCGTCGTGAAACCGCCACGAGACGACGGCTTCTTCTCTGAGACTTCCTCCGTCCTGAACGTGATTCTCAGCCTGAACATAAGAAGTGACCTGTGAGCAGAGATTAAATCTCTGAGATAAAGTGTTCAAAGTAAGAAAGAAAGTGAAGTAAAGAGATGAAGACGGAGGTAAATGAGTCCAAAGACCAGAGAAACAAATCAACAAAAAAATAAACTGTTAGAAAATATTCATTATAAAAAACTAAACTAAACCATGGGCTCGTCGTCGCTGTCGTCGTCTCCCTGCAGGAGGCCATGGAGGTGCCTGAGGGAGGACAGAGGGATGGAGGAGGAGGGAGAAGGTGGAGGAGTGGAGGAGGAGGAAGGCACCGGGGGAGGAGTGGAGGAGGGAGGGAGGGTGAGGTTACTGTGAGAGCTGCAGCTCCTGCTGTTTGAGCCGCAGGTGCAGACGCCGTCCATGCTCCTCTCCTCCTCCTCCACCTCCTCCTCCTCCTCCACCTCGCCTATCCACGCCTCCGTCTCATTCTGCTGAGGGAGGTGGAGGTGGTGGTGGTGAGGCGGCGAGGATGAGGACGAAGAGGAGGAGGAGTGGGGAGCGGCAGGAGCTGAGGGAGGGCAGGCGGAGGTCGGAGGGGAAGGAGGACAGGTGGTGGAGGTGGGGGAGGAGGTCGGAGGCTGAGACACGGACTTGTGTTTGCTGATGTCGCGAAAACTGGCGAGAGGCGGACGGAGGCGCACGCCTGAGCGAGTGGAGCCTTCGATGGCCTTCTGGAGCTGGAGGAGGAGAGAGGAGGAGAGAGGAGGAAGAAAGAGCAGGAGGAGGAGGAGAGAGGATGAGAGAGGAGGAGAGAGGAGGAAGAGAGAGGAGGTAGAGAAAGCAGGAGGGGTATAGAGGAGGAAGAGAGGAGGAGAAAGAGGAGGTGAGAGGAGGAAGAAGAGGAGGAGGAGAGAGAGGAGGAGGAAGAGAGAGCAGGAGGCGTATAGAGGAGGAAGAGGAGGAGGAGAGAGCAGGAGGAGTATAGAGGAGGAAGAGAGAGGAGGAAGAGGAGAAGTATAAAGGAGGAAGACAGAGGAGGAGACGAGAGGAGGGAGATGAGAGAGGAGGAAGAAAAGGAGAAGGAGGAGGAAGAGGAGGAAGAAAGAGCAGGAGGAGGAGGAGAGAGGAGGAAGAAGAGGAGGAGGAGAGAGAGAGCAGGAGGGGTATAGAGGAGGAAGAGGAGGAGAGAGGAGGAGGAAGAGAGAGCAGGAGGGGTATAGAGGAGAAAGAGAGGAGGAGGAGGAGGAGGAGGAGGAGGAGAGAGGATGAGAGAGGAGGAGAGAGGAGGACGAGAGAGGAGGTAGAGAAAGCAGGAGGGGTATAGAGGAGGATGAGAGGAGGAGAAAGAGGAGGTGAGAGGAGGAGGAGAGAGAGGAGGAGGAAGAGAGAGCAGGAGGGGTATAGAGGAGGAAGAGAGGAGGAGGAAGAGGAGGAGGAGAGAGCAGGAGGAGTATAGAGGAGGAAGAGAGAGGAGGAAGAGGAGAAGTATAAAGGAGGAAGACAGAGGAGGAGACAAGAGGAGGGAGATGAGAGAGGAGGAAGAAAAGGAGAAGGAGGAGGAAGAGGAGGAAGAAAGAGCAGGAGGAGGAGGAGAGAGGAGGAAGAAGAGGAGGAGGAGAGAGAGAGCAGGAGGGGTATAGAGGAGGAAGAGGAGGAGAGAGGAGGAGGAAGAGAGAGCAGGAGGGGTATAGAGGAGAAAGAGAGGAGGAGGAGGAGGAGGAGGAGGAGGAGAGAGCAGGAGGGGTATAGAGGAGAAAGAGAGGAGGAGGAGGAGGAGGAGAGAGGAGGAGGAGGAGAGAGCAGGAGGGGTATAGAGGAGGAAGAGAGAGGAAGAGTAGGAGGAAGAGAGAGCAGGAGGAGTATAGAGGAGGAAGAGAGGAGGAGGAAGAGGAGGAGGAGAGAGCAGGAGGAGTATAGAGGAGGAAGAGAGAGGAGGAAGAGGAGAAGTATAAAGGAGGAAGACAGAGGAGGAGATGAGAGGAGGGAGATGAGAGAGGAGGAAGAAAAGGAGAAGGAGGAGGAAGAGGAGGAAGAAAGAGCAGGAGGAGGAGGAGAGAGGAGGAAGAAGAGGAGGAGAAGAGAGAGAGCAGGAGGGGTATAGAGGAGGAAGAGAGAGGAAGAGTAGGAGGAAGAGAGAGCAGGAGGAGTATAGAGGAGGAAGAGAGAGGAAGAGTAGGAGGAAGAGAGAGCAGGAGGAGTATAGAGGAGGAAGAAGAGGAGAAGTATAAAGGAGGAAGACAGAGGAGGAGACGAGAAGAGGGAGATGAGATTGGAGGAGGAGGAAGAGAGGAAGAGGCAAGAGGAGGGAGATGAGAGAGGAGGAAAAAAGGAGAAGGAGGAGGAAGAGGAGGAGAGCAACAAGCGAGAGAAAGAAAAAAGTAATGAGGGCAATAATGAAACATCATGGATTGTGACGCTAAAAAGAGGAAGAGGAGGAAGAAGTAGAAGAAGAACAAGAAGTGGAAGATGTCGACGATGACCGCAGCAACAGGATTGGTCTCAAGAAGCTGTTTTTAGCTGATAGTTTTTCCTCGTCGATCATCACTGATCAGTATCAATCAACACTGTATCAAACGCTGTAAAAATCAATATTCACGTTTGATTTGTTCTCTCGTTTGTCTCGTCAAACACGAGGAAACTCTCTGGATATTTAGTGATTCTCAACCTGACGACTTCACTGACGTCAGAGAAAACACAGGAAATCACATCATTCTGTGAAATGAGCAGAAAACGTAAACTGTTACGTTGACATAAAGTCATATAAACTCTTAATTATCTCCTAACGTTATCCATCCCTAAATAAAGCTTTTATAGCAAAGGTTTTTGAGAGCGTAAACATTATAATAACAGTTGGCGTCTGTGGTCGACCTTCTTACCTCCTTCAGCGCCACCACGCCCACCAGTTTACCGATGCTGGTCACGTACGCGTGACTGAGGCCCAGCAGTGAGAAGAGAGTGTGAGTCTGTGGAGACACAGAGAAGGAGAAGGTCACGCCTCAGATTACCACAAAACAAGCGCTCCCTCACTCCTCCACCCCTCCCTCCTCCTCCTCCTCCTCTTCCTCCTCCCCCTCGCAGCAGAGCGACGATTTACGGAGCTCAGTGTTTCCCAGCGTCAGCGACGTCTAGACACAGAGGTAGAAGACGAAGATCACTGACGATGCTGCAGGAGGAGGAGGAGGAGGAAAAAGTCCTTCAACGTGGTGTGAATGGTTGTTTGTCTCTACATGTGTCCCTGGGATGGACTGGCGATCTGTCCAGGGACGGACAAACGGTCTCGGAGTTAAAAACAAGAATTTGTGCAAGAAGCCTCTTGTTAATCCCTCAGATTATTATCATATCTGTGTCTTTACCGTCATTTTTGAGGCCGTTAACGTGCATAAAATCTCCAGAAACTGGGCACGGAGGTCAGGTCTGGTGAAAATGCGATATTGGCATAGTTCCCAGACCTGTGCGTTGCTCAAGGGCTCTACGGCAGCGCCCCCCTAAGGTGAAAACAGAGGCAAAATTGAGTTCCACCGAATTTCCCGAAACTCGGTGCGACGATGTTATCGACCAAGACGAACAAAAAAGTCAACCGTAACCATGGCCTCAACTCAACAGGAAGTCGGCCATTTTGGAATTTTGGCTTCTATTTTTGGCTATGTGAATGAGCAAACTCTTCAGAGCGCGTTTGTCAAAACACATCAAACGTGAAAAGTTAACGAAGTGTTTTGCGGTTTTAAAATGACGTGGCCACGGCAACCCTGAGCGTTTTGGGCGCATTTCGACCATTCGCCACAAAACAGGAAGTGCCCTGTGACTTCGGCATACGCCGAGTTCCACCGAATTTCCCCGAAACTTGGTGTGAAGATGTTATCGACCAAGAAGAACAAAAAAGTCAACAGTAACCATGGCCTCAACTCAACAGGAAGTCGGCCATTTTGGAATTTTGGCACATTTTGCAACATATCGAATAAAAGTCTGACTATTGAGTGAGGGGGACACTTGTGTGATGGACACTTGTGTGGGGGACGCGAGGGACCACATCATGAGTGCATACAGTCCTAGTTTAAAAGTAGAGTGTTGCAAACTCAAACTTTGTACGTGACATTTATAAAGTGAAAATAAAGAGGAATAAAGTTTGCTCTCAGTTTCACTGAATATAAATGAACTGTGACTTAACTTTACATAACGCTGCATATTTCAGTGTTTAAAAAAAGAAGCGGTGTCTCATATCCACTGTTACATAAATAAAGAAAAGACAAAAGCGTCTCTGGACGACACCGACGACGACTCCCACACATGAAAAACCTGCTGCTGTCGACAGACGACAGGAAATAAAAACTCTCCTCTCGCTCAGAAAACATTAAACGTCGCTGCATAAACGCAGAGTGAATAAATCCCAGAGACTCCGGTGGAGTCAAGGTCGTCCTCGTCCTCGTCTGGACGACACGTTACAGCTAAAATAAACTACACAAATAAATAAAGCGTCCTGATGAAATTACTCAGGCAGCGAGGACGACCTCTGTGACCTCTGCGACCTCTGCTGCCCGTCACGTACCTTGTGTAACGACGTCCTCTCCACCAGCTGGAAAGGTGAAGGGTCGACTCGTATCTCGTCGATCTCCATGGGCTTGTCCATCTCGTCCTCTTCCCACGCTTTGATCTGCGGCGACAAGGTCGAGACAAAAGGTCACGGAGGTCAAATCCATGAAATCAATCTGATTGTGAACGTTCTCCTCAGACGTGACGCGGATTATTCTTTAATTCTGATGCGAGGAGACCTTTTAAAGGTCCAGTCTGTGACATTTCACACAGATTAAACTGTTCATAAGTATGTTTATATTAGAGCAGGGAGCTCAAACTCAACATTTAACCTCAATATTCCATCATGTCATCAAAATAAATGTGTTTGGAATGACATATACTGTAGATCACAAAACAGACTGATCAAATCAAGAATAATGTGAGAAATCTCTCATTTAATGTAACTTAATGTTATTATTATAATAAAAATGAGAAGGAGGTCACACTTCAGGCCGTATGGAGTCCACTGATGGGCCACATGTGGTCCACGGGCCGTGTGTTTGAGACCCCTTCTATTACAGATGGAGCAATAATCGCCAGTTTTGGCCGATAATATTTATTTAGTCAGTAAATAATTATATAATAATGACATATTTTTGTCACAAAATGTTGCTCTTTCCATTCAATTATTGTTTTGTGTATTTAATATTTAGTTTATGCGTTATTTTTATTGAAACTAAGGTATGTAATTGACAGAGTAGAGAAAAAACATTATTTTTATATTCCAGAGTTTACTTTATGAACAAGCCATCATCATCATCATCATCATCATCATCATCATCATCATCACTATCATCACTGTACCTCTTCTGGAGTCATTGTGTCCAACAGTGGAGGAGGACATGGTTCCTGTGAGACAGAGAGAAAACACATCAGAGATGAGACTAACACATGATTATCTTCATTATCTGATTAAATCTTCACATGTTGATGCTTTCAAACGTCTTGATTTGTCCAAAATGTGGTAAAAACAACTCAATTTGAAGTTGCTTGTGTTGAAGCTCTTGGTGGAATCCGCTCTAATGCGACAATTTGGCCCAAAATGACTGTTTGATCCAAAATGGCTGCCTTCCTGTTGGGTTAAGGTCATACATCCAAGAGACTTTTCTCTTTATCTTATCTTGATAAACATTTGTGCCAATTTTCAGGTGTGTCAGTAAAAATTTAAAATTTGGGGGCGCTGTGGAGGCATTTTTGTCCTGAGAGACTCAAAGGACGTTGTTCTCCGTCACCACCAGGGGGCGAATAATTCCATATAGGCCACTTCAGGGCGGGATTATAATCTAGATAAGCAGGTGGTGCAGTGGAGTTTAGAAAAGTTTTTGTTATACATCGACGTGAGCTGCAGTGACACGGTTTGGTTCTGTGCTGCCAAAAAATGACTCAGCATTTCTGTTCATAACACACAGACAGACACACACAGACACACAGACAGACACACACACACAGACCTGTGACTGTCCCTCTGTCTGCCTGTTTGCAGAGGTGAAGAGATTCCTGAGCGTCTTCCCCACAGACTGCAGAGGACCTTTATCTGTGACACGAGCAGAGAAAGACGTCAATACAATAACACACACCTTTCTCTAATCTGGATTACTGTAAATGTTGAACATGTTGTAAGTTTATGGGCAGCTAAAGTGTTTTTTCCCCCACAAACAGCAGTAAGATGTAAAGACGTAAAGGAGAAGACGGCGAGCTCCTGACACCATCTGGACTCTGACTAAACGCTGAGTCACTGCAGCCAGAAGTCATAATGTTAATAATAAAAAATAAAATGTGACTGCCTGGTCTGAGGCGAGCAGGACTTGTCTGAAAGAATGAGCGTTAACGTGATGAAGGAGCCAGAAGGATTTAAATGTGCAGTGTAACAGAGCTGAGGAGCAGAAATCACTAACTGTTAACGTCATGGAGACGACGCTGACACAGAGAAGTGGAACAAACTGGTTATATTATAAGTCCACATGTTTTATGTTATTCTCATTATCATTTCAGCTGTTAACTATGTTCTTCATGAGTTGATTGTCATTATTAAATATTTTAAATACACTGTAAAACAACTTAAATATCACTGTAAAAACACTGTAAAACAACTTAAATGTCAATGTAAATACACTGTAAATATACAGTAAATATCAGTGTCAAAACATTTTAAATATCACTGTAAAAGATGTTTAAATATCGCTGTAAATGCACTGTAAAAACATTTTGAATATTACTGTAAATACACTGTAAAAACATTTTAAATATCACTGTAAATATACTGTAAAATACACTGTAAAGATCAGTGTAAAATCATTTTAAATATCAATGTAAATACACTGTAAAAATACTGTAAATACATTTTAAATATCACTGTAAAAACACTGTAAAACAACTTATATGTCAATGCAAATACACTGTAAAATATACAGTAAATATCAGTGTCAAAACATTTTAAATATCACTGTAAAAGATGTTTAAATATCACTGTAAATGCACTGTAAAAACATTTTAAATATTACTGTAAATACACTGTAAAAATATTTTAAATATCACTGTGAATATACTGTAAAATACACTGTAAATATCAATGTAAATACACTGTAAAAATACTGTAAATACATTTTAAATATCACTGTAAATACATTTTAAATATCACTGTAAATACACTTGTAAAATAGCATAATCTACCGTTTATGTTCTGTATTACATGATCTTAAAATACACTTTATTGCTATGACATTGTTAAGAAAGAAAAGGTCTACAGTGAGAATGTGTGTGTGTGTGTTGGTCTGAGCTCACCAGGGTCTGGATGGTTGTGGTCTGATGAGGACTCCATAGGTTTAGGAGGAGGCAGTGGTCCGTTCCTCTCCTCCACCACAGGACTGTCCTGCAGACAAAGATCTCACCTTTAACTTCACGTCAACATTAACATCATCAATAAAAACACACACACATACGTCAAAAGCAAATAAAGCGAATAAAGGGCAACTTATTAAAGCTGAGGCAGACGGGAAAAGTCACAGCAGCAACAATGACGGCGGCCACTAGTGGAAACACATAAAACTGCAGTCAAACACATCATCCATGTCACCACTGTTGAGGCTAAATCATTTTAAATAAACACACACACACACACTTAAAAGTCAAGAGTCTCACTTCGTTTCCATCGTCGTCCTCATCATCATCATCGTCCTCGTCCACGAAGGCAAAAGACTCCCAGCTGTGTTTCTGGTTCTGCTCCTGAGTCCACCACAACAACAACACACACACACACACACACAAACACAATACCACAGTTTTAAACACAATCATTATAAAATCTTCTTAAAGTTCCAAAATCGACTTAAATCTACTTAAAGTTTCAAAATCTACTTAAAGTTCCAAAATCTACTTAAAATTCCAAAATCTACCTAAAATTCCAAAATCTAGTTAAATTTTAAAATCTACTTAAAATTCCAAAATCTACTTAAAGTTCGAAAATCGACTTAAAATTCCAAAATCTACTTAAAAATCCAAAATCTACTTAAAATTACAAAATCTACTCATAGTTCCAAAATCTAGCTAAATTTCCAAAATCTTTTTATAGTTCCTAAATCTACTTATAATTCCAAAATCTACTTATAGTTCAAAAATCTACTTTAAGTTCCAAAATCTCATTTAAGTTCCAAAAACTTCTGATAGTTCCAAAATCTACTTAAAATTCCAAAATCTACTCATAGTTCAAAAATCTACTTAAAAATCCCAAAAAAATGTATAGTTCAAAAATCTAATTAAAAATCCAAAATCTTTTTATAGTTCCAAAATCTTCTGATAGTTCCAAAATCTACTCATAATTCCAAAATCTACTTAAAGTTCCAAAATCTACTCGTAGTTCCCAAAAAGTGCCATTAATGAAAGCTAATTTTAATTATTTAAATGAGAAGCTAACTGCAGGTGTTTCCAGGTGTTTCACCTGCATGAGGAGCCTCCTCTCTGGTGACAACCACCAATCACAGAGAGCCAGGAGCTCCAGGCTGTCGATGCTGCCCAGCAGGATCATCGACTCTGGAGGACGCGAGAAGAAGAAGAAGAAGAAATCATCATCTAACATGATCATGATAATGAAGACAGACTCAGGAAACTCATGTGCTGTGACATGGTTCTACCTTTAGAGTCGACCAGTGGGATGGATTTGAGCAAGGACGAGTCCAGCAGGAGTTTGACTTCCTTGTACGTCGACTGGGACGATATGAATTTCACGTCCCTCACCATGATGTCGCCGACGAAGATGTTGTACTGACTGTGTTGGTGGAAGAAAAAAAGGGGTAAAAATCACTCTCAAACAACATAAATCCTTTAAAAATCCAGAGCTTCAGTCTGTGTGGATCCATCTCACACCTCATGTGTCCGAAGCCCAGTTCGGGCAGATACGGCAGCTTCTTGACCTGGATGATGGAGTCGTAGAGGGACGGCTGCAGGCCCTGGGCCACCATGTTGGCCAGGATCACGGCCACCATCATGGGCAGGATGTGGGAGATCTGACCCGTCAGCTCAAAGCAAATCACCGCCGTGGACACCGTGTGAGTCACGGCGCCCGTCAGCGCCGCCGCCCCTGTAAGAGATATAAGGGATGAGATGAGGGTGAGGAGGAGGAGGAGGAGGAGGAGGAGGAGGAGGAGGAGGAGGAGGAGGACAGAGAAGAGACGAGGCAGGGGAGGAGAATATCCTACACCAAACCTCATAGAGAAAATCAGGGATTTTAGCTCACAGGGACACAGGAGCTGCTGGTCTACTGCTGCCTCGTGTGGTCACTTTGTGTCACTAACTTCAACCCAAATGAAGAATTTTAGATGCCGAATTCACGAGAATAAGACATTGTAAGTTAGTGATGGAGGCAGCAGTGGATCAACAACTCCTGTGAACTCCTGTGTGCTGTGATGTTAAAATCACTGGTTTACCCTATGGGCTTTGGTGTGGGAGAGTGAGTGGTTTGAAAAACAGATTTTAACCACTTAACAAAAGACCCGCAAAATAGAATTTATGTCAGTTTAAGTCTACAATATCTACGTCACATGATCACGTCTTTATCTTCACTGTTAGACAGATTTTAACAATAGGAAACTGAAGTTTGTAAACCACTCACTCTCCCACACCAAAGCCCATAGAGAAAATCAGTGATTTTAACATCACAGCACACAGGAGTTTTTGATCCACTGCTGCCTCCATCACTATGTTCAAATATGACATTATCAAATTTCGTATTGTAAAATTCTTCATTCAGATTCAGTGACACAAAGTGACCACACGAGGCAGCAGTAAACCAGCAGCTCCTGTGTCCCTGTGAGCTAAAATCACTGATTTTCTCTATGGGGAATAATAAAATAAAAAGTGAAGATGACAAGTAAAATATAGCAATTACACTGAAGATGAATCAAAAAGAATGAAGAAAACAGGAGAATCAATCTTGAATGAAGGAGAAGGAAGAACAGAAAGTGTAAAAGCATCTTTGAAGTGACAGGAAATGATTGGAGAAAGAAAGATCAGAGGAGGAGGAAGGAGGAGGGAGGAGAGATCTGAGGTGTGTGGTTCTACAGGAACGAGGAACTCAAGGAAAAGGCCGTGGAGAGAAGATCAGGGGAAGATCAGAGACTGTGACATTTATCTGTCAGAGAAGAAGTGACCTCACACTCTGACAAAGAGGAGGAGGAGCTGAGGAGGAGGAGCAGCTGAGGAGGAGGAGGAGGAGGAGGAGAGGGAAACTAACCAATGACTGCGTACCCTCCAGGGATGATGCGGTACAAGATGCCGTCAAAGACGATGCCGTGAGGAAACAGCGTGGCCATGATTTCACCCACCAGCCTCCCGAACGCAGCTCCTACACAACAGCTGTGATATTAATGCTTTTATCTGCATTTTCCTTAATTTCAGCTTCTTAAATGTGAATATTTTCTAGTTTCTTCACAAAGAAATCACTAAAACTGAATAATTTTTAGAAAACAATCCACAGATTAATCGATTATAAAAAAATAATCTTGAGATCGAACTGTAAATCAGTCGTGAAACTGCAAAAGTGGATTTTTAAAAGACAGAAAAAAACAGGAAATGTGTTCAAAATTATACAAACTTTAAAATCATTCCACGGTTCTCACCTTCGTTAAAATAAAACTGTTTAAATGACAAAAAAAAAGCGTTTGCTGATTTGTGTTTTGTAGAAGCAGAAAAAGGTCAAAAGGACAACAGTGTTAAAAGCACAGAGATGCATTTATTCATGAGAAGTTGTTGTGATGAATATTTTAATACAAACGAACAGAAACGACTGCAAATAAACTCAGATTCCTGTAAAACTCATCTACATTTAGTTAGAACTTTAGGAACATTTTCTAATTAGAATATATTTTTTTACGATGCTGTACGAACAACACAGTGAGTGTTTGCTCACCCAGTATGAAGACGGGCATGAAGGCTCCAGACGGGATCGGCATGGTGGTGGCCACAGCTGACATCCAGAACTGGAACATAAAACACGTCAGCGTAAGTCTACGACGTCTTTAAGAACATGTTCACGTCTTTATCTCACTGTTAGGCAGACTTTGAAGTTTGTAAACCACTCACTCTCCCACACCAAAGCCCATAGAGAAAATCAGTGATTTTAGCTCACAGGGACACAGGAGCTGCTGGTCCTGGTTCTGCTGCCTCGTGTGGTCACTTTGTGTAACTGAGGTCAATTTGAACAAATATTTTTCAAAGCCGAATTCACTAAAATCAGTCATTGTAAGTTAGTGATGGAGGCAGCAGTGGATCAACAACTCCTGTGAACTCCTGTGTGCTGTGATGTTAAAATCACTGGTCTAACAGTGAAGATAAAGACGTGAACCCGTTTTTAAGATGACGTTAAAGCATCAATACCTCATAAAACCACACTTTAGCAGCAAACACCTGTGTCTTAAGTTGACATTTAAAGGGACACTGTGTAGTATTTATGGGTTTATATGACCCAAAATCCACTTTTTTATACATATTATGTGCTCCTGCATTGTCTAGTCGCTGTATAATGGTTTTTGTTTCATTTTCGTAGTGTTTCAAAAAGTCATGTAAAATAACGTGGTCGCGGGCCGCGGTTGCATAGCCACTGTTAGCAGCGAGACGCCATGTTTCTACCGGAGCCTGTAAGGACAAACGCGAGAGAACAAATCAAGCGTCTCTTTACTTGTAGCTGAAGTCCCGCCTCCACTCGGGTAGCTCCGCCCTCTCCCTAACCTCACGAACCTCATCTGCTGACACGGAGAAAGACGACGAGGACGACATTTGACCGGCTGAGGACACCGTAGCGCTCAGGGAAGGGAGGGGGTGAGCAGAGGAGCAGTTCTTTGTTGTAAATTTCAGCCTCTCCTCTAGATGGCACTATAAACTACTTACTTCACATTTAATCTAAAAACAGTCTTTTTCTTCCTCCCCAATATCTACTCTTTTATGCTGCAGC
Organism: Microchirus variegatus; assembly: GCF_963457635.1. NCBI lineage: Eukaryota > Metazoa > Chordata > Actinopteri > Pleuronectiformes > Soleidae > Microchirus > Microchirus variegatus. The sequence goes on along the minus strand of NC_139814.1, from coordinate 27,453,621 downwards.
AGGTCACTGATACCTGATACTAATTAGATCACTTCCAAGATTGTGTGTCGCATAGCAACAGGAATTTTAGTAGGAAAACACACTTGAGAGTGTGTGTGTGTGTGTGTGTGTGTGTGTGTGTGTGTGTGTGTGTGGGAGGGAACCCAGTCACCTTTGTTGTCCTTGAGCAAGGCACTTAAATAAGCTGCAGAGCTCGACGCTGTAGCTGCACAGGAATAAACTCTGTGTACAAAGTAGAGAAAAGAAAACTCCTCCTCCTCCTCAACACTGTTAATTAAAAACCAAAGTCTTCACTTTGAGCGCTGGTGTTTGTCTCCACACAGACACAGACACAGTGTGTGTGTGTGTGTCAGAATGTGACTCGTCTGATAATACGCTTTGTTCTTCCACAGTCGACAGCTGTAATCAGTACCTTCATACAAGCTCTGCACTGTGTGTGTGTGTGTTCTTGTACGTGCATGTTTGTGAGGACCAAAAACACATAAAACATAAGGAGTGAAGACATTTTGTCCAACTTTTAAGGGCATTTTTGGAGGTTAAGGTTAAACAAAATGGTGTTTAGGTTGAGGAGTGTCCTCAGTAAGACTGCTGTGTGAGAATGTGTGTGTGTGTGTGGCAGACCACACACTGAGCTTTTTCTTTCTTTTTTTATTGAAATTTTACCAGCGTGGATTATTATTGAGAGGTTTGTGATGAAAACTCATCACTGTTCTCATGACAAGACTCACACTGTTCATCCTCACTGTCAAACACAAACAAGCAGGAAACACCAAACACACACACGGCTTCACACAGTGTCACAAATCCTGAGAAAGAGGCGAGTAAAGAGAGCGACACACACACACACACACTCTGATCAGTGTGTGTTAAAAATAAAACAGAGGAAACACAACCACGGCTCTGAGACAGAGACACAGATGGAAGTGAGACATTTATAGTCGCACGTGGACAAATCTGTTTAACTTCCTCCATCGCTGCAGAGAAGAGGTGGATCAATGACGATGATCGATCCTCCAGAGCAAATAAAGACGTATTCATTAATAAATGAAGTCAAACTACTTCACGTCTCCTCACAGAGGCAGGATGAGACCTCTGGATGGAGTTAGAAGAACATTGTTGATGAAAGAAGAAGGTCAAAGCTGAGAAATCATGAGCAGAACACTGTGTGGTGTGAGCTTCTGTGATCTGTTGTCTCTGTTTCTTCACGTCTTCACGTCTTCACTGTCCTCGAGCCTCAACTCTGCTGAAACAGGAGGAGGAAACAACTTGGGATTGTTTTCTGCAGCCAACGACACTAAAGACCACAGTCTGGACTGAAGACAACTTGTCTGGACTGAAGACTGAATACTGAAGACCACAGTCTGGACTAAATACTGAAGACAAGAGTCTGGACTGAAGACCACAGTCTGGACTGAAGACCACAGTCTGGACTGAAGACTGAAGACCACAGTCTGGACTGAAGACCACAGTCTGGACTGAAGACTGAAGACCACAGTCTGGACTGAAGACTGAAGACAAGAGTCTGGACTGAAGACTGAAGACCACAGTCTGGACTGAAGACCACAGTCTGGACTGAAGACTGAAGACCACAGTCTGGACTGAAGACAACAGTCTGGACTGAAGACTGAAGACCACAGTCTGGACTGAAGACTGAAGACAAGAGTCTGGACTGAAGACAACAGTCTGGACTGAAGACTGAAGACAACAGTCTGGACTGAAGACTGAAGACCACAGTCTGGACTGAAGACTGAAGACAAGAGTCTGGACTGAAGACAACAGTCTGGACTGAAGACTGAAGACAACAGTCTGGACTGAAGACTGAAGACCACAGTCTGGACTGAAGACTGAAGACCACAGTCTGGACTGAAGACTGAAGACCACAGTCTGGACTGAAGACTGAAGACAACAGTCAGGACTGAAGACATTTTATGTACTCTTTTTATTTGTGTTGTTTGTCTACCATAAAAGGAAGTGACATTTTCTCTTTCTTTACAGTCATGGTTATACTGCCACCTGCTGACCTGCACATATTTTCAAAAAATATCCACCTACGTGTGGATGTGGCCTCGCTTTTTATTTCCCTGCTGAACTCCATAATCGACTATCAGCAGAGGGATAATGGTACGGCTCATAGAAGAGTAAAAGATTCTGTACATAATCAGATTATTTGAGTCTGGCTGCGTCATTCCAAAGACTATGTGTGTGTGTTTGTGTGTGTGTGTGTGTGTGTGTCATGAATGAAAGCAGGAGAGAGCTGTTGACCTTGGACAAAGACACACACAGTCTACAGTCACACACCTTCATGATGAAGAAGAGCAGCAGGATGATGAAGACGCTGACGTCAGGATGCATCCAGGCAGCAGAGAGGCCCAGACCCACAGGAGGAGGAGCAGCTCCAGAGATCTTTGTCCACGTGAAGTTGTCAAACAGGGAACTGATGCACTGTCTGGGCATCAACTGAGGAGAGAGAGGAGGTCAGAGAGAGAGACGTGTAAACCACTCACTCTCCCACACCAAAGTCCAGAGAGAAAATCAGTGAAATTTTAGATCACAGGGACACAGGAGCTGCTGGTCTACTGCTACATATTGTCTACATATTGTAAGTTAGTGATGGAGGCAGCAGTGGATCAACAACTCCTGTGAACTCCTGTGTGCTGTGATGTTAAAATCACTGATTTTCTCTATGGGCTTTGGTGTGGGAGAGTGAGTGGTTTACAAACTTCAGTTTCCTGTTGTTAAAGTCTGTGTAACAGTGAAGATAAAGACGTGAACGTGTTCTTAAGATGACGTAGACTTAAACTAACACAGATTTGTTTTTTTTAAGTCTTTTTAAGCACTCGTGCAGGTTGCAGATGTAGAGGTGTCAGATTCTCATCCATCCACACTTGAAAAAACCTGCACTCTCCCTTTTAAAGCAATAAGGAGGAAACGTATGAGAAAGTGAGGAAAAATTGGAGGAAGATTAAAGAGAAAAGAAGCAGAAACAGACAGGACTTGATCAGAGGAGCAGAAGTGAACCGATGATTTCATCCAGTGACTCATTCTCTTCACATGACTCACAACAAGTGACTAATTCACTTCACAGGTGTGAATAATTCACCACCGCAGGACGACTTCACCTGTTTCTACTTCCTGCTCAGGCAGAAAGCAGCTGTTTAAGCTGGTGAGGAGAATCTGCCGCGAGACTCAGTGGAGTGAGACGCAATAATAGGCTTTAGTGGAGTGGTGGGTTCAACAACCACCGCTGAGTTTAATCTGCTGTCACTGAACTGCTGCTGCTGCTTTCATCTCCCTGAGCTGTGGCATCAGCCACGACTGGACTGACTTCACTGTGTCAAACAAGGAGAAAAGCATTCAGGAGCAAGTCAGGTGGTTTTCACACCTAAGAGTTTCTGCTAGACTCTGTACGATTGAGGACTGGGTTCAGTCAGGGGTTACAACATTCAGGAGAACTTCTGTTTCCTCCACGTAAGAGCAAAACATGGAGCTGCAGCAGAGGTCGGTTTCAAATTCACATCTCCACAAACCAACTGGACTTTCTGGGCAAACGAACTTGGAGGCTCTTGGTATATAGAAGCTTCAAGAAAAGCAGCTGGAGCTGCTTCAGAAGCCGAGTTTGTCCTGCAGAATCTTCTCTACTCCTTCACGGGAGATGTTTAGAACGGTCAAATGTCCGTCATCCATCACCCTGTGGTGTCTGTGGCAGGACGTCCAGACCTTGGTTCATCTCCTAGAGTCTCCTTAACCCTCTTGAATTCACAGTAGATAAAGCTGGAGCATCTTCTCCTAATATAGCAACCGTGTCCTCGGAGGCGAAAGTGCCTTTTTCTGCAGATGCTTGGTGACACCAGTGTGTGGGAGGAGAAACACCTCGTCATCTCCTCAGCTCAGGTAGATTTAAGGTGAAAGCTCAGTCACACACACACACACACACACACGGTAACAAGTCAGCTGCTAAAAGTTAACCATGTGTTTTCACACGCGCTCAGAATAGATGGTTCTGTGTGAACCATGTGAGTGAACGTGTTTCCATACGTCTGTCATCGACACCCTTCAGCACCAATGTTTCACACGTTCATCGTAGAAATGTCTCGCACCTTTTCAACAAATCACTTTTTAACACGTCAGAGTTAAATCTATGAAAGTAGACGTCTGTCTGTCTGTCTGTCATTTAATCACATAAATGTACAACCACTTGACTTCAGCTGTCTCACGGAGAACGCCAGGACTGGTGGTTCAAAACGTACAAACAAAAGTTCCAAAATCTGCTCATAGTTCCAAAATCTACTTAAAGTTCCAAAATCTACTTAAAGTTCCAAAATCTACTTAAAGTTTCAAAAACTACTTAAAGTTTCAAAAACTACTTTAAGGTCCAAAATCTACTTAAGGTTCCAAAATCTACTTAAAGCTCCAAAATCTACTTAAAGTTCCAAGATCTACTTAAAGTTCCAAAATCTACTTATAATTCTAAAATTTACTTATAATTCTAAAATCTAATTATAATTCCATAAGCTACTTAAAGTTTCAAAATCTACTTAAAGTTCCAAAATCTGCTTATAATTCCAAAATCTACTTAAAGTTTCAAAATCTATTTATTCTTAAATCTACTTATAATTCTAAAATCTACTTGTAATTCTAAAATCTACTTAAATTCTCATTCTCACTTATAACACTTTTCCATCACGACTCGACTCTGAGCTGAGCCGATACTAAACTGTGATGTCATCAGACTGCCGGCCTCTGATTGGTCAGAGAGTGTCGTCACTGAAGAGTCATGAACTCGACGTCCAACTGTAGATTAGAGTTAAAAAGACTTAAAAATCCTGAAAACATTCACGTTCATCTCCAACATTGAGCAAAGCAAACCGATCGATCGTGACCACGTTCAGTAAAGCAGCAGATGAGTCCTGAAAACACCTTTGCTCCGTGTGGTAGTGAAGCATCTGCTGAGCTAAATAAACATCTTTGTTTCCCCGCTGGTGTTTTTAAAAACATGCTAATGAAGTCACAGCTGCAGCTGTAACACCAACACATTCAACCACATGACCTCTGACCTCTCCAGCCATGAACTGTCCAAACCCGGGAGGGAAGGTCAAGGTGGCGATGATCAGCGTGATCACGGCGGGAAACAACAGACGACTGGAGAGAAAACAAAAAAACACAAAGAAAAGTCAATGAGACTGAAGTGTTAATCTGAAACAATAATCCCACTCTCTCTGTGAGGACTCACTGTCTGGTGAGGAAGCGCGTCATGGCGTTCTGTCGCCTCATGAACAGAACCACTTGTCTGTTCAGGTAAACGAAGAACGCTCCCAGGAAGCCGCAGGAAATCCTGCAAAACAAACATAGAGACGGGTGAGAATCAGTGGATCAGCTGTAAACATGGAAATATAAATCATTCAAAACGGTCTAAAATGACTGATATCAGCATCTGTATCGTACACAAAAAAGTGGTATGGTCCTATAATATCCATACATATAATATCTCTGTAAACTCTATATCACTTGTCAAACCCGCCACGTCATTTTATGTGGCCCGCGTTAAAAGAGGTCTATGCTGCTTTAAGGCGTGCGTTGACCATAAACTACATTTCCCACAATGCATGGCGATTGTGTTATCCACAAAGTGATGGCACCGCCAATAGATCGCAGTGTATCATTGTATATGCATCATGCGATGAGTGAAATTGGATAAGTAATAAATACAGAAAGTTATTTATCAATACGTTACGGAGTAGTTATCTTTATTTTACATTATATTTGGTTACATTTAGTTACATTTATTCTGTATGACAGTTACATCTGGACCTTTAAAGGGTAACCATTATGCTGATGTGGCCCTCAGTGGAAAATGAGTTTGACACCACTGCTCTATATATTCTGGAAATTGTAGATTATGTGTACTATATATTCTATTTAACTCTATTAATGCATGGTTATTATTTATTATCCTTATCTTTTCTCTCTTGCTGCTGTAACGCTGTAAATTTCCTCACTGTGGGACGAATAAAGGACTAACAAACACGAGAGGAAAAAACGTGAAAAATGTTTCACAAATCTCCTCCAAGAGCAGCAAAGTTATGTTAATTCATGAAATACAACAGCGCGTGTGGTTCTGTTTTATTAAATGTCGATTTTCTAACATTAAGGGATGAAAATGGTCATTGTGTTCACATTTACCGCCCCTGATGTCCCTGAAATAAGGTAAAATAAACTAATACGGACACATATTTAAGAAGATTTTCTCTTCTTTTCCCATCTCAAGTAAAATGCTCCATCTCCACTCTCACACACTGGTGTTTTGTCGTGACTCACCCGATGATGGCGAACGCCGGCAGCTCCTGAAGGTCGAAGGGGAAATCCATACGGAAGTTTGTCCTGAACAGAGCCGTGATGGTGACTGAGGAAGAGGAGGAGGAAGAAGAAGAAGAAGAAGAGGTCACATTTTCATTTACAGGTCACAGAATTCAATATAACATTCTTTATGAGACGGCGTGCTGCTACAGGGTGGTGGAGAACGCCATCTAGTGGAGGACAGGCCAAGGCCAAGTCCACCTCCGTGAATAAAATCAGATATTCTAATAATGTTGGTAAAACGTGTCCCGTCACACCTGCGTCTTTGTTAAACACTGATAAGACTCTGAAGATGAAGGCACTGAAGGTGGCAGCGAAATATCCTCTCCAGTAGTTTCTCACTGCAAAGTAGGTGGACGTGACCTCGATGCTGAAGAGCACACCTGCTCAAAGACAACACACAACACAGAAGGACAGAAGGACAGGAAGTCGTGAAGCAACTTAACACACTCGCATGATAAAATCTACGTCAGTTTAAGTCTGGGATGTCTTTAAGAACATGTTCACGTCTTTATCTTCACTGTTAGACAGACTTTAACAACAAGAAACTGAAGTTTTTAAACCACTCACTCTCCCACACCAAAGTCCATAGAGAAAATCAGTGATTTTAACATCACAGGGACACAGGAGTTCACAGGAGTTGTTGATCCACTGCTGCCTCCATCACTAACTTACAATGACTGATTTTAGTGAATTCGGCATTTCAAATATGTAATTTAAACTAAACTCAGTGACACAAAGTGACCACACGAGGCAGCAGCAGACCAGCAGCTCCTCTAAAATCACTGATTTTCTCTATGGGGTCAATAAAAGTCAGAGATAAATAGTTTTAAGTGTTTTTTTCCTTGCGTCTCCGCTGATTCTAATGCAGCTGCACTTCAATAAACCTGAACTATCCCTTTAAGTTTTAAAAATTTTCTCCAAATTTTCTGCCAAATATTTCAAACAATAGAAAGAGTAGAGACAGCTTACCTCCCAGTGGAGTACCAAAGCAGCAGCCCACCCCAACAGCGCAGCCTACTGTTAGGATGTCTCTATAACAGTATGGATTCTACTGATCCAGACAGCAGGAGGAGGAGGAAGAGGAGGAGAGAGGGTTGAGATGTTGGAAAAGTAACATATATATATATGTATATATATGTATATACATATATATATATATATATATGTGTATACATAAATGTGTAACGTGACATCAACGTACCTGATAAACTCCTGAAAAGAAGGACATGAACCTGCTGAGGACGGCAGCACAGATACTGGCGATGTGGACAAACGGACCCTGAGTAGACGAAGAGGAGGAGGAGGAAGAGGAAGAAGAGGAGGAGGAGGAGGAGACACAATTAACTGAATGTACTGTACATGGAGTACAAAGTACATAAATACCCTCTACCTAAAACTGAAATTAAACAAGATATTTATTCATTTTATTGAGGTTTCATTTAGTGGGAAAACACATCCTGGAATATGTTACTGATTTCCAACATCACATTTTATACTTATACACTTATACAAGTATACTTTCAATAAACTACTTTCACTTTGTATAGAAGTACCATCAAATAATTGTTTTTAATGTTGTTTTTTAAATGAATCAATTGTTTTGGTGCCGATCTGTTAATTTCAGTATAAGCTTACATTGGCCATTTATAATACAACACTGCCACCTAGTGGATGAACAGAAAAACATACACGTGTCACAGAAAAAACGGGTCAACAATGAAAATTAATAGTTTCAAAAAAAATTATTGAATGTCACAATCTGAGAAAACCTAACTTTATTTTATCGAGTTTCTAACAGGTTTTAAACGGTACATTTTTTTTAACTAGGGTGACGAACATAACTTTTTACTTTGACACAAAGTATTGTGATTTCATTGATTTATTGAAGTGTACTTTACACTGTGAAACAACAGGAAAAACCCAAAAAACTCCAAGGGATGAATTAAAGGTGGCAGGAGGATTTTGGAATTCTAAGTCGATTTTGGAATTTTAAGTCGATTTTGGAATTCTAAGTCGATTTTGAAACTTTAAGTAAATTTTGGAACTTGAAGTCGATTTTGGAATTCTAAGTTGATTTTGAAATTCTAAGTCGATTTTGAAATTCTAAGTAGAGTTACGTCGATTTTGGAACTTGAAGTCGATTTTGGAACTTTAAGTAAATTTTGGAATTCGAAGTCGATTTTGGAATTCCAAGTCGATTTTGGAATTCTAAGTCAATTTTGAAATTCTAAGTAGATTTTGGACCTTAAAGTCGATTTTGGAATTATACGTCGATTTTGGAACTTGAAGTAGATTTTGGAACTATAAGTAGATTTTGGAATTATAAGTAGATTTTGGAGAACAGTTTAGTATAACTTTTAAACACATCACCAAAAACACACACCTGTGGCCAAAATGATGGATAAACTCACCTCTTTACCGACTGGCATGCCACTGCCCAGAGCAGCGGTCAGACCAATCACTTTAGCGACAAAGGCCTTGAGGGTCAAATACTCCTTGAGGACCACACCTCGCAGGATGGTCTTCAACTCTGGGATCCCAGAACCTGGAAGAGAAGGTGACATTCGCTCAGAGTCGAGACGAACGATGACACAAATATGAGGAGGAGGATGAGGAGGAGGAGGAGGACAAAAAAGGAGGAAGGGGGTACAGACCGATCGCTTGAGGAGAAACCAGGTGACAGAAGAGGGAGGAGAAGAGGATGAAAATCAGGGGATATGAAACCCAGGCCAGGTACTGCAGAGGGATGTTCCCCCTCAGCTCCCCGTGAATCCACTTATACGCTGACGACGGAGTGACGTGAGGGAACGATTGAGATGAAGAAGAGGAGAGAGAGAGAGAAAAGGCATGAAATGAAACAACGTGAAGACAAATCCACACCACGACGATGGAAAAACGTGACTTCAACTGTTGAATTTTGAGTAGATTTTAGAATTATAGGGAGAATTTGGATCTTTCAGTAGATTTTGGAATTATAAGTGGATTTTGGAACATCAAGTAGATTTAAGTAGATTTTAGAATTATAAGGAGAATTCGGAATTATAAGTGGATTTCGGAATTATAAGTAGATTTTGGAATTATAATGAGAATTTGGAATTATAAGGAGAATTTGAAATTATTAGTATATTTTGGAATTTTAAGTTAATTTTAGAATTATAAGTAGATTTTAGAATTATAAGGAAAATTTGGAACTTTCAGTAGATGTTGGAACTTTAAGTAGATTTTGGAATTCTAAGTAGATTTTGGAACTTTAAGTAGATTTTGGAATTCTAAGTAGATTTTGGAATTTTAAGGAGAATTTGGAACGAAGTAGATTTTGGAACTATAAGGAGAATTTGAAATTATTAATAGATTTGGGAATTTTAAGTATATTTGGAACTATAAGTAGATTTTGGAATTATAAGTAGCATTTTTAAGTCTTTTTAACTTGAATCTATAGTTGGACATTGTTGACTTTAACTATTTGATACTTTCTTCTCCTCAGTAGACATGTTGGCGATAGTTTGGGCTGAGACTTTAGATATTTCACAAAACTTAACTTAAGACAAAAGTATGGCGGGGTGAAAAAACCGTGTGGCGTGAACTGGGCTCTGCAGAAACAGCTGCAGACGTCAGATTATCGTGCGTCCTTACCTTCCAGGCTCTTGGCGCTGGCATAGTCCATGGTCCAGCTGACCAGCGCCATGGTGATGCCCAACAGAATCAGGAAGATCCAGTCTTCTCCCAACCTGGTGACGAGGAACTGCTGCACCCGTGCTACACAATCTGAGAGAAACCACAGGAGCTGACACACACACACACACACACACACACACACACAGATGTGAGGATGAACCTCCCTCAGCGTTCCTCACCTCGACACTTGGAGTACGAGCGTTTCTTCTTCAGAGAGGACGTGAAGTCCGGCTCGGCCGTCTGCTCGTCGGCGGCCTCCGTCTCCATGTTGGACTGGCGGCGGTTTCTTTGCCTGCTGTGGTGTCCGTGGCGACCGTGGAAGCCGTTCTGGCAGCGGCGACCGTGCACGTGCCGCGTCTTGGCATGGCTGCGAGGATGGCTGCCGTGTTTCTTGATCTGTCGCTCTGCTAACAGACGCGTGGCCTCACGTCTGCCCGAGCCTCCCTGGTGTTCCTGATACTCCCCATAGAGCTGTGGACGGAACGGGTCAAAACGACCGTTTAAACGCGAGTGGATCCTGATCCAGTGAGACTCAAGTCTCTTTCAGGCAGAACACATCATCAACATGAATCAACATGTAAAACAGCTGCTGCAGGAATGGAAATACGAGCTTCAACGTGTGGATTAAACTCCATGAAAATTGACTGAATTGTCATTTGAGGGGCTTTTCTTTGAGTGTTTTCATGTTTTCACCAAGTGGAACAGTTTGGTTCAGTTTGGTGCAGTTTGGTGCTGTACAGTACGTATTTTTTAACTCACCATGAGGAAAACTACCAAAATAACCAGGATGGAAATTTAGGGTTCCATTTTTTGGCACCCTTTCCTTGGTGTACCAGAGTAAAATGGCGCTAGAATTTGGAATTATAAGTAGAATTTAGAACTTTAAATAGATTTTGGAACTTTAAGTGGATTTTGGAACTATAAGTAGATTTTGGAATTATAAGTAGATTTTGGAATTATAAATAGATTTTGATCTATAAGTAGGTTTTGGAATTATAAGTAGATTTTGGAATTATAAGTAGATTTTGGAATTATAAGTAGATTTTGGAATTATAAATAGATTTTGATCTATAAGTAGATTTTGGAATTATAAGTAGATTTTGGAATTATAAGTAGATTTTGGAATTATAAGTAGATTTTGATCTATAAGTAGATTTTGGAATTATAAGTGGAAGTCTTTTTAACTTTTTCACTCTGCCTCATTTGGACCAGGTTTTGGTCTCCATCAGGACCACATAAAGGAACACACATACACACACACACACACAGTCATGTGGTTGCTGTGTGAGCAGTCGGCGATCAGTGAAACCTGAGCAGCGACAAACACAGCGAGTCGACACTGAAAACAAACGCAGACAAAAGAGCTGACACAGATACTGTGACCTGGTGGGCGGAGCCACGCGTTTCCTCTTCACGCTGTGTAACTCACACTATTCTGCTGCTGACCTAAGCAAGTGTTTCACACCTCCTCACACCTCCTCACACCTCCTCACACCTCCTCACACCTCCTCACACCTCCTCACACCCAAAACAGTCTCCCTCAGCCTGGGACAGAAACATCCAACACTGACTGTTTGGATTTAAAGAGATAGTTCAGTGTTTGTGGATGAGATATCGATGCGAAGCCAGAACCTTATTTTATCCACTTAACAAAAGACTTATAAAATCTATGTCAATGCAAGTCTACGATATCTTTAAGAACATGTTCACATCTTTATCTTCACTGTTAGACAGACTTTTCCTTGTGTAAACTGAAGTTTGCAAACCACTCACTCTCCCACACCAAAGTCACTCACTCTCCCACACCAAAGTCCATAGAGTAAAGCAGTGATTTTAACATCACAGCACACAGGAGTTCACAGGAGTTGTTGATCCACTGCTGCCTCCATCACTAAGTTCAAGCGTCTTATTTTAGTGAATTTGGCTTTTAAAATCCTTCATTTTGACTTACCTCAGTGACACAAAGTGACCACACGAGGCAGCAGTAGACCAGCAGCTCCAGTGTTCCCGTGAGCTAAAATCACTGGTTTTCTCTATGGGGTTTGGTGCAACAGGAAAAATAATTATGTAACCTCTAATAAGCACAAACTAGTTCATAAACTAATCATAAAATCATGTTTCGCAAATTTAGGAAGATTTTATATTTGGAAAAAGGCAAGGTAAAAACCGGCAAATCAAAGACAAAAAAGGACATTGATTTAAGACAAAATTTGGCTGAGTTGTAAGGTGTTTTGAGATAAAAAAAAAACAAAAAAACAAATAATAATTAAAAACTGAAGCAATGTTATTTAAAAATAAGAGTGTTTTAAAAGTTGTGGGTCGGTTTATAAGACTTTATTTATATTAATGGAAAGCTCAAATACAATCATATATTCTTACGTTTGTAATAATAAAGTTATTTGATTCAAAATTCCCCAAAAAACTGACATTTATTGGTTTTGACAGGAAGTGGTTTCTTCTTTAAACGTAAACAGTGACACTGAGGTCATGTAACAGAGAGGTGTGTGTGAAGTCATGTGACTGCAGGTGAACAAACACCTGGAGCATCTGTCACAGGTATTCCCTCGTATGTAAACACAGTCAGCTGTTCACCTCTCTGTCTGTGGACTTCCTGTTTTCCCTGCGCTGACACTCGACTCTTCCTGAATCACTTGTACTCATTTACCCCCGTCATCCCGTCATCCCGTGCCCTCTGCTCCGCTTCCTTTCTTTCCCTCTCTCTCTCTCTCTCTCTCTGCCGGTGAAACACTACTCTGAGATAAATTTAGATCCGCTGTGATCCAGTCAACCTCATTGCATTTCCCACACCTCCCTCTCTCTCTCTCTCAGCGTATTCCCCCGTTTCCATTACGTCTCCTCTTTCCCCGCCTCCTCCTCCCTCCACTGTTTACAGACAGGAAGGAGAAAAAAACGATTAACATACTCCCCCCCCCCCCCCCCCCGTTCTTAAAAGGTTTCCTATCTAAACACTATTATATCAGGCCTGTATGTGGCGCTGTAACACACAACAACAAAAAACGAAGAAGACGATAAAGCTAGCGCGATGTGTATGAAGTCCAAACACAAGGAAACGCAAGAGCAGGAAAGAGGCGGAGCTATGACGTCACATTTATCCAAAAACTTGTTCTTGTGTGTACGAGTTCTGATGAAGTTGTTTTTAAACAGCTGATTTGAACCGGATTTATCACTTAATTTGTTAATTAAAAGGTTTAAAAGCAACTGTTTCTAACAATAATCTTCATAAACACTAGTCCTCAGAAATCAGGATCTGGCTCATTAGGACCAGGTTGTGGTCTCCATGTCCTGACGAGGTCAGTGTTTATGACAGAGAACGAACACACACACACACACACACACACACACACACACACACACACACACACACACACACACACACACACACACACACACACCCATCGGCATTGAGTTTCAACAACTATTAAATTCTCATGGGTCGTCATGGCGACCAGCAGCCAATCAGGAGCCCAGAGGCTCTGCAGCTCCAGGACATGAAAGTTGTTTTTATGATTGTTTCAGCTTCTTAAATGTGAATATTTTCTGGTTTTTTTGCTTCGTAAAACAAAGAAATCATCATTTCCACATTTGACGAACACCGATCAACATTTTACTCCATTCATTGAGAAAATAATCGAAAGATTATATTACTATTTCAAGATGAATATATGATTATGAAGCTCAGTGCAGTGTTAGCCCTCTTTTACTCTTCACTCTGACAAAAACTAAGACGCACAATTCCAGCCTTTTCTTCTTCAGAACCTGGTCCTGACAGGATTCTAAACAACAGAAGCCAGAGTCCGCTGCAGGATCAATGATGGATATTTTTGCTGCCTTGGTTGTTGCTTGGTTTTAATCATTATGAAGCACTTTAATTAATATAGTTAATAAAGCAAACTCTATTAACCATCGCAGCCCTAAAACAAGGAGCAGGTCAAAACACTGATAAGGTGATAAATACATCGTGGCGCAAATATCAACATTTTAATGAATAAATGAAGGTGCTGTAAAGTAAACCGTCTCTGCCACTTTCACTCTGGCTAAAAGGACGAAGTTTACGGCTGGATAACTTTTCACGACCGATATCGCGGCGTATCACGTTTTATTATCGTCTTGCAATATATTGCTGATGGCAGAATCGCTGTATCGCGATATCATTGGCAACGTGGACCGTGCATCGTAGCATTAACGCCGCATTAATCGCGTATATTTTTATTCACCACGTCTGTATGTGTCACTGCGTGACTCTACAGAGCTCTGTTCACTACTGCACACGTGTAAACACACACACACAAACACACACACACGTTACACACATGTAAACACACACACACGTGTCGACGTCAACACACACGCTCAAACCATGGAGAACATAAAAGAGGAAGTGCAGAGAGGAGAGGAAACAGGTGGCTGAGAGTGTGTGTGTGTGCATAGGATCTAAAACACCTGTTGTGTGACCATGTGTGTGTGTGTGTGAGCCTGTTGTTATACAGCTGCTAAATGGTTTTCTCACACACACACACACACACACACACACACACACACACACACACACACACACACACACACACACACACACACACACACACACACACACACACACACACACACACACACACACACACAGCTTCATTCATGCACATGCAGTTTGCACTGCCACTACAGGTGCTTCACGCGACAACAGGAAAGCGCACACACACACTGATCTGACGGAGACAGGTGGACAGACAGATGGACACAGAGGGACAGACGGAGGACAGATGGACACAAAGGGACAGACGGAGGACAGAACAACAGACGGACACTGACCAGGGTTTGCTTGTATCTCAGAGCCTTCCTTTCTGACGCATCTGCGGCCATTGACACAACCGTCACTGACCCAAAAATAAACCTGGGCACTCACCGTCGGTCTTAACGTTACCAGGACCGACTGTGCTGGACACACACACACACACACGCTGACATGGTTTAAACTAGCTCCAGCTGGGGTTACACACACACACACACCACACACACACACGCCTTTACTCCCTGTGAATTTTCACTGAAAAACATTCTGCACCAAACACTCGTCACCTGTTTGATATTAAAAGAGAAATGAGGTGTTTGAACAAATCACCGTCCATCACTGGACCAGGTAAGACATCGACTGTCCAGGAATATGTGGAAGAAGAAGAAGAAGAAGATGTTCCTGTAGAACACTGTGACCTCAGGACCAGAACAAGTACAAGAACCAAAAGAACAAGAATCAGAAGAACCAAAAGAACAAGGACCAAAAGAACAAACATATGAACCAGAATGATCAGAAGAACTTCACACTGTGATAAGAACTCTGACCTGTAGAGGGCAGCATTACACCTCTCAGTTTAAAGCCTGTCAGAAATTATTAGAAGAAGGAGAAGACGAAGTTTAAGTTTAGCTTTAAAAAAGTTTTAAAGTCGTTCACAAATCAGCAATTTAAGAGAAACAAATAGATAAATGTTCCAGGATCAAAGTAAGGATGAGAATCAGCATCGGTCAAAATCACTGATCTGATATCGTACACAGAATCCGATACAGTCCAATAATCCTATATATCACATGCTTCACTATACGCACACTTATAAAAATGTGAACACAATTCATTTTAGCTGAGTCATGTTTGGGCTGTTGTTACACAGTCGGTGAATGACTCACACGCTCATATATGGTAAAAAATGACTGGATCTGACTAATATCGGTAGATACTGGAGTTTGTGATATCGGTGTCAGTATCGGTCACAAAAAACAAAGTGGTATGGTCCAATCTTTAGATCAAACGCAGGAATCTTCATCAAGACAGGAAGTGGAACACACACACCTGCACCTGCACCTGTGTGTATGTGTGTGTGTGTGTGTGAGCAGGTGAGAGGTGTTAGTGGGCGTGGCCAACCTGCAAGAGCAGATGGACGAGATAGAGAGAGAGAACAGAGTGAGCTGATGGTGAAAAGAAAACAGACGCAGATTCTACTGTCAGCAGGACAGACGGACAGAGAGCGTGTGTTTAGTGTGTGTGTTAAGTGTGTGTGTAGTGTGTGTGTGTGTGTGTGTGTGTTTAGTGGGCGTCTGTTTATGGAAATCACTGTAGGAAAACATGGAAAACACGAGAACGGAGCGGTCGGACATAACTTTGGTCTTTGGTAAAGTCACATGTTGGCGATGATCGCCGCAGGAACGAGGCGTGATCTGGAGACGAGCTTGACCCCTGACCTCTGACCCCTGACCCTGAACGCTCCAGGTCCAGGTGAGACGTTAAAAAAAATGTAATTTAAAAAAAGGTAAAGGGTAAAATTCACAATATCACAATCTTTCATATGTTAGCTGTCCAATGTGAGGTTTTACTAAACAAATGTGTTATTTTTTGTGACATCGTAAAACATTTAATGTCTGTGTGTGTTTAGTTTGTACCTGAATACGCACGAGTGTGTCTGTTCTCACTCTGTGTGTTTTTAAAAACTGTGTGAACGTGTGTTTTTAACTGCATAACTCGGAGTGTGTGTCTGTTCTCACTCTCTGTGCGTGTGTCTGTGTGTTTTTCACAGCTGTGTGTGTCTGTGTTTTTAAAAACTGTGTGTGTGTTTTTAACAGCATAACTGTGTCTGTTCTGTGTGTGTGTCTTTTGTTGTGTTGATGCGGCAGAGCTGCAGGTTCATGAGTGTGAAAAAACAATGCACGCAGTTAAACTGGTTCAGTGACATACACACATGTGTAAGTGTGTGTTCTTGTATGTGTTGTCTCCTGAGCACCTGTCATAAACACTGACCTTGTCAGGACCAGGAGTCCTCATGGAGACCAAAACCTGGTCCTAATGAGGCAGAAACTCACTTCTGAGGAACTGGTTAGGGTGTGTTTTTACTGTACACACAGAAATGCTCACTTCACACTAGAACGCCGTTAACGTTAATCTGAGTTTCGTCATAAAACTTCTAATCCCCGGGTAGAACAAGGTAGGATGATAGATGATATGATTGGGATTATTTGATCATGTGTCATATTATTCACTTTGCCTTAAGCTCTGCTGACAGCTTTACTAACACTTCCTGTGGGTGTTTAGGTGTAAACAGATGAGTAATTACTTGGCTCTTATTAATTGAAATTGAGAGTACAAGTAAAACCATTGGAATACATGAGGGATTAAAACCTGCTTTTCCATTATACAGTCGTACCACAACAAGTTCCTGCTCCGACGTGGTTCAGCTGAGCCGATACTAAACATGTGATGTCATCAGACTGCCGGTCACTGATTGGTCAGAGAGTGTCGTCACTGAAGGGTCAGGAGCGTGACGTACGACACAAGAATCAAAGCCGACAAAGTCCAACTGTAGAGTCAAGTTAAAAAGACTCAAAACTCCTGGAAACATTAACGTTAACATTTAGCAAAGGAAACAAAAGAAAAACCACGGTGCGTAAACTATGTTATGATCGTGTAGCACAGCACAGGAACGTCTCCACTGACACGTAACCATGACAACAACTCCTCGTCCTCATTTTGAAGCAAATACTTCCTCAAAATCCAACTGGTGCCAGAGCAAAAACTAGAGCTTGAGATACGGGTTTGTAGCATCAGTCATGTGACCTTATTCATCAGTCATGTGACCTTACTCGCTTTCTGAAAAAGTCTTTGCGTTGTGAAAAAGTCCTCGTTTTCTGAAAAAGTCCTGACTTTGTGAAAAAGTCCTCGCTTTCTGAAAATGTCCTCGCTTTCTGAAAATGTCCTCGTTTTCTGAAAAAGTCTTCGCTTTCTGAAAATGTCCTCGTTTTCTGAAAAAGTCTACGCTTTCTGAAAATGTCCTCGCTTTCTGAAAAAGTCCTCGTTTTCTGAAAATGTCCTCGCTTTCTGAAAGTGTCCCGACTTTGTGAAAAAGTCCTCGTTTACTGAAAAAGTCCTCGCTTTATGAAAATGTCACTCTCTGAAAAAGTCCTCTCTTCATGAAAAAGTGTTCACTTTCTGAAAAAGTCAATCTCACGTTCTACGGAAAGCCAAACAGGTCACGACTCACTATAAAGGTGTTATGATCATATTATTGGAGGTCAGAGGTCAGTGATTACTGGACCTTCAGATAAAGTGTGGACAGGAAGCTGCAGACACGAGGACAGACTTAGAGACAAAGCCACGCCCACATCATGAAATAAATATTTTTTTTAAAAAAGCTCAGTGGTTATGAAGTAAAATATAAAAGTGCAGATTAAAGCAAACACGGAGCTAATAGTAGAGGTGTGATAATGTGTGTGTGCATGTGATAGTGTGTGTGTGTGTGTGTGTTGCTGAGCAGAGGTAATCCTGATCTCTTCCTCTCGCTCATAGTAACTCTGATCTTCTCTACAGAATGTCATCCAACTCCACGGAGGAGGACGATGATCCGTGTTCACCCGACGACAACCTCTGTAGTAAGGACACCACTCTCAGTCCCTAATCCTCGTCTCCTACACTTTCACCCTTCCTCATCCCCTCGTTCAGAGGGTTTCACACACTTCATTTCCCCTTTTCAGCTGCAAATGTTCTACACTTTCTCCGAAACGCTGAATTGTCTTGTTTTCATGTTTTAGTTTGGGTTAGACTTAAATTCCCTGGTCGAAGACACATAAAATCTGAATCTACGTCTCTGGACTGACGACTGCACCTTTAACTCCTCAAACACAACAATATCTTGGCGTTAAATAGGACCGCAAAGATTCATTGATTATTAATCCATGACTAAAATCATTGTCAACTACTTTGAGAGGGTTCCTTTAAATAATTTAAACAAGCCTTATGATTTTTCAGCTCCTTAAATGTGAATATTTATGTTAGAAATAAATCAAGGGAAGAGCAAAATTAGAAAATAAAGAGCCTCTGATATAACTAATAACTCAATAACAGTCGACTGAATAAGCTGCGACCACATTTACTTCTACATCTACAACATGCAAATGAAAACTATCACGTTAACTTCACCACAAAAGAGACCAAATAACAAATGTACATATATATGTATCACATAAAACTTTAACAAGTTGTTTTGTTTCATACATTTAGCTGGATTTCTTATTTTGTAACCAGCTCTTGCACTGCAGTGAACTTAGATACAGTAATTATCATAAAAATAAGGTATAAACTGAATATTAAATACATGAAACAACAAAATTGACAGCATGCTGATTATTCAAGCGTTACCGGTCCATCTGCAGCTGGATCTGAACTCTATATTTATGTATGATTTAAATACAGATACTGGCCTTGGTACGAGGGAGAAAAACATACTTGTCAGCTTTTATGGTTTTTATCAGTTATGAATAAACAAACAGCAGTTACAGTGAGTGATGTTGTGACACAATCCACATCATGTCACGTGCAGCGTGTGTTTGCATAATCAGATTATTCTGACCCTCCGATACCGTCATTGTAATCTGATTACACTATGATTAGATTCAAAAGAAGAAGAAGAAGAAGTGTGTCGCTGTACTTTAAGAATAACTTGACATAATTGTGGAACTTAATGTTTTCCCAGCGTCGTTCAGCCACTTCAGCCTTGAGTCACAGAACAAGAAAATTAGCATTCATATTGAAATATAGGCAAATATTTGCTCAGACAGAGACAAAGAAGGGAGGGTGTGTGTGTGTGTGTGTGTGTGTGTGTGTGTGTGTGTGTTTCAAGGAAATGACAAAAAAATGATCGATGCTGTGTGTGTGTGTGTCACCACACCTGAACAGGTGTCACAATCAAGGGCTTTGCAGTCTTTACACTGCATTGTCGTCATGTTAGACAAGGGTGTGTGTGTGTGTGTGTCTGTGAGTGTGTGTGTCTGCCCCGAGCATTGTGTTAAAAGTCAGCGAAGGCTTAAAGGGATAGCTCCTATCATAATGTTTTTTTTCTTTTACATCATATATATCATGATATAAATCAAATAAATTTTTCACAGTATATCACTGTAAATATACTCTAAAATACACTGTAAATACACTCTAAAATACACTGTAAATACACTCAAATACACTGTAAATACACTCTAAAATACACTGTAAATACACTAAAATACACTGTAAATACACTCTAAAATACACTGTAAATACACTAAAATATACTTCACAGTGGGGACAATCAGATTACTCTTGGGGAATATATTCAGATTACTTCAATTGGTGCAACTATATTATTTGAGTGTATCCGATTCTGTTAGCATATAATCAGATTACTTCAGTCCCTTTTTGTTAAAGCATTCAGATTAATTCAGTGGTTTTAAACAGGTTTTAACAGATCATTAGTATGCATCTAGTACAGTTAATTTTGATATATATATAAACATACATATACGTATACGTATATATATGTATATACATACAGTATACACATAAATATATGTATATATCAGATTATTCAGATTACCCTGCAGGATGAAAACTACTGAGAGAGTTTAAATCAGATTGATTGGGCAGGTACTATTTTTGTTCACTAATTCAGTTCTCAATCCGATTATGTGAGTTTGTGTCATCAGATTAATTCAGTGTACACACTCGGATTATTTCAATTGGGCATCATCAGATTATTCTCGTGCGCAAAAAAAGTATTTGCGTTAATCTGGAAGTTTAAAAAAAGCCAACACTTTGATGTTTCAGTGTTGTCATACAAACATGACTCAGCAGTAAATGAATGTCAGTCAGTCGAGCGTGTCCTTTACTTTGAAAAGACGACAGACGATGATGTCATCAGTCAGTCAGGTTAGGGTTGGGCCGTAAATGTGTCACAGTGACAGGAAGTGAAACTCTAACTCACACTCTCCCTCTCTCTTTGTGTGTGTGTTGCAGTAACACGGACTCACCTGCAGGCGGTGATCATCGTCCCCACGCTGCTTCTCTTCTTCACGCTCGTCACTTTGCTCTTCCTGTTTCTGCGACAGTACTGTCCTGAACGCAGGCGCTCACACACCACAGCCCCTCAGCAGAGCAACCACCATCACCATAGCAACCATCACCCCCATCATCAGCAGCAGCATCGTCATCATCATCATCATCATCATCAGCAGCAGCAGCAGCAGCAGCAGCAGCAGCATCATCGTGTTTCATGGCACAGAGACACACAGAGACGCAACCACAGACCCCACCTACAGGGCATCGACGGTAACACAGCACACAACCGCGTTCTAACTTGATTTTACAGATTAGCTTGATGCTAGTGATGGGACAGTACACGTCTATTGTATCATGACGTAAATACCAAGACAATTTCGTATTGTGACTTAAATATCGTGATATCTTAATGTGACTTAAATATCGTGCTAATATCGTATCGTGACCTAAATATCGAGACAATATCGTATTGTGACTTAAATATCGAGACAATATTGTATCATGACCTAAATATCGTGATATCTTAATGTGACTTAAATATCGTGACAATATCGTATCATGACAATATCGTATTGTGACTTAAATATCGTGATAATATTGTATCCTGACCGAAATATCGTGATATCTTATTGTGACTTAAATATCGCATCATGACCTAAATATCGAGACAATATCGCATTGCGACTTAAATATCGTGAAAATATTATATTGTTACTCAAATATTGTGATATCGTATTGCGATTTAAATATTAAAAAAAAATGTTGTGACTAAAATATTGTGATAATATAACATGACTTAAATATCGAGACAATATCGCATTGTGACTTAAACATCGTGATAATATTGTATCATGAATTAAATGTCATATCGTGACCTAAATATCGTGATAATATCGCTTCGTAACTTAAATATCATGATAATATCGTGTCTTGACTTAAATATCGCGATTATATTGTATTGTGACTTAAATATTGTGATAATATCGTAGTGTGATATCGTATTGTGACTTAAACATGCTAATATTATATCATGACTTAAATATCGCGATATAGACATTTCGGAGATTTCCATAAATTTTTTTTACATTTATTTATTTGTTTTATTATACTCTTGTCCCATATTTATCCCAACAGCGCCCCCTGGGCTGAACCCGCTGGAACATGAAGTGCTGCCGATGTCCGTTCACCCAGCGCAGCAGAACATGAAGCCAAACATGAGCGCACCACCGCAGGTGACCACAGAGAGGCAGCACGGAGCCTTCAGCCAGGTGACGGCTCTGCCGCTGTCCTTCTACATCAAAGCTAGCGACGCGGTCGCTCTGTACAGAGGACGCATGGACAACAGGGACGTGGTCCTCAGAGTCCTCAAAGGTAAACACGCACCGATCGGCACCAGCTAACACTTAAATGTGATTATTTCCTGGTTTCTTTGCCCTGTGACCGTACGTTTTTACAAACCACTTTTGCGTCAAAGTCTTTAATACGAGTAAACTTTAATAAAGGGAGAAATTCTGACCTTTTTTTTATTTTTCCTCCCGCAGAAACGGCGAACAGCGGTGAGAAGCAGCACTTCCTGAACTTTGCCTCCTTCGTCTCTGCTCTGGGGCCACACCCCTTCCTGCCGGCGCTGCTGGGCGTGGTTTCAGCGCAGCCGCCGCTGACGATCGTGATGGAGGAGCAGCGTCACAGAGACCTGCTGGGCTTCCTGTGGAGATGTAGACAGGTATTTGTTACCAACCATTACTGACATGAGAGTAATTACAGCTTTGTGCCTCTGTGGGGCAGTGTTGGACAGTGAGTGTCCATACTCGTCAACCTGTCTCATTAAACACATGTTCTGGAACTAAAAGATTTTTCTTCTTCTACTAAAGGACAACACGGGTCCAGAGTCGTCATGTGACATGACAGAGAAGAGGATCTTCACCATGGCAGGACAAGTGGCCTCTGCTCTGGTCAGTTTCTCTCACAAAATAGTCTCTTTTACTGCATCGTTATTTTCACATTTCTCAGGTTAAAGTGGTGAGGCCGAGACACAGAAACTATAGAAGGAAACACAGATTACAGCCACTTAACAAAAGACTTAAATCTTAAGTCTACGATATGTTAAGAATCATGTTGTACAGACTTTTTAAACAGAAAACAAGAAAAACTCACCACACCAAACCTCATAGAGAAAATCAGTGATTTCAGCTCGCAGGGACGCAGGAGCTGCTGGTCCTCTGCTGCCTCGTGTGGTCCCTTTGTGTCAATTAATTAAATATAAATGAAGATTTTCTAACACCGAAATGACAAAATAAGACACTGTAACTTAGTGATGAAGGCAGCAGTGGATCAACAACTCCTGTGAACTCCTGTGTGCTGTGATGTTAAAATCACTGATTTTTTTCTATGAGCTTTTGTGTAGAGGGCAAACTTCCCGTTTCCCTGTTGGAAAAGTATGTTTTAAGGTGAAATAAGGAAGGAAATACACTTTTAAGACATTACAGACTCAAGCTGACATAGACTTTTTTTGGTGAGCATTATCATTTAAAATCCGTAAAATTCAGGGCTGTTTCAGGACCTCATATGAACACGCGCATAAACTGCGCTGTCGTCCTCTTTTTCACGCCGTAGGATTACCTGCACAACAAAGGCTACGTTCACGGCAACGTCGGCGCTCGCAGCGTCCTGGTCGGCGGAGACCTGACGGCGAAGCTGTGGGGTCTGGGCTCCGTTTACCGAAGGACAGCGGGGGTCGCTTCACCGAGCGAGGTGGACGTCATGGAGATGAGGAAGTGGCAGGCGCCTGAAGTGTTGGCAGGGAGAGCCATGACCAAGAGCAGTGACGTGTGAGTGTCCAGATACTGTAACATCATAAAAACAACGATAATGTGGACGGTGACCTCTTGTGGTCATAGATGACATAGCGAATATTTTTGATATATAAGTCACTACTAAATATAGGTCGCATGGCCAAACTACTAAAAAAAAAAAGCGCGACTTATAGTCCGGAAAATACTCTAATCTCCCAGATTATATTTTTAGTGCTGACAAGTACGTCCAACTATAGTTATCTTGTAAATTACAATTTCTTGACCCAGTACAGACATTAAATGTTTTTTTAACAACACTATCTCTATTTTTTTTAACCAGCTGGTCCTTTGGAATCCTCCTCTATGAAATGATCTCACTGGGTGAGTGTACTCAAACTTACATGTGCTTACACATAATAACATTATTATAACATTTAAGTGTTATTAAATGATCACCGTCGTTACCAGGCGAGCCACCGTTTGCCGAGCTGATGGCAACTGAACTTCTGCAACATCTGCAAAGAGGAAGGAATCTCAAACGACCGCCGACATGCTCCAACACTCTGTAAGAAGAAAAACAGATCATTGTTTCTGGTTTACTTTGCTCCTAAAATGGAATTATTTCAGTTTGTGGACAAAACAAGACAATTGAAAACACCGATTAACATTTTCTGACATTTTTGGACCAAACAAGCACTCAATTAATCAAGAAAATAATCAACGGATGAATCAATTATGAAAATAATTGTACGTTGCAGCTCTAGACTTTATTAATCCCACACGGGGGAAATTCAGTGTTACAACAACAAAAGGTTCACAGGTAGAACACAAAATGTAGAAAAACATATAGAAAAAGCAACAAAATAAGAAAAATATAAAACATATGCAAACGTTTCAGGTTACACCAGGATACTTGTGCAAGTTCATCTTAAATAAATGTAAATACATATAATACAAAACGTATATCATCATGAGTAGACCGTCACATCAGCAGCTCTATGTTCTTAATGAATTTGGAATCGAAAAAATGATTTGTGAATTATGAAACAATTTTTCATCAAATCGCGATCCAAGGAAACACAATTGGAATTCACATTTTTTAATCTTTACATATATACAAGGTAAAACATTTAACTTAACATTTAAACATAATAAAATAATAAAACCGCTTGATTAATAATCGTCAGTGCAGTAAATAACAGTCAGCAACGAATAAAATAGCGATAATCATGAGATTGTAAGAAAATATTCGCATTTAAGAAGCTGAAAAATTACAGAAATTGCCTGGAATTCTTTAAAAAGAGTTGACAGTTGACAAATCGTTGACAGTTAACTAAGTAATCGATTAATATTATTTATAAATTGAGTAACTCAGCCCTATGTAGATGTTGTGTTGACAGCCAAACACAACGGTCAATAACTGGTGACTTTATGGACCAGCGCTGTGTGTAAACATGTTATTAACCATTTAAAAACCTTGAATATATCTGTGACTCACTAAAATCGTTTAATATGTGTATTTTTAACAAATAAGCGCCATGTTTTAACCCAAAAAACCCACTTTTCTCCTTGTTTACGTTGTTTTTTCTGCTTTAACACCGGAGACAAAATGGCGGCGATATTTTCCGGTACCCTTCAAGCTAACCTGTCTGAGCGTAACAACCTGCCTGACGTGTCGGTTTATTATCGCTTATTCAACCACTGTAAACGACATTTAATGTTGTAAAAAACCGTCTTAAATGTGTGTAGATGACATATATGTACATTTCAGTGGGTGTGGCACGTCTTTTAACCGTGTTTTTACCGGGTACGTTCGTTGGGGGGCAGGCACGGCATCATCCGCTCCTGCTGTCACTGGAGTCCGCAGCAGCGTCTCACCATGGCGGAGCTGATGAGGAAGCTCGAGGCGGGGGAGAAATCAGCCTATGGGAGGACAGTGCTCATCGTGCCCGAGCCAATCAACATCGAGAGATACCTGAGGGAGGCGGGATATGGGGAGGCCTACAACTATGCTGTGCTGTGATTGGCTGAGGGGGCCGTCAATGTTGGCCCGCGGTTTTTTAATATAAACACAAACAGGAAGTACAACAGGAAGAAGAAGAACTCAGAAAACAAATGGACGGTTTTTTTTAACGTTTTTAACCGAACTCTATTTTTGTTTTGAACTCATTTTTTATTGTTGAAAAATCACGGAAGAGTATTATACGAAGCAAAGAACATTTGTTTTTTTTGAAAGACAGAAACATAAAACAGCATGAATTCTGAGATTAAAGTCAGTAATCTGAGGAAAATGTCAGAATTCAGACTTAATCTAATCATTTTTTCTTTTAATTTTTTTTTTTTTTTACATACTCTTCTGTAAAAAAGGAACACACTTTATAGATTTAATATATACATATATATATATATATATATAAATGAACTGCAAATGTATATTTTTATGTAAACTATGATTGTGGGATTTTTAAAAACAGCAGTATGAAAAGAAAAATGTTTCTTTGCACTTTAACTTGAACAAAAAACAAGACTATTTCTATAATAATGTAATGTATAATAAAATACTGACTGAAATAACAGTCCAGTTCAGTCCACCAAAGACCAACAAAATACTGTAATTAGCGCTTATATATAAAAATCCACATCTGGTTTCTTCTAATCCCAGTGTTTTTTTACCTCATGTTGAAACTTCAATTTTAGAATTTATATTTGGTTTCACTCACCTGCTCAACACAGTGGGTTAATAAAATAAAAGAGGTGAATCTTATCGCTGTGTTGGCTGTCCTACAAACATGCAGAAAATTAAAAAATATCACAATTATCCTGATTAAAGTCATGATATTATTGCTCTAAAACACACGTAACCTATAGATATTGGTCATAAATTAAGATTGTGTGTGCGTCACAGGTTGGATTCATATTTTTTGGGTACAAAGATCAAGTGGGAAACAAGAATGGTGCGTTCCATTTGTTGTCAGAACTCGGATTTTCAAACTCAAAAAAAAAAAACCCTGACATGGGATTCCAAGATGGCCGCTTTTACTGTAGATGGCTCTTTTGTCGCATTTGTTTCACGTTAAATAAGTTGCGTTAGCGGCTGGTAAGGCTCACAAACAAAGGCTAGCCCCGAGATTTTGTCAGTTTGTGTTTGCGACTTCCAAAGTTCTGACGTAAATGGAACACAGTATACTGTATATAATTTTACTCAAATTCACCACAGTCATTGGGAATTGACTGCGATAAATGATTCTTATCACAACATAGCATGTTAGCATAGCATACGGTGACATCCTGACAGTGAGGTTATTAAATAAAAACACACATAGTTAAGGTTTTAAAAAGTATTTAAATCACAAACGGAGACACGTGTGTTAAAACAGCTCCTTGATTATTTATTTGCATGACGGTATAGTTCATTCTCTCAGTCCACGCCAAAGGTTTAGCAGTTTTTCTTCAGATTATTGCGAGGAAGCACATTTCCTATTCTTCATTGTTATTAAAAAAGAAATTTGTGTATTTTTTGAGAAAAGTGCTTTTTTTTAATTTTCAGTAATTCCAGTATAATTCTGTGGAATATTTCGTTTAAATCCATCGGGGCGACTGAGATAAAACACAAAAACACACACAGCTGCTCTCAAAGATGATTATTATTCCTTCGTTCTTTAAAGAAAAATAAAAAAGTAACAGCAACACAGTCACCCACGATAAATTATAGCCCGCCCCAAAAATATAGCTCTACAGCAGCTAACGCGCTAAATACTGTCGCTAGCTACGACGCTACGGAGGAAGACGGCAAAGTGTCGCTACTGTTCGCGCTAAAAAGGCAACGCATGACATCGCTCGCAGTAATAATTAGAATAATCATAATAATCACAATAGTAGTAGAAGAAGTGTAAGCGCTGATATAAAACCAGGGATGATATGAAAAGGAGGTAAAAAAAACAGACAATTCTAGTGAGAAAAGGCCACAAGGTTCACACACACATACACACACACATTCTTGTACTTGCTACATACTGAGGACCGTGCAAAAGCACTGACAAAGTGAGGACCAGCATTTCCATTTTACAAATCAACACAATTACAAATATCTACTTCATGAATGACATCTATGTAGAACTACTGGTTGCCGTACCATAACATTTCTGCAGGTGGAGCCCCAGAGCAAAAAGGGCTGGAAAACTTTTTCGATTTTTTTCAAAATCAAACTTAAACTATGTCGACCAAAATTTAAAAAAAAAATTGACCACAAATTTTGGTCCAAAATTTGACAAACACTCAATACTATATTGTGCGTCCACAATTTGGAAAAAAAATTTGACCCAAAAATTTTGGTCCAAAATTTGACAAAAACGTCATACCATACCATGTCGTCCAAAATTTGAAAAAATCTTTGACAAAAATATTTTGGTCCAAAATTTGACAAACACTCAATACTAAACTGTCGTCCAAAATTTGAAAAAAAAATTTGACCCAAAATTTTTGGTCCAAAATTTGACAAAAACATCATACTATACTATCTCGTCCAAACATTGAAAAAATGTTTGACAAAAAAATTTTGGTCCAAAATTTGACAAAAACGTTTTGGGGACAAATTGCATATAGCATGTTATAGCAACCTCAGGAAGTGATTTCAATGAAAACAAAGTGAGGACCGGCCAAAATCCTCACCAAAAGTCCTCACTCCGTAAAAATGATCTCACTTTGTTGGTTAAAAACCCTCACTGGTCCTCAGTATGCCGCAAGTACAAGAACACACGCACACACACACACACACACACACAAACATGAGAAAAGACCTACAGTAAAAACAAAGGCAACAAAAGTGCATTTAAATAGAAAAGCAGATATTTGTGTACACTTCTTACAGAATACTTTAAGGGTTTTTATTTTTTCCTCATTCACTCGTTTTGGTCGATGTTTTTGTCCTTAGGTCCACGACGACGTCGTCATCGTTGTTTTTCTTGTTTTTCCTTCTTCAAAAGACTTGAAAAATGACTTTGAAATGTTTTAATGACACGACGACAAAATCAAGCCCGCGTCGCTCCCCGTCACTCGTCATCGCAAAGTTTAACGTACGCGTCAGAAGCAGCGTTAGCGTAATTTAAAAATATAAAAAAGAAAACATGAACATTAAAAGCTGCTGTCGATCTGATATTCTCCGGGTGGGGAAAAAAGTAAAAGTACACATATGTTAGTCATTGTTAGGAAAAAAAAACTGAACCTACGTATTTTTAAGTATTAAAAATGAAACATTTCTACGTTTATCGCTTATTTACTGTGAAAGAAATGCGAGAAAAGTGCAATTAAAGGTAAAAGTAGCAGAGTTTTTTTACGTAAGAAATTCCGAGTTGCGACAAGAAATTAAACGTTTGTTTACGAGTAAATGCTCCGCCCACTCTCTGAACGGTCGATGAAATAAACCCAAAAAACACGACGACGAAAAAAAACAATTTCAATACTGGCTACTTTTTAAAAGTGTCAAACTTTAGAGTTTGTGTGATTTATTTTCTGAAGCAGCTGGGAAATCGGATGTTAACGTATTTTAAAAATAACAAAATATGAACATTAGAAGTTGCTGTCGGGAAAAAAAGTAAAAGTATGCAAATGTTAGTCATTGTTAGAGAAAAAACCCAGAATCTACGTATTTTTTACATATTAAAAAATGAAAAGTTTCTACATTTACTGCTTATTTACTGTGAAAGAAATGTGAGAAAAGTGCAATTAAAGGTAAAAGTAGCAGAGTTTTTTTTTACCTAACTAAGTAAACGTTTGTTTACGAGTAAATGCTCTGCCCACTCTCTGAACGGTCGGGAAATTAGCCCAAAAAACACGACGACAAACAAAACATGAAATACTGGCTACTTTTTAAAAGATAAAGTGTCAAACTTTAGAGTTTGTGTGATTTATTTTCTGTTTTCTTTGCTTCATAAAACAAAGAAATCAACAAAATCACTGACGAACAAAAACAAGTGCTCGATTAATGGAGGAAATAAACGACAGAAACGTAAAAAGACAAATTTCTGCGAGAATTTGAGGCACTTTGAAACCTCAAAGTCAAGAAAAACATGATTATTTTTCAGATTTTCTAACCAATGAACGATGTTGTGTGATATTTAGTTTTCTTTGATCCATAAAACAAAGAAAATCATTCAAACTGAATCATTTTTGGTTTGATCAACACGCTCTGGACTAAATTAACTAACCCAGGCCGAGATAGAGAAAATAAAAACATGTACCGTGAGTATTTTTGTCTGTATTTTAAAGACAAAATCCTGTTCTGCGGCCGTTACCCTGTACTCTGACTTTACCCTGTACGTCACACACAAGACGACAAAATTAAAGAGCTACGATTAAACATTAAACTAAAAATATACATAACGTTAAAGACGTCGAGTGCTTTTCCTTCTAAAATCTTGACACTTAAAGGTTTTTACTCAAATTTAACGCCAACTGTGAACAAAAAAACATGTTTGTTAATGAACAAATATGGAAAATAAATATCCCGAAGCTATTTTAAAAGCAAAAAGAGTTCGGAAAACGTTTTTGCGAAAACTCTGCTACTGCATTCATGAAACGGCTTGATATGAAACAAAAAAAGTCGTACGCAACATATTCGACGACCACGTCACGCACACGTTTAGTGCAGATTAAAAGTCGCACTCAATTCTGCAATTTCTGTAAAAATACATTCAAAATGTTTGTTTCTGCGTTTTTAAATCAGGTCGAAAATCAAACGCGTGGATGTAGAAAAAAGTCGCACGAAGCAAAGATTTTAGCGTGTTTTTTAAAAAAAAGCAAGTGAACCTCAGTGAACGCTCGGGGCTTGACTTTGAACACGGTGAGTGTGTGTTTGTGTGTGTGTGTGTGTGTGTGTGTGTGTGTGTGTGTGTGTGTGTGTCAGTCTCTCAGCGTGTTGATGTGGGCGCAGATCTTGAGGGCGGGGCCTAGCTTGATGTTCATGGTGGACATGAGATGCTCCTCCTTCAGCAGCAGCAGCGCCTGTCCGTCAATCTCCTGCGACAGGAACTGAGACGCCAGGTCTTCACAGCCTGTGGGAGGAGCAAGAGGAGGAGGAGCTAAAAAGGTTTACTGCGATACTGTGAGTGAGGACTTATCTCACTGTTAGACAACAGGAAACTGAAGTTTGTAAACCACTCACTCTCCCACACCAAAGCCCATAGAGAAAATCAGTGATTTTAATGTCTGCTGGTCTACTGCTGCCTCGTGTGGTCACTTTTTGTCACTGTGGTAAATGTTAGGGAAGAATTTTAAAAGCCGAATTGACAAAATCAGTCATTGTAAGTTAGTGATGGAGGCAGCAGTGGATCAACAACTCCTGTGAACTCCTGTGTGCTGTGATGTTAAAATCACTGGTTTACTCTATGGACTTTGGTGTGGGAGAGTGAGTGGTTTACAAACTTCGCTTTCCTGTTGTTAAAGTCTGTCTAACAGTGAAGATAAAGACGTGAAAACACATCTTACGATATCGTAGACTTAATCTGACCTCGTGACTCCGAGTACATTGACGAAAACATTGCTAATTCACCACTAATCATAAGAAAACACAAAGATCTCAGTTACCTTGCAGTGAGGAGATAAACTGCGACACTTCCTCCACGCTCCACTGGGCGGGGACAGAGGGCAGGCACCGGGGAGGTGAACCCTCTGCTGGAGGTGAAGTGGGAGGAGGAGGAGGAGGAAGAAGAGGCTGGTGGCAGGAGGCTGAAGAGGCCGGAGACAAGGACATGGGGTCGTCTTCGTCGTCCTCGGCGCTCGACT